>NC_073394.1:9016286-9616286 GCF_028641065.1 Leucoraja erinaceus
TACACAAATTAAAGACAGAATTCAATTCAAAACACAATACGAGGCAATTCAAGCACAGATGAAAAGGGAGGGGGACGTGGGGCTAAGGATAGGCAGAGGTGAAGAGGTGGGTCTTGAGGCGGGACTGGAAGATGGTGAGGGACACGGAATTGCGGATCAGTTGGGGGAGGGAGTTCCAGAGCCTGGGAGCTCCCCTGGAGAAGGCTCTGTCCCCAAAACTGCGGAGGTTGGATTTGTGGATGGAGAGGAGGATCTGAGGGACCGTGAGGGTTGGTAGGAGGAGAGGAGGTCAGTGAGATATGGGGGGGGGCAGATTTGTGGAGGGCTTTTTAGGTGAGGATCAGGATTTTGTAGGTAATCCGGTGGGAGATGGGAAGCCAGTGAAGTTGTTTGAGGACTGGAGTGATGTGATGCCAGGATTTGGTGTAGGTGATGAGGATTAAACCCGGGTCTCTGGAGCTGTGAGGCAGCAACTCTTACCAGATATGCCAGGTACCCAGTGGCACATCTTGGATTGCCCTGATGTTGCCATCCATATGCATTGTTGGGATTTCCCAGATAAATTGGAACCAAACGATCTCGGGGAGGATGCAGAAGGAGAGGGAACAAAATTCTTTGCAGACGATGCATCATAAATTGAAAACACAATCTTTCAAAGTGCTACGACAGATATTAGGGGCCAATTGGCCTCCTCCTGCACTGAGAGGTTGTACAATTCTGAAGAGATTAAGGATCTGCAAGGAGACTCCGGTACTTACAAAAATAACAATGTCTTTCATGTGATCAAACTCCTCTGGATGAAGGAAGGCAGTGAACTCCTCCCTGGTCGCCACCATATCTCCATTCATATCCGCAGCCTTGAATCGCCGCTCATCGCGAGGCAACATCTTCTTTAAGCTGAACTGATCAACGGTGTCCTGAAACTCCTCTGGATTCTCTGCGGTTTACAGAAGGACAGGTTCTGTTATTGGAGGTTGCAATCCCACTGCACTGTACTCCCCCACCACATTTCGCTACACGGAGGGGAAAAGAATTGCAATAATGAACCTATTAAACTCTTTAAGTTTCCTTATTACAATGTAGGAAATATGTGCACAGAAAGAACCAACAAACAACAGGCAGATAACGATATTAGGCAGGAAATCAAGGCAAGATTTACTTTACAAAGTGAAATACAATACAGCAGATGCTGGAAGTTTAAAAAAAAAAATTAAAATGCTGTAAATACTAAGCAGGGCAGGTCGCATCTGGAAGAAGAGAATGAAGGGTCACCGAACCCCCACGTCAACTGTTTCTCTTCCCACAGATGCCAACTGACCTGCTGAGTATTTCCACCAGATTCTGTTTTTATTCCAGCTTTCCGTCCCTCCTTTGATACAACATCAAGCGTTCTAGCACGCCAATCAGATCTCAACAAACAGATGGCAGCACTGATAATGCAGCACTCATTCAGCGCTTCTGTGGACAGTTAGTCTATCTTCAAGCTTCAAAACTGATACCTCCATCTACAATATTAAGATTCAGAGAGCAGTAACAAAGCCACAAGTGACACAAGAAACAGCCAATTCCAATAGCACTATAATCTCCAATTACAACACCAAGTTAACATCACAATATATTGGAATTTGGATCGCTACAGAAGCAGAAGCATTAAGGGCCTGTCCCACTTGGGCGACCTAAGCTGCGAGTTTAGAAGAGTTTGCCCTGGACTCAAACTCGCAGCACGGTCGACAAGAGGTCCTAGGAGGTCGTATGAGGTGGCTGGAACTCTCCTTCATGCTCGAGGGAGGTTCTTCAGGACTCGTGGATTAGGTCGCCCAAGTGGGGCAGGCCCTTTAGGATTTCTACATTGCAATTAAGTGCAGTTCAAACGCTCTTCATTCTGCTTATTTTGGAATGCAAGTCATATTATGTTTATTTATAGGGATTGGCTAGCTGAAGTCTTAAATTCACCTTGATAGTTACCAGCTGTGGCTGGCAAAATAAAACAGTTCTCATGTGTCAAGAGTGTTAGATGGTTACATGTACTGACAACAGAACAATATTTTTTTACTTGCAGCAGTTTAACGGGCCTGTAAATGTAATACACGTAGATGATATATATATATATATATATATACATATGTATATATATGTATATATATGTATGTGTATATATATATACGTATATATATATATATATAAATATAAATATTATATAATAAATTATATAATAAATATAAATAAATTCCTTAAATATTCTATAAATCAATAACCACAATATTAGTGCAAAAAAGTTAGTGCAGTGCATGAAATTCCATAGAAGTTCATTGTTACTGAGGTTAGTATTGTGTATTGTTCAAAACCGGATGGTTGTTGGGAAGAAGCTATTCCTGAACCTGGTGGTCATAGTTTTCCGGCTCCTGCGCCTTCTTCCCAATGGTTGGATTGAAATGAGAACATGGCCAGGGTGGAGTAGGTCCTTGATGATACTGGTTAACTTTGAGTCAGTGCAACCTACACATCCTGTCGATAGTGGAGAAGTCCGTACCCGTGATGGACCGGGCAATAACCACCACTCTCTTAACCTCTTTTGCTCCTGGGCCATGATGCAACCAATAGTATGCTCTCCACCATACACCCGCAGAAGTTTAATTCTGTTCAATTAGTGGACTTTGAGCAGTGTTGCAACCATGGTTTGGGTAGGTAATTATATCTTTCATAACTGGTACTTAGAGGCTATGGATAACATATTTGTTGACTGTATCGAATCTATGAACCACCGCCACTTAATATAGGACATGGAGAAAGAGCCTCATAAACCCCACAAGCCCCGTCTTGTTGTGCCAAATGTAGAGGTTATGGATGCAATAACTGCAGGGCGGAGGACTTTAATTCACATATTGCACCATGTTAGTAATTCACAAGCTTTCACCCTAGACAGTGCCAACAATGGCAATGAGAACGGGACAGTTTCGATTAATGTGAAATGGTGTAGAACAGGTCACTGCAAGTCAGTAATCCAATCATCTAATGAAACAAGTGGCTCCCATAGCTCCCGATGCAAATTGTAAAACCATTTTATTGCATGTGTCCTTACTACATCAGGATTTTATTCTGCCATCAGACCCGGGAGAGTTTGCCAGGTATCAAGTTAATGTGAGATACGGCTTGGGAGTCAATGTCAACAGACCCTTTGGCCAACCAAGTGCATGCTGACCATCAAGCATTCATTTTACACCAATTCGACACTAATCCCATTTTACTCTCCCCATGTTCTCATCAACTCAGTTTCAGTTTTAGTTTATTGTCACGTGTACCGAAGTTCAGTGAAAAGCTTTTGTTGCGTGCTAACCCTAGCCCCCGACCAGATTCTACCGCTCACCCACACACTAGGGCAAAGGGTTCCCAACCTGGGGTAAATTTACCCCCAGGGACTAAATTTTGTCTACCCAGGGGATAAATTTGTTGATTCTGGATTTGTACATATTTTTTCCTCATTGACTGACTGTGTTTGGTTCTGGTATACCGGTATCTGTTCATCATTACTTGTACATAAATAAGTGAAATAACATTGTTATGTGCTATTAAAGTTGCCAGGGGTAAACGGGATGAAAAAGGTTGGGACAATGTATGGTAGTTAATTAACCGTAAACCCTGCACACGTTTAGTTAAGTTTAGAAATACAGCGCAGAAACAGGCCCTTTGGCCCGCTGAGTCCACGCTGACCAGTGATCCGCACACACATGGGACAATTTACAATTTTTACTGAAGCCAATTAACCTACAAACCTTTACGTGTGGGAGGAAACCAGAAGACCCGGGGAAAGCCCATGTGATCACGGGGAGAATGTACAAACTCCATACAGACAGCACCCGTGGTCAGGATCGAATCCGGGTCTCTGGTGCTGCAAGGCTGCAATTCTGCCACTGCGCCACCGTGTCGCCCTCCAAGGAAACAGAGAAACCAGAGCATTTGAATGAAAGCAGGGGGAAATCACACAAACTCCACACAGACAGGACTAAGAGGTCAGGATTGAATCCGGATATCTAGGCGATGTGAGATAGTGGCATTGTGCTGCCCGTAAAATCAGTCTGCCGTTTAGTTCTCATTCCATGCGCTATATCCAGATTCTGTGCAATAACGCAAGATTGGTGAAAGTCAATGGAAGAAAGAATCAGCAGCGATGAAGACGGGGCTTCCAGCTCACACTTGACCAAGATCTGCTCCCGCTGGTGCGAGGCAACAGGACACGGACTATTGACTCGCTGAAAATTGCAACAGCACTTATTGGTTGACTTTACAAAACAAGGAATTGGGTTTCTTCATTACGAGAGAATAGTATTTCTCCAGCCATTTCAGTTCACTCGGTACTTGAAATGCGTCTACTCCACTGCTATTATTTGGGAAATTAAGTGATTATTTTGCTCAAAACAAGTTTACACAAACAGCAATGTGATAATTTGTTTCTGTGACATTGGTTCAGGGCTACAGAGGGGGCAGGACATTTTGAGCAATTCATCTGCTTCCCTTCAAAGCAGTGGCATTGACATATTTAATGTCCCGCAGAGCAAGCAGATAGCGTTACTGTTTAACACAGCACCTCCAACAGAGCAGCATTCCTGCAAAATTGCACTGAAGGATCAGCCTGGATCTTGGTGTTTGTTCCCGAGTGGATTTTGAACTCAGACCCTTTGAGCGGAGCAGGATAGTGGTACCCACAGCCGACTTAATCTTGAACAAGACACAAAAATGCTGGAGTAACTCAGCGGGTCAGGCAGCAACCCTGGAGAACATGGCTAAGTGACGATTCAGGTCGGGATCCTTCTTCAGTCTGATTGTAGGAGTGGGGGGGGGAAAGAAAGAAAGTTAGAAGAAGGGTCCTGTCCAGAAACATCACCTATCCATGTTCTCCAGCGACCCATTGAATTACTGCAGCACCTTGTGTCTTCTTATGTAAACCAGCATTTGCAATTCTTTGTCTCTTCATCTCGAACAACGGGTTTTATCCATCCATCTCTGGATCAGGCTGGGAATGGCTGCTGAAAGATTCCAGGAGCCCAATTGATGACACAACTCCATTCTGTGTGTATATTAAAGTGATCTCGCATAGAAAGGTTTGCCCATAATTTGTCTTCCTATTGCATTCCATCTGTGGTCTATCCAAGACAGGCATCACAGTGGCGCAGCAGTAGAGTTGCTGCCTTACAGCACCAGAGACCCGGGTTTGATCATTGACTACGGGTGCTGTTTGTACAGAGTTTGTACATTCTGCCTGCGACTGTGGATTTTTTCCGAGTGCTCCGGTTTCCTCCCACGCTCCAAAGACGTACAGATTTGTAGATTAATTGGCTTCAGTAAATTGTCCCGAGTGTGTAGAATAGGGCTAGTCACTGGTCGGCTCAGTGGGCTGAAGGGCCTGTTATATCTCTAAAAGTCTAAAGAGAGCAGACTTGCCACAAGCTATTCCTAAAAAGCCAAACTTTCTAATAGTTAAAAATGAAGAGGTGGGCAAGTGTTTTATTTATCATCGATTATAAATCTGGAAATTACTGCCGATAGTAAATCAATATTTAAAGAAGAACGACCTTCCTTTGTGCAAGTATCCTGCGTATTTCAAAGGAAGCTGCACTGAAATTGCAGTCACGGGGAATGTCATGAACTCACTCGGCATTCATCTGGTAACATTGCCAACTTTAGACTCTATTAATCACGTCTTGGAATTCACCGCTGTTTCAGGGACTGTTTCAGTACATTCCAGCCTCAGCACACAGAATCTCCACCGATTCCGATTCAGTTCCCAGGGGACACACTGGCAGTCTGCACTCCCTCATACATCATCGTGCTTTATAAAAGGAAGCACTAAAGTAGTGAGAGGAAACCAGTCAACCAAACAGTGGAAGTGGCATTTGGCGTCTCCGTGATGGTGGATGCACACAGCGAGAGTTACGTTCCAGCACAGCCCCAGCCAAACAGGAGGAATAAAACTACTGACAACATTCAATTATTCTTAAACAAGAGCTTGTACAGCATCCTGGAGCAATTCAGTTCATCGCTGAAACTAACATTGAGAAAAAGTGTTTCCCCAAGGAACAAGACGCATTACTGATTGTGTCGGAAGGAACTGCAGATGCTGGTTTACACCGAAGAGATGCACAAAATACTGGAGTAACTCAGCGGGTCAGGCAACATCTCTGGATAGAAGGAAAAGGTACATTTCGGGTCGAGATCCTTCTTCAGACACTGCATTACTGATTGCTGAAGTACCAGGAATGAGTGATTTCTCCCACATTTCTCTACAACACATAGATATAGAACAAACATTGCAGGTCATTGATCCAGAGAACAGCACAGGAACAGGCCCTTCAGCAAAGCACAAGGAACAGGCCCTTCAGCCGACATTGTCTGTGCCAAACATGATGCCAAGTTAAACCAATCTCCTCTGCTTTATACGCAAGCTGTATCCTGCCAATCTCAAAGTATCTTAAACAACACTATCGCATCTGCCTCAACACCACCTCTGGCAGTACTGACCACAATGCCAAAATAAACCATTCCCATTTGCCTGCAAATGTTCCGTCTCCCTCCATTTCCTGCTTGTGTCGATCTAATTACCAAAATTGTGTCTTCGTATCCACGCTCCACCTCCGCTTGCAGAGGGGAAATTGCAGTCACGGTACCCAGTTCCAGGGAACTACCACTCTGTATTAATAAAAAACTTGTTTCACAAAACTTCTTTAAACTGTCCACCTTAAACCTATGCCTCTAGTTTGTCAAAAAGACCGACTCTCTACCCATCTTTGCCTTACATTATAAGAATTGACTGTACTTTGATCAGGTGACCCCCTCAGCCTCAGATGCTCCAGAGAAAATAATCCATCCTCTCCATGTAGCAAATATATATCTATCCAGGGACTATCCTTGTAAACCACTTCTGGACTCTCTCGAAAGCTGCCACAGTGTGGTGATCCCAACTGTTCACAATACTCCACATGTGGCATAACCAAAATATTTTACATCGGCAACACAACTTGCCAATCTTTGTCCCAACCAATGAAGGCAAGCACACAGTATGCCTTATTTAAGACCCTATCCACTTGTGTGCCCATTTTCATCAGGTTAAGGAATTCCACAGAAAAAATCCATTCAGCCCATTGAGTGTACGCCAGCTATCAGAGCATTCTCATCAGTTTAACTGCTCCATTTATTTTTCTATAACTTATTCTCCCTCACGTTTATCAACACCTTCCATTCTGCTACCATTCAGTTACAATTACGGTCATTTTCAGTGCCAATTAATTTACCAGTCGACTTCTCTAACTTCTTGAACATTCAAGTATGAACATTGACTTCTCTATCTTCAAGTAGACCTTGCTTTCCCTCTCTCCATCCCCTCCCCCTTCCTGTTGTGGGAAAGTTCCTGAACTTGGCGGTGTGGGACTTCAGGAATTTTGTACCTCCTGCCATGAGAAGAGGAATAGTTTAGATGGTGGGGAATCCCTGACAATAGTTGGTGCTGTCCTGAGACAGCGCCGCATGTAGATGCTTTTGATGGTGGAGAGGACAGTGCTCATTGAACAGGCCCTTTAATGTACCGTGACCAGGTCCACCATTGCACCCGTCTAAACACATCCCACTTACCCACATTAGAACCACAGCCTTCCTTGTCAATTCTAGTGCTTCTCTACAAGCTCCTTATCTGCTTTCACCACCTGTGTAGGCAGCGTGTTCCAGACTCTGTGTGCAAATCACTCTCTTCCAAATATTTTCTAGTATCCAATAATATCAGATTCAGCTGCCGATTATTTGTCGTATCTAACGCTGGACGATGCAGTTGGGGCATCCAATATGACAGCATTTAAAAGATGCATGGACAGGTACATGTTTAGAAAAGGTTTAGAGGAATATAGGTCAAATGGGAATAGCTTAGATTGGAGCACCTTGGTCAGCATGGACGAATTAGGCTGAAGGGCCTGTTCCTGTACTGCATTTGTCTACGAGTTTATTGATCGCATTTGTTTTTTTACAACAACTCATCAACTTTCATGGATGTATTAAATGTTCCTACTTGGAAAGGCAAGATTTGAATTCCCACCCACCCCCAGGGTTGTTCTGTCCAGGGTCACAACCATTCTAACCCAGTGTGCCCACTGATGATTAAGAATAGAAATGTTTACCCCAGTGGCACAGGCCGCAGCAATGCTGAAAAGGGTTAGACATACCAAGGTAATAGCCATACGTTGCTTTCTTGAATTCTTCCCAGGAAATGTTGTTGTCTTTGTTAAGGTCATAGTCCTTCCAGACTTTAGCGACATTTTCATAAATATAACGTTTCTGCACCCTTATAATCCACGCCTTCAGCTCTTCCAAGGTCACGTAATTGTCGTTGTTTTCATCGATCCGTTCTACAATTTTCCTACGAAAGACACAAAAAACGCAACACTTAGTTTTATTGGGTATTTCAACGTTAAAAATCATCTGGACAGAAACACATCACCGTTCCTTTGTTATCATAGGGTCCAAATCCAGAAACCCAGTCCAAACAGTATCTTCACCACTAAGACTGCAGTGGTTCTACCATAAGCTCCACCACTACCTTAAGGGTAATGAGAGAAGGGTAATAAATGCTGGCCTTACCAGTGAAACTCTTAACTCAACACTGAATAGTGTTATCATCATAATATAATGTCAGAATGTCTCCGTGTCCACTGTCAGTAAGTAGACCATGAACAATTGTATAGTAAGAGCAGATGATATTCTCACAGGGTTAGAGTTGGGATCAAGTAATGAATGGTTGTGGGTTTATGAATTACTTCCTTGATACTATCATTGTGTGGGCATTGGCCGATGATCTCAGGAAACTCGTTGAAGTCCTTGAGCTATGGGGATGCATGGCTAATGCTGAGATTCATAGAAGTTAAAAGTGACAGGCCATTAAATTGGGACGTCCTGGACACTGACTTTTCGTTGCCAAGGAAGGGCAAGAGACTTTCACGCATTCCTGTGGTCCAAGATAACATCAATGGTTTTGCGTTGGTTGGGAAATCAGCCCTGAAGATGACAAATAGTGCAGAATAAGGTCTGATTCATCAAGGAAACAATGAGAACAACTAAGACACGAAACCACAGTCGTTTGCAAAAATCTTAGAGATATCTGGAAACAGGCCCTTCGGCCCACCAAATCCATGCTGACCGATGATTATTCGTTCACACTAATTCTATGTTTCCCACTTTCTAATGCACTCCCTCCAAACTCGAGGCAATTTAGAGGCCCATTAAATTACAGACCCGCACATCTTTGAGAGTGGGAGGAAACCAGAGCACCCGGATGAAACCCACGCGGCCACAGGGAGAACGCGCAAACCTCGCACAGACAGCACCCAAGGTCAGGAATGGAACCCAGGTCTCTGGCTCTATGAGGCAGCAGCTCTACCACTGTGCTGCCCATTACTGTCTTGTAAAGATCGGCGTTTAATGTCATCTGTCCGTGTAACCAGGAGGGGGGTGGGATTGTTGCACACAAGCAGTGCAACACAGAAATCCCAGGTACCTTCACTGATCGGCACAGCTGTTATAGTTGCTGCCTCACAGCGCAGAAGACCCAGGTTCAATCCTCACCTCAGGTGCAGGTATGTTGGATTTGACGGGCCAAAGTGCCTGTTTCCAGGCTGTATCTTTCAATCAATTCATTCAATCAATCCAACAAGGTTTTCACAGGCTGTTCTTTGTGTCTATCTTCGGTATAAACCAGTATCTGCAGTTCCTTCCTACACAGAGATAAGAAGAATTCGTACAAGACCTCTCCTGCATCTTATAGCTTCATTGAGTGATGGCCCCAAGTCCCTAATGGGCCCTACTCTTTTCCTAGTTACCTTCTTGCCCTTAACACAATTATAAAATGCTTCTGGATTTATTATATTTTTCCAAGTTGCTTGTGCAATATACTGATCAAGAATCAATGCAACCTCTTTGTGAAGAAAACGATGAGATTAAACCATGATTTTTCATGAGCAAGCGCATAAATGTAAACAAAATCAATAAAGCTCTTTAGAGGGGGATAAACTCACAATAATAAAATCTGGCTTTAATAAAAAACAACAAAATTACACAAAGTAACAACATACTAAGACATAAATGCTGACTTTGCATCTGTCCTTGATAAAAGTGAAGTACATTGGAATTGGTGCAGCCAAGACCTAAAGTTAGATTACTGCAACCTAACATATATACCAGTGCAAGCCTTTCAATGCTGAATAATCAGAGTCCAAGCCATATGCGTCACTCAAATGCCTTTCTATACTGGTACAGGACTCCACAGAGGTTCATATTTCAATCGGGCCATGCACAGTTCACCACTGTGGACTGTAGTAATTGCTTTGCATTGGGAGTTTTTTTGTAATTAGAGACCATGTTAGATGAAGCAACTTTGAAGTAGTGTCACTATTACACAACCAACTTAAGCAGAGCAAGATTCCGCAAACAGCAATCACTGTTTGGGAGATAAAGATTTCTCAAAACGCCATTCGGAATTCCTCCGGCTGCTCTTCGGAATAGTCCAATGAGATTTTTAATGCCAACTTGGAAGAGCATTCAGAGGTGATACAAGGAACTGCAGATGCTGATTTACAAAATAATGGCACAATGTGCCGAAGTAATTCAGCAGGTCAGGCAGAATTTCTGAAAAACATTGACAGATGACATTTCGGGTCAGGAGCTTTCTTCAGATGGATTGTGGTGGGGGAGGGGGAAAAAGAGGGTGAGGGGCGAGGTGAAAGCTTGGAAGAGGTGAGCGGCAGGGCAAAGCCGGGCGAGTGATAGGTGAGGTGGATACAGGTGAGGGGTTGGTTTGCTTTGCAGGTAGTTGGACATAGGCCAGACTTGGTCTAACAGCTGATCCCAAAAACAGAACTCCAGAAATGCGCCACTCTGTGTCTAACATTGCATTTACAACCTACCAGATTATTTGGCAGAGAAGTTGTAAGTAATATATCAATGGCAAATGATGTGATGAATGTTCCATGAAATTCGATCTTAATTATCTTTATATCATCAATTCCATTACCAGGTAGCATAAACGCGATTGTCATATGTGCTCGATGTTATATATAGCCCCTTTAGTGGAGTAAAGGAGAGAGAGGTAGGTTTTCCACACACAGACTGGTGATTATGTGGATCTATCTGCCAGAGGAGGTGGTACAGACATATAAAAGCATACGGACAGGTACTTGGACAGGAAAGGACTGGAGGAATATCGGTCTAATTCTGTAAATATTGTTTCCTGCTTACACTTTTCTAATGAGCAGATAAAGTGAAGTTGTGGAGAGGGGGAGAAATTCAGTTGGGAAATTCCAGAATTTAGACTTTTCTTCGCTGAAGCGACTGAACATGGTCGGACATTTTAGTTTGGAGTTAATAAAAAGGCCAACATTGGAGAAGAGCTGTGTTGTTGGAGAGCCGTACGATGTTATAGAGGGACGGGAAGGTCTCGGAGGGAGTTGAACATGGGGGCGTTTAAGCTAAGGTCGTAGATCTGTACAGCACTGAAATGAGTTATTTGGCCCAACTCATTCATGCCGACCTTGGACCCAAGCTAATCTCCCCGACCCCATTTGTGCCCACATTGGACCCATACACCGCCACCTCTTTCCTGTCCATATGCTTTTTAAACATTGTCATTGTATGTCATTATCATCTCCTCTGGCAGCTTGTTCCAAATAATCACCAGTTTCTGTGGGAAACCTGCCCTTCAGATCTCCTTTAATATTCTCCTCTCTCATCTGAAACCCATGCTTTCTAGTTTTAGACTTCCCTACCATCAAAAACTTTTTTTTTTTTTGGACTACCTAGCCTACCTATGCCCCTCAGAATCCTACAAGGTCACCCCTCCCACCTCCCACACTCCAGTGAGAACAATCCTCACCTATCCAACCTCTCCTTGTAACTAAAGACCTTAGTAGACCTCTCCTTGTAACTAAAGCCTGGCAAATTGCATCTGTCCTTTTTCCAATGCTACCACACCCTTTCTGTAGCGGAGAGCAGAACTGTATTAAATCAAGAACCATTATTGGTCATGGAATAAGTTTGCATTTAGAAGTGCTGTTGTAAATCATTACAGATTTACTGGAATACGACACATGATACTCACCAAGATGAGTCCTCAGGTCACCACATCAAACCAAGTTCCTCTGCTGTGGTAGTGTAGAGGAACATGCTAAATTGTACCGACATCTATTGATTTGGAGATTGACTAATTATGAAGTTTATAGATGGAGAAATTTGTACCCTAAACTTTTCTAATCTGTAACCATCGATAAGATGTTGTCCTTCCATTTTCAAGTTGTTAGTTTTGATGTACGCACACTCTATCAAACCCTCCCAGAATCTGAAAATTCTCACTCAAATCACTTTTCGATAAAACATGCTGGAGAATAACATCTGGAAACAAAGTTAATGCTCAGTTCCATGCTGGTATCTCTGGTATGTATGCATGCACGTATGTTTCTTTTGCATGCAACTAATGTTTCATTTTTATTGATGTATTTCCAGCAACTGCAGTTTAAGTGACTTCCATCTGCTGCTATTGTAAAGCAAAGAGACCCAACCAGTTATTTTGAGTACATACTGACAGGTATAAACTCCCAGTGAAAATCGCCATATCCCCAAATCTGTTATCATAGAAAATGGAAAGTGTGTGAGAAGAGAAGAGAAGAGAAACAGACCAAGTTCTGAAGTGTTCTGATGAGAGTTCATCAATCAGGAACATTAGGTCTATCGGGACAAACATAGAAACATAGAAAATAGGTGCAGGAGTAGGTCATTCGGCCCTTTCGAGCCTGCACCGCCATTCAATAAGATCATGGCTGATCATGCCATGACAAGGAACTGCAGATGCTGTAAAAAAAAATAAATACTGAAGGAACTCAGTGGGTCAGGCAGCATCAAATGGAATAAATGGACAGATGGTATTTACAGGTTAGGATTCTTCTTTAATCCAAATCATCATTTCCTGTACAGATGTTTGACCCTCTGAGTTCCTCCAGCACTTTGTTTCGTACATTTGCTTCGTTTCTCACTACAAAGGATTTCAGATTTCAGATTTCAGCATCTGCAGCATTTTGCTTTGTGATAATAAGACAGCTGACACTTGCCCTGCGGTCCAACCTTGGACCAGAGCTCAGCCTTCTTCAGTGTCCATGCGGGAGTGTCATGACCAAGAATGCCACGTCCACTCTCTCACTATTAACTATTTGTCGAAAGTTTGAAAGCTGTGGGCAGCTGTCGACGTGGCATTAAAAGGTTTGTATTAATCAGAGACAGGCTTAAGATGTTTACAATCAAGTTGGCCATGTACTGCACCTGAACTGCATCAGGTTGAAATTTAGCACACAAGTGGAAATGTTGTGCCATACCTCCTACTGCAATGTTATTTCATATTAGTTTATTACAAAGTTCCAGAAAAAGAACTCTCTGCTACATCTTAAACCTGCCTCAATTACACACTCCTAAAGCACCACGAGAAGAAAAACAACACAGGTCATAAACGAGCAACCAACAATATGCTGGAAGAACTCAACGGGTGGAGCAGAGTTTGTGGATAGAATGCATTGTCGATGGAGTTTTTCCCAGCACAGTGTTCGTTGCTCCTACTTCTAGCATCTAGTTTCTCGTTTCTGGGTCCGAATCATATCTGAGTCTCACTCATCTTTTACTTTGAACTCCATCCCCACTGTGTTCACTGGGAAGCCCCTCAGCCTCTGATCTAGAGCACAATGGGTCAAGCTTCACTCCAAAAGCCTTGAGGAAATATTCTATGCTAACAGCGAGAACGTGCTATAATTTAGTGGCTCCACGGCGCAAGCCAAGCTGAGAAATATAAATGTAGACACAAGGAAGTGTAGATGCTGGAATATTGCTTAGAACACCAAGTGCTCGAGTACCTCAGAGGATCAGGCAGCATCTCTGGAGGACAAGGATAGGTGAGGTTTTGGGTCGGGACCCTTCTTTCAATCCCCAAAACATCTCCTATCCATGTCCCCCGGAGAAGCTGCCTGACCCCTGAGGCACATCTCCGCACTTTGCGTTGATGAAAACTGCCAGCAGTCGGTGGGTTCTCAAGAGATGGTGTTATTCATCAACCAACATAATTAACTGAAAGTTAATAGCTTCAAAATCCTGGCAATAACATCTCCAATGCCCTGCCCCCCCCCGAGCCAGTACATAGGTGTAATCTTGAACATGGAACGCGGGTATCTCTAATTTATTCGAAGTTCACAAATATTCAGTATGTCTGAGAATACTCTACCAAACCTCTTCAGATGCACTGATAATTCTTCAAATATCCTGACCAGACGCATCATGGCCTGGTACTGATATTCCAATGAACAGGCATGTAAGAGGTTGCAGAGAGTGGTGACCAACATGCCATCCATCCACAAACTCCACACGGGCATATCATCAAAAGCACCATTAGCTTCTTAAACTGACCCATACAATGCTAATCCTACATAGGCAATGGAACACTATAGACCACTTCTTGTGCTACAGTGGATTTGTTTTTTAGTTGTGTTTTGCACCAACGTCTTATTGTTTGTACAACTGTGGTCTACTTCAACTTTTTTTTCTTACATCCTCAAAAACCGATGACATGGAAATTGTAACTTTGCCTTTAGTGGGGCAAATTGGTTGCCATGTTTGCCAATGCCACAATGGTGGCTAAACTTCAAAAGAGTTTATTGCCTGCAGAGTACCAAGTTCCTTCTTCCGAGTTAACAACAGTCAGTACCCATTCCTGCCCTGCCTCACTAGCCTGTGCATGCCAGAGAGAGTCGATCGCTGGAAAAAAGCCTACTGCCACGTAGAAGGAATCTGGACAGGTTGCATCATGATCTGCTACGGTATGGCAATTGCAATGCAACACATGAGGCTGGAGAGAAGGGTGGATGCAGCCTGGTCCATCATGGGAATGGCCCTCCTCACCATCAAATTCTTGAATCAGTTCACACAACACTAATAGTGCTTTGGCAACAGAACACCACGGACCATTTCTTGCACTACCATGGACTTGTTTACTAATTGTGTTTGCCACTAATGCCTTGTAGACAATAGGTGCAGGAGTAGACCATTCGAGCCAGTACCGCCATTCATTGTGATCATGGCTGATCATCCACATTCAGTACGCCGTTCCTGCCTTCTCACCATATCCCCCGACTCCGCTATCTTTAAGAGCCCTATCTAGTTCTCTCTTGAAAGCATCCAGAGAATTGGCCTCCACTGCCTTCTGAGGCAGAGAATTCCACAGATTCACAACTTTCTGGGTGAAAACGTTTTTCCTCCTCTCCGTTCTAAATGGCCTACCCTTTATTCTTAAACTGGCCCCTGGTTCTGGCCTCCCCTAACACCGGGAACATGTTTCCTGCCTTTAGCGTGTCCCGTGACCAATCCCTTAATATTCTTATATGTTTCAATAAGATTCCATCACATCCTTCTAAATTCCAGAGTATACAAGCCCAGCCACTCCATTCTATCAACATATGACAGTCCTGCCATTCCGGGAATTAACCTCGTGAACCTACTCTGCACTCCCTCAATAGCAAGAATGTCCTTCTTCAAATTTGGAGACCAAAACTATACACAACACTCCAGGTGTGGTCTCACTAGGGCCCTGTATAACAGCAGAAGGACCTCTTTGCTCCTATACTTGTTATGAAGGCCAACATGCCATTAGCTTTCTTCACTGGCAGACAAAAGTGTTGGAGAAACTGAACGGGTGAGGCAGCATCTATGGAGCAAAGGCTTTCTTCACCGCCTGTTGTCCCTGCATGCTTACTTTCAATGAGTGATGAACAAGGACCCCCAGATCTCTTATGTATTTCCCCTTTTCCAAACTTGACACCAACTTTCCCAACTTGTTATTTGATTTTCTCTTTTTACTCTTGCAGAATTTGTGTGTGATTTATGCATAATTTATGTAGCTATGCATGGTACGAGTCCATTTGCCTATGACGATGCTGCAAGCAAGATTTTCATTATACCTTTTCCTCACATATCTTGTGACTGTGCCCACAAACTTTACTTGAATTGACCAACACAATTAATTAACCAACATAAATAATCACAGGCTGCCCTCGGGTTATGAATGCCTGACTTAAGGATACCCCTACACGTGAACAAGCTCCCTGAAATTATTAAATTCCAAAAGTCCAACATGTGTTTATATCTTGTGTTGGATGTCAGATGCTGATTTATACCGAAGAGGAACACTAGTTACTCAAGCATTTTGTGTCTAAAGACGCAAAAGGTTGGAGTAATTTTGTGTCTATCTTTGTACATTTATATATCTTGTTCCTTCCTATGAATGGCAGAACTCTCGCTACCTTTTTTTAAAAATAATTTAAAAAAAAAATCAGTTTAATGTGATTTTGGTGCCATTCATCACAATACCGTGGAGGTGTGGTTATCATATTGAGTGGTTTGTTCCTATTGTCTGACTTATGGACATATTTGACTTAAGGACGCCTATAAGAACAGAATCTGTTCATTACCAGGCTGTGGCCTATAGAGTGGATGTTCATCAGAATGATCCCGGAGTTGGCTGGCTTCATCAAACAGGGCCAGTGCTCGCTACAGTTTCGAAGTTGGAGAGACCATCTCTCTGAAACATACACGATTCTTCTGAGGCTTAGAGAGCAAATGCACTTACGATATTCCCCCCTGGCCACTGCGCCTGGAACCAAGGATCAGAGACACAAAACTACACATCAGCCATACAGGACTGAACAAATTTCACCAGCCGGAGGATAACCGATTCCCAAGAGAGCAGCATACTGGTGCCACCGGTAGAACTGCCACCTCTCGGCGCCAGAGACCCAGATTCTATCCTGACCTCAGTTTGCATGTTCTCTGCGTGACCACATGGGTTTCCTCTGGGTGCTCCAGTTTCCTCCCACATCCCAAATATGAGCGGGCATGTAGGTTAATTGGCCGTTGTAAATTACCCCATGTACTTTGGGAATGGATATTAAAATGGGAATAACAATGAACTAGCGTGAATGGGTGATTGATGATCGGTGTGGACTCTGTGGGCTGAAGGGCCCGTTTCAAAGCTGTTTCTTTCAATTAATCCAATTCAGTGTAGTTAAGACAGAGGTTGATAATGGAGGGAATAGTGGTGCCGAGGTAAAATGTCATTTGATAGGAGCAGAATTAGGCCATTCAGCCCATCGTCTATTCTGCCATTTAATCATGGATGATCTATCTCTCTCTCTCCTAGCCCCATTCTCCTGCCTTGATCCAATGAGAGAGATTCCCATGAGGGAAATTGGTGAGAGCCCGAATGGGCTGCTTCTGCTTCTATTTCTTATGTTCTTCAAAGCAGATGATCTGGATAACTGTGACTTTGCTGTTTGTGGGGACAAATAAGCGGCGATGTTTCCTAACGTTATAACAGTGGCTGCACTTCAAAATAGTTTATTGGCTGCAAAGTGCCAAGTCCCCTTTTGCTATTTAAAACCACGGTCGGATCCCAACCCCCCACCCTTTACATGCAAGAGCAGCTGGAAAAGAGCCGACTGCCACGTGTTGGTATTAACATGACACTTCCCCACAATGTTCCCGGGAGTTTTTCTTTGCAACAGTGAAAGTTGGAAACTTTGCATTGTAAGTGACTAAACGCTCTCCGGCTTGTTCTGCGCTGACAACATTTCATCAACACCAGCGCTCATTAGTCAAGTCAAGAGCATTAACTTAACTGACCAGCGAGTGATAAGCAAGGGTGGGTGGCATCGCTGAAACCTCACCCTGGTTGAATTGACACTTGTAGTACTCTTGCAACACTCTCCCCCTTACGTGCTAAACTTACCCCAGCCTCTCGATGCTCTCCTCCGGGCTGAGTTGGTCGAAGGTCTTGGCGTCTTCCTTGCCCAGAAAGGCCTCGTGATCGTATTCGAAGTTGGCCACGTCCTGGTGCAGTTTGTCGCTCAGGACAGAGTCCTGATGGACCCGCTCGTTCCTCAACGTGGGCTTGGAGCAGCCGCCCGTGACATAGAACAGTAGCAGATACAGCGCCCTGGAACGGCCCGCGTTCGGATACATTGTAACCTACAAGTGGAAATAACACGATACAAACACAGGGCACATAAAATATACAGTGCGTGAAAAGTAGCAAGTTTTTTCCCCGTCTATTCAATGTCCTATCTCCCTCCCGGTGAATACCTGTTTAAAACACCACCCCTCGAATTTACTGAACTGCCTTTTAGTCCACGCACTCAGCAATCTGTCCTGTGCAAGTTGCACTCAGTTCAAACCCAGCGGCTGCCTCTGCTGGGTTCCCCGCCGCTCCGGCCCCTCTGATCCCGGCCTGAGCCACTCAAGACACGGCTTCCTTTCCCAGTCAGCGCTGTCAGGTTTTGTTAAAACGCTTCCGATTGGCGAGAGGGCGCGTCCGCGACCCGGAGGGGGGGTGGAATCGCCACGTTGCAGGGGCTGGAGGTGTAAATGCAGGCGCACGGCAACTTCTTAATGCGTTTGTTTGAATCCCGCTCCAAGATGCAAATTGTGTGTTAGACGTGTCAACCGGCTGCACGTGTACCCTGATGGGCTTCCACACGTACACCCGGCCATCACTGGCCACATCAGTTCAGCTTTACTTTTGCTGAAACCTTCGTCCACGTCTTCAAACTTAGTGAATCCAAGTTCTCAGCCTCACGTCAGCCTCACACTTTCCACATTCTCCACAATGGGACAGCATAATCGGATGTCTCGGAGTGCTTTGTGCAATTCTGATCGCCCAGCTACAGGAAGGATGTCATTCAGTTGGAAAGGGCTCAGAATTGATTTAGTTTAGTTTATTATTGTCACGTGTACCGAGGTACCGTGAAAAGCTTTTTTTGTTGCGTGCTATCCAGTCAGCAGATGCGTAGTTTAGTTTAGAGATGCAGCGTGGAAGCAAGCCCTTCAGTTCTCCGAGTCCACACTGGCCAGTGATCCTCACACACTAAATGGGCTGCCCCACTGCGGCGACCTAATCCGCGAGTTCAATAGACAATAGGTGCAGGAGTAGGCCATTCGGCCCTTCGAGCCAGCACCGCCATTCAATGTGATCATGGCTGATCATCCCCAATCAGTACCCCGTTCCTGCCTTCTCCCCGTATCCCCTGACTCCATTATTTTTAAGAGCCCTATCTAGCTCGCCCTTGAAAGCATCCAGAGAACCGGCCTCCACCGCCCTCTGAGGCAGAGAATTCCACAGACTCGCCACTCTCTGAGAGAAAAAGTGTTTCCTTGTCTCCGTTCTAAATGGTTTACCTCTTATTCTTAAACTATGGCCCCTGGTTCTGGACTCCCCCAACATCAGGAACATGTTTCCTGCCTCTAGCATGTCCAAACCCTTAACAATCTTATATGTTTCAATGAGATACCCTCTCATCCTTCTAAACTCCAGAGCGTACAAGCCCAGCTGCTCCATTCACTCAGGCGAGTTTGCCCTCCACTCATACTCGCAGCATGATCGACACGAGGTCCTCGGAGGTCTTTGTAACTCTCCTTCATGCTCGACAGTAGTTCCCGCGTACTCGAGGCCTCAGCTAGGTCGCGGCGTATTTTTCAACATGTTGAAAAATGCCAGCGAGTAAAAAGAGGTCGCCATGGAAAAATATCCTTTTTTTTTTTACTCGTTGGTTTAGTCGAGGTAGTTCGTAGCAGGTCGGTATGTTATTCGTAGGTAATCGAGGGTAGTCGAAGGTAAAGCTTGTTGAGAAAAAAAAGGTAAGTAAAGGTAAGTAAGATCCCACATAAGAGATTAGTATACAAACTTAAAGCACACGGTATTGGGGGTTCAGTATTGATGTGGATAGAGAACTGGCTGGCAGACATGAAGCAAAGAGTAGGAGTAAACGGGTCCTTTTCACAATGGCAGGCAGTTACTAGTGGGGTACTCCAAGGCTCAGTGCTGGGACCCCAGCTATTTACAATATATATTAATGATTTGGACGAGGGAATTGAATGCAACATCTCCAAGTTTGCGGATGACACGAAGCTGGGGGGCAGTGATAGCTGTGAGGAGGATGCTAGGAGACTGCAAGGTGACTTGGATAGGCTGGGTGAGTGGGCAAATGTTTGGCAGATGCAGTATAATGTGGGTAAATGTGAGGTTATCCACTTTGGTGGCAAAAACAGGAAAGTAGACTATTATCTGAATGGTGGCCGATTAGGAAAAGGGGGAGATGCAGCGAGACCTGGGTGTCATGGTACACCAGTCATTAAAAGTAGGCACACAAAATAGCTGGAGAAACTCAGCGGGTGCAGCAGCCTCTAAGGAGCAAAGGAAATAGGTAACGTTTTGGGCCGAAACCCTTCTTCACACTTCTTGAAAACATTAAAAGTAGGCATGCATGCAGGCAGTGAAGAAAGCGAATGGTATGTTAACATTCATAGCAAAAGGATTTGAGTAAAGGAGCAGGGAGGTTCTACTGCAGTTGTGCAGGGTCTTGGTGAGACCACACCTGGAATATTGCGTACAGTTTTGGTCTCCTAATCTGAGGAAAGACATTCTTGCCATAGAGGGAGTGCAGAGAAGGTTCACCAGACTGATTCCTGGGATGTCAGGACTTTCATATGAAGAAAGACTGGATAGACTCGGCTTGTGCTCGCTAGAATTTAGAAGATTGAGGGGGATCTTTTAGAAACTTACAAAATTCTTAGGGGGTTGGACAGGCTAGATACAGGAAGATTGTTCCCGATGTTGGGGAAGTCCAGAACAAGGGGTCGCAGTTTAAAGATAAGGGGGAAATCTTTTAGGACCGAGATGAGGAAAACAATTTTCACACAGCGAGTGGTGAATCTCTGGAATTCTCTGCCACAGAAGGTAGTTGAGGCCAGTTCATTGGCTATATTTAAGAGGGAGTTAGATGTGGCCCATGTGGCTAAAGGGATCAGGGGTTATGGAGAGAAGGCAGGTACAGGATACTGAGTTGGATGATCAGCCATGATCATATTAAATGGCGGTGCAGGCTCGAAGGGCCGAATGGCCTACTCCTGCACCTATTTTCTATGTTTCTAAACCAACCGGTAACGTTAAATGCCTGCTAAAATTTATTAAAAGCTGTCTGGTGTGGCTCCACTCCTTCTCTCCCTCTTCTCTCCCTCTTCTCTCCCTCTTCTCTCCCTCTTCTCCCCCTCTTCTCCCCCCCTTCTCCCCCCCTTCTCCCGCCTTCTCTCCCCCTTCTCTCCCCCTTCTCTCCCCCTTCTCTCCCCCTTCTCTCCCCCTCCTCTCCAGTGCTCTCCCCTCTCCGCGCTCTCTAAAGGACTTACCATTATGTGCCAGCCGTCTTTTACCTTCCTGTTCATCGCGGGTGTGAACTTCATACAGAGCCAATTAACCCTACAAACGCCTTTGCATGTCTGTGTGGTGTGTGTGGGTGGATGTGTGAAAATCCCGGAGTGTGTGTGTGCAGTGCGCGGGGTGAACGTACAAACTCACTGTATCCACAGCTCGAGTTTTTCAGGATCGAGTGCCCTCATGGGTCATGTAAGGCAGACAGTCTTCTGGGCTTGGGATTAGGAGAGAGAGGGAATAGCCCCTTAACACTTTTTCTTTGGAGTGTAGGACAATTTACTACCTTACAGAGCCAATTACAAGACAAACCTGTATGTCTTTGGAGTGTGTAAATACCGAAAATCCCGTCCAAAATCCATGCAGTCACGGGGAGAACGTAAAACTCTGTACATACAGCACCTGTAGACAGGATCAAACCCGGGTCTCTGTCAGGCAGCAACTCTGGGCTTGGGTTACAGAGAGAGAGTGAATAGGCAGGGACCCTTTTTCTTTGGAGTGTAGGAAGCGTAGGACCTTACTGAGGTGTACAAGATCATGATGCCTGGATAAAGTAAATGCTAGCAGTCCCTTTCCCAGCATTCTAAAACCAGAGAGCATAGGTTTAGGGTCGGAGGGGAGATTTAAGAAGGACCTCAAGGGCAACATTTTCACTCGGGGTATTCCATAGCAGGAATGAGCTACCAGAAAAAGCCATAGATGTGGACCCAATTATAACTTTTAAATCATTCGGACAGAGATGTGGATTGGAAAGGTTGATGGGACAATACAGGCAAATGGTACTTGCCCCTTTTGCCAACTTGGTCGGCAAGGACAAGGGGCGGCATGGTGACGCAGCGGTAGAGTTGCTGCTTTACAACACCAGAGACCCGGCTTGGATCCTGAATACGGGTTCTAGTCTGTAGGGAGTTTGTACGTTCTTCCCGTGGCCTGTGTGGGTTTTCTCCAGGATTTCCAGTTTCCTCCCACGCCACCTAGATTTCTAGGTAATTTGGCGTGGTATCATTGTAAATTCACCCTAGTAGGTGTAGGATAGTGTTAGCGTGCGGCAATCGCTGGTCGGCGCTGACTTGGTGAGCCAAAGGGTCTGTTTCCGCTCTCTATCTCCAAACTAAACTACATTTACAGATGCTGCTTGATCCATTGAGTCTTTCCAACATCTGCTGTTTTTAAGACAATATCAATTACAGTTTTATTCGTCACTTGCACATAAAGTGCAAGTGAAATGAATTTGCCAGCAGCAGTACAATGAAAAAGAACACATAAAAACATAATACATTTTTTTAACACAAACATCCACCACAGCATTCATCACTGTGGTGGAAGGCACAACATTTGGCCAGACACTCATAGGTGTTGACCTGCAGGTTATACACAGAACCTGTGACAGAGGAAAAATATCTGAGGCAATAGGTATTTGCACTGAAGAGTTTGAAGGTATAATGAAGGAAAAACAAGTCATGGGTTTCTCCCAAATCCTCTCATTTCTTCTGGCAATGGAGAAGGCATGGGATTGGTGCCGGGTGAGTCAAGCCCTGGAATACTCAGGCCAATTTCCTGATTGTCATTAATCAGCCTGGCCCAGATAGCTGGTGGTACATAACGTGCAGAAAGTGAATCTTTCCGGAATTTGTATGAAAAGAATGAGCACATTGGCGTCCAATCTCTGGGCAATTTTTGGTACATCTTTGGGCGAGGAGAAATGTAGAACCCTTTGTAAATGCACATAGAGGGAGGTCCGTGAAAGTTCTCTGGATTAAATCTTGGACCAGGGCTTGTTCCATGAGCAGTTCCTAACCAGATTGTGCCTACACTGAATCAGGAGACTAAGAAGTGATCTCTGAAACATACAAAATTCTTGTTAGGCTTTGTCAGGATATTTGCAGGTTAGACAAAAATGCTGGAGGAACTCAGCAGGTGAGACATCATCTACGGAGAGAAGGAATTCCTTCTCTCCATAGATGCTGCCTCACCTACTGAGAGGAATTTCTTCTCTCCATAGATGCTTTCTCACCTGCTGAGTTCCTCCAGCATTTTTGTCTACCTGCAAATATCCTAGGGTAGGGGAATCTAAAACTTGAGAACATAGATTTAAGGAAAAAGGGGAAAGGGGGAAGATACAAAGAGCCTTTTTCACAGTTGAAGGTGATGAGTATGTGGAACGTGATGCCCGAGAAAGTGGTACAATTACATTGGTTGAAAGACTTTTGGACAGGAACATGGGTAGAAAAGGTTTAGAGGGATATGGGCCACAGAAAGGCACATGGGACTAGCCCAGGTAGGCATCGGTTGAGATGGAGGAATTGGGCCAATGGGTAATGAATGGCGGGAAATGAGAGGGCACTGGGAGGGGAGTAATGGGAAATGAATGGGGGCAATGAAGGTGGAGTGAGTGGGAGGGGTGAGAGGAGTGAGGGGGATAGACAGGGGGAATGGGAGGCAGTGAGGGGTGAGTGAAGGAGAGAGAGGGGACAGTGAGGATTTAATAGGGGGTAAGAGAGAGCAGAGAGTGGGGGACATTGAATGAAGAAACTATAGAGATATAGTTTATGTCTTAATGTCACTTAAATGTCACTCTCTGGCAGAAATAAAATGGCTTGGATGACAGGTGTGTTCTCTCTACACTCCACTGAAGGGGCCTGTTATATAGTTCAATAGTTCATTGGAGCTTTTTTTGTCACAGATGCAACTGCACAGTGAAATTCGTTTTGCGTGTATTACACATGCGGGCGCCGCCATTTTGGTGCCATTATTCAAAGGCCGAAGTCCAGTCGGCCCACGCGCTCGATGTACTGGAGCTGTTTCCACGAACTGACGTCCCTCTCCTCTCCTCTCCTCTCCTCGCCTGGCCATCCTTGTGTCCCGGGGATGCCTCCTGCAGCCTATCTTGAAGGCGCTGAAGAAGATGTTCATGCTCCGACCAGCCCACTCCCAGCACCCGACATCTCCAGCTCCCCCCCTCCGAGACCAACGAGCCTTGGGTGGGTTCACGGTCCCATTGACCGACAAGCCTCGCAGCCGCGGGAAGGCCTCTGGCATGCGGCACCTCCTGAGGCTGCAGTAGGTTGGTGTATGAGAATGGGACGCGATGCTGCCTGAGTTAGATACGGCTCTTAGGGCTAACGGAATCAAGGGATATGGGGAAAAAACAAGAACAGGGGTACTGATTTTGGATGATCAGCCATGATCATATTGAATGGCGGTGCTGGCTCGAAGGGCCGAATGGCATTCTCCTGCACCTATTTTCTATATTTCTCCAGTCCAATGTTGTCCCAAGGCCTATCCGCGCGGCCATGCATATAGGATAGGTCCCATTGCCTTGTCCTAATGTCCCATGCAGCCATGACTGGTCTGCCAAATGCCAAATGATATCCTTCTCTCTTGTTCCTTGACCGCTTGAAGACGTCACTCGATGGCAGAACTGAATACCTGAATAAATTCTGGCTGCCTGTTCACACACGTCTGTGGTTTGGTGAAGATTCAATCACAGAGGAGATTGTGAGCTTCTGTCTATCCTCCCAGCAATGGCTCTGTGTGACATTCTGATTGTTCACATGGATGAGCAATGACACTTGTTCCTGGAGTAATCTTGTGAAAAGCCCTTGCACCTTGCTGGGCATCATGGGGGGGGGGGGGGGGGGGGGGGGGGGGGGGGGGGCAGCCCTCAGAAGCCGCAGCATCATCCCCCAGAGCCAGCTCTGTCCCGCAGAGATGCCCCACGGCACTGACATTTGCTGCCCTCATTCTCAACGCCATGTATCATGTCTCACAGTTCCCGCTGCCCTCCCCACTGCCCCGCGGTGACTTGACTCAGCGCTCCCTCACCCGCCACGATGCTCCCATTTGCATTTACATGAGGAAAGAACTTGTGCTTATTGACGCAGATAGGTCAATGGTTCAAGTCCTAGCCCCACGTGGAATCCAAGCCGATGCTTCGATGTGAGACGTGCCAAATTTCTGATGAGATGCCCGCAGAGGATGTTGACCAGACCCTTCCGCCTCTTGATCCTCTGATAATATGCAACGGCACAGTCGTGCAGTGGTAGAGTTGCTGCCTTACTGCACCAGGAACCTGGGTTCCATCCTGATTACGGGTGCTGTCTGAACGGAGTTTGCACATTCTCCCCATGGCCTGCGTGAATTTTCTCCGGGAGCTCTGTTTCCTCCCACACTCCAAAGATGTACACGTTTGCAGGCTAATTGGCTTGGTAAAATTGTAAATTGTCCCTTGTCAGTGTAGGATAGTGTTAGTGTGCGGGGATCGTTGGTTGGCCGAAGGGCCTGTTTCTGGGCTGTATCTCTAAACTAAACTAAACAGCACACGTATCGGCCCTTCGGCCCACAATGTATGTGTTGAACAAGATAAACAAATCTTGGCCTGACCAGGAGGTGATCATATTCCTCCATTCCCTGTAAATCCATGTGTCTATCTAAAAGCCTCTTAAATGCCCCAATTGCATCTGCCTCCACCACCACCCCTGGCAGCTTGTACTAGGCACCCATTACTCTGTGTAAACGACTTGCCACAAACATCTCCTTGAGATTTTGCCCCTCTCATCTTAAAGCTATGCCCTTTAGTCTTTGATATTTCCACCCTGGGAAGAAAGTTAGACTAACTCACCCTACCTATGCCTCCCATAAATGTGTGTATTTTGAGGCAGCGCCTCCTATTGATACCTACGATGGGGTTGGGGGGGGTGGAGAGGCCAGTACCTGTGATGGGCCGGGTAGTGTCTACCACACTCTTTTCGTTCCTGGGTTCTTGCTGCTTCATCCCTTCTCTCTCTCTCTCTTGGTCTCTCTCTGACCAACATGATGGGCATGACAAGTGCACTTGTGCAATACCTCCCAAAGCAGCTTCTCAGTCTGGTTGTAATCCCCTGTGATGTCACGGTCCCAGAATAGAAACACAAGCCAGGAGCTGCTGCCAAGTTCCAAAAAAAAACCTTTTTCATGAGCACTGGCCAAGGTGGAGCAGAGATGTGCGGAGCAGAGTTTACAATAATTGATCACAATCTCTGGTGACTTATTCTTCAACAGAAAAGGAATTTATGGCTTTATTTTGACCTTTGATGTTTAAGCTATTTTACAAAGCCGACTTTTTATGTTAACTCTTTCTAAATCTTTGTGCCGAGCATTAGATTCATGGAAAACAATTGTTTGATAAACCTGTCTTTGTCCGTTTCATCTCGGGGTGGAGCAACATATTGAGGAACATGGAACAGTACAGCACAGGAACAGGCCCTTTGGCCCACAATGTCTGTGCCGACCATGATGCCAAAATAAACTAATTTGGAAGAAAAGGGAAAGAAACGGCTGGGTTTATATAGCATTTCTTGTGACTCGATGCATTTTATAACCTATGAATTGGCATGTGGACTTTTTTGCAGAAAGCAGGGCAACCAATTTGCACACAGCAAGATCTCAGAATTAACCAGATGATCTGTTCTTGTGCTCGTGAGAAATATTAACTCAGCACCAGCAAGGAAAGCTGTGATCTTACTAAAATTTCATTGTAGACGGATTGCTGGACGGATCGAGAAGATATACATCGACTCTTTCCACAGCATCTTCCAAGGCAAACAGACTGTAGGGTACACAGACCTGCCTTTTTGCTCCCTCTCCTCCAATTTTATCGGGATGCATCACAGCATGTGTTGGGAACAGGTTCATCCAAGTCCGCAAGAAACTGCAGAGAATTGTGGATGCATTCCAGATCATCACACAAACCAACCTCCCTTCTATTGTCTCCGTCACGTTGCCTCGGCAAGGCCACCAGCATAATCGAGGACACATGAAGTTCAAACAAAATTTGGTTTCTGCAGCCATACAAGAAAAGAACCAAGACACACACCAACACAATTTACACAAACATCCATCGCAGTGAGTCTCCTCCTCACTGTGATGGAAGGCAAAGTCTTGTCTCTCCCCTGCTCTCCATTCCTCTCCCAAAGTCAAAGCCCCAGGCGGGCGCTAGCAAGCCCCAGGCGGCCACTCAAAGCCGCGCCGGGCGATGTAAGGCCCCGCTCCGGGTCCCGATGTCGGAGCCCCCGGCGGGCGCTAGCAAGTCCGCGGCCATTTAAAGCCGCGCCGGGCGATGTAAGGCCCGCTCCAGGTCACTCTCAACCCCGCAATTTGAGCCGGAGAAGTCGTCGTTGCCGGTGCCCCGCAAAGCGGTCTCCCACCAGGGACCAGCAAGCTCCCGGTGTCACCATCCACCGGAGTCGGGTCGCAGCAGCGCGCCACCGCAGCTCTCCACGCTCCGAAGCCGGCCAGCTCCACGATGGTAGGTCCGCAGCTCCGCAGGCTCCGTGACTTGAGCCCCCAGGTCGTTCCGGTTGGAGGCCGCTCCACGGTGCCAGGCCCCAACGGCAACGGAGACCCGACAGGGAAAAGGTCGTGTCCCCGTACAGGGAAGAGATCTAAAAGTTTCCCCCATCCACCCCCCTGACCCCCACACATACACAGTCAAAAACCCACCACAAACTGTACCCTCAACAAGACAATAAAATTAAAAAAAGACGGACGGACTGCAGGGGCCGCTGCCCACCCACTCCAGATTCAGGAACAGTTTTTTCCCAGCTGTTATCAGGCAACTGAACCATCCTACCAAAAACTAGAGAGCATCCCTGAGTTACTATCTACCTCATTGGAGACCCTTGGACTATCTTTGAACTGACTTTACTGGACTTTACCTTGCACTAAACGTCATTCCCAATATCATGTATCTGTACACTGTGGATGGCATGATTGTAATCATGTGTTGTCTTTCCACTGACTGTTTAGCACGCAACAAGAACTTTTCACTGTACCTCGTATAATTGACAATAAACTAAACTAGACTAAAGAAAAGTAAACTAAACTAACTTCCACTTGTCAAATGTAAGAGCGGCGTTTAATGGCAAGACCCTTAAAAGCATTGATGAACAGTGGGACCTTGCGGTCCAAGTCCATAGCTCCCTGAAAGTGGCTGAACTGGCTAAGAACGTATATGGTAAGCCTGTCCTCATTGGTCGGGACATTGTGTGTAAGAGTCATGAAGTCATGATGCTGCTTTAGGACACTGCATGGTTAGGCAACATTTGGGGTATTGTGTCGTTCTGGTCGCCCAGTACAGGAAGGAAATGGAGCCTCTGGAGAGGTTGCAGAAAAAGCTTACAATGTTTTCTGCATTAAAGGGTATTAGCTATAACGAGAGGTTGGTCAAATTTGAATTGTTTTCTCTGGAGCATTGGAGATTGAAGGGAGACCTGACAGAAGTGTATAAAATGATGAGAGGTAAAGGCAGGGTAGACAATCTTTTCCCCAGAGTGGTAATGTCAAGTACTTGAGTACATAGCTTTAAGGTGAGAGGAGCATTGTTTAATGGAGATGTGCAGAGTGGTTGGTGCCCAATGCACTTGTGCTGAGAAAATCCCTCCTTACAATTCACCATCTCTCTAGTCCTAAAATGGTCCCTCAAGCCGAACCTTGTAGACTGCACCTTTGCTCCTCCTGCTTAATATCTCCTATGTGGCTCAGTGTTATTTCTTAATGGGCTATTTTGCTAAAAGGAAAGGAAGTCTTGCTTTTACTTAGTGCCTTTCGTACCCTCATGCCTTCGCAGTGAACAAAATTAGTAGGCTGGTCAAATATTGAGTGATCGATTAAAAGGTACAGCATGAAAACAGGCCCTTTGGCCCACCGAGTCCACTAGTTCTATGTTATCCCACTTTTGCAACCTCTCGCTACACACTCGGACCAATTAACATATAAATCCGCACTTTATTTGGAATGTGAGAGGAGGCCGGAGCACCTGGAGGAAACCCATGCAGTCTACAGAGAGAATGTGCAAGATCCACACATTCACCGCCCGAGGTTAGGATCCCGGGTAACTGGTGTCGTGAAGCAGCAGCTCTATCAGCTGTGCCACTGTGCCACCCATATTGCACTGTTTAATATAAAGAAGGTGGTATTTAAATGAGGGTTGTTCTTTGAGTGCATAAGAGAGGCTGATCATTTGGTGATGTTGTGGGAGCCAGTACCTCGCATCCATATTTCTCCATAAGATTTATCACCGTTCTCACTGTAGCATGGAATAGACTAACGTCTTACAAACTAATTTTGTTCTGGATGACCTAACGCTGCACAGGCGGGAAGTTTATGGAAGGTGACAGAAAATGCCAATCTGTTGGTTTCAGGAGTTTGTGTGGTCGGAAGGAAAAGAAAAACATAATGCAACCGGGCTGACATGCACCAGAAGCAAATCTATCAAACTGATTGGAAAAGGGTAAGCTAATAAGGATTATTTATTGCTGAACTTATGACTTTCCATGTATAATTTTATGGCTGTGTAGAGCAAAAAAAAAAGATTAATTAAAGTAATTAACTGCAGGGGGTGGGGTAAACAGATTAAAACACTGGCATATAAATGAAATTTATGCATGAGTTTAAATGAGAGAAGATTGCTGGTTGAAATAAGAACAGCCAGAAAAGACAGGAGCATACATTCTGTGAGGTCGTACTCCCATCCTGGCATAATTGCTGTAGTGTTGCCATGTGTTTGTTACGAAAGTTGCATTGATAATTTAATTATAAATATTAATATGAATTCCAATTTTTTGTTATTTCAGAGTTGTGCATTAAATTGTTTTTACCACATTGGGGCTGTGCGCAAGGTTTAAATCGAATAGGTAGTTGGCTAAGAGTGTTTGCAGACCATATTTAGAATTCCTCATCATTTGAATTTATATTTAAGATTTTCGTAATTATGAAAGGAAATGTTTCACTCAAACAGACATTGGTTCTTGTTTTCCTCTCAACATTGATCCTCTCTGACCTGAGCTGAATCTCACATTGAGCTTGTTGTGTGAAAATTGGCTGCTTCTTTCCACCATTGCAGCAGTGGCTCTTGTTCTAAAGTCTATTACTGAGTGTGAAGCACATAGGGGTGATCTGGAAGGGACAGGGAAGGTGCAATGGTAACGTAAGTCTATCTTTGACTTTGTAATGGGAATTCTCCTGCGGTGATACCAGCACCACCTGCTGGTGGATAAGATTATTCTCGGAGGAAGCCCCACAGGAAGGGTTCAGAGAGCAAAAACAAACTAGACACTGGTTAGTACACAAAAGGACGCAAAGTGCTGGAGTAACTCAGCAGGTCAGGCAGCACCTCTGGGCAACAGGGATAGATGACGTTTCGAGTCTAAAGAAGGGTCACCTCTCCCTGTCTCCAGAGATGCTGCCTGACCCGTTGAGTTACTCCAGCACTTTTTGTCCTTGAGGGTTTAGAGAGCTATGGGCCAAATGCAGGCAAATGGTTCGAGCCAACCAGTGTGCCAACTTGGCTGGTATGGACAAGGTGGGCTGAAGGGCCTGTTTCTGTGCTGTATAGCTTTATCATGCTATGACTCTAACATTGTTTTTCAAAACTATAGCTTTGGATAAGTTGTTGGAGAACCCAGCTGTTATCTCCAGATGTGGCTCAGCTTCTTATTCCATCCAGTTGTGTACGTTAGGAATGCCCGCTGTTGTGGAAACTCTATCTTTTCCATTTAAATGAAAAAGCAGTGCAGCGAATGAAATTGAACATGGTTTCTTGAAGCAAGATGGAGGGGAAAGATTTAACAGGAGCCTGGGGGGCAACGTTTTTCACTCAGAGGGTGATGGGAATATGGAATGAGCTGTCAGAGGGGGTAGTTGAGGCATGGCAACATTTAAAAGGCATTTAGACAGGCACATGGATACAAAAGGTTCAGAGGGATATGGGCCAAATGCAGGGAAGTGGTATGAATATAGATGATTTGGCATGGGCAAGTTGGGCTGACAAGTCTACAGTATTTACATGCTGTATGACTCTCTAGCTCTATGACAGTAGCGGTAGATTTGCTGACTCTCAGCGCTAGAGACCGGGGTTTGATCCTCACTCCGGCTGCTGTCTGCATAGAGTATTTACGTTTCCCTGTGACTACGTGAGGTTTTTCTGGATGCTGCAGTTTCCTTCCACTTTTCAAAGATGTCCAGGTTTGTAGGTTAATTGGCTTCTGTAACTTGCCTCTAGTGTGTATAATGCAAAACTGGGATAACATAGAACTAGTGTACGGGTGATCTTGGTGGGCATCAGGCCCCATTTCCACATCGTATCTCTAAACTAATCTAAACAGGATTCAGTGGGTTAATTCTGGGATGATGGGACTGATAGTATGAAGTTGAGGTGGTTAAGCCAAATCTACCAGGATTTTAAAGAAAGAGAGGTGAGGTTATTGAAAAAAGATAAATGAGGATATGTTTTTTCAGGGGGGGGAATGAGGAGATGTTTTTCAGTGGGGGGGGGGGGGGGGGGGGGGGGGGGGGGGACCATGCAGCATAGTTTTATAACAAAAGGGTCGCCCATTCCAGAGAGAGATGAGGAGGAACTTTTCTCAGAGAATCACAAATCCTTGGAACTTTCTGCACCAGAGGAGATGTGAAAGTAGAGTTAGCTAAAATGGAGATTGATGGAAATGTAATCCAGAAGGGAAATGGGAGGTGTAGAGAAAGAACAGGAAAGGGTGTTGAGGCCAACATTTTGAATGGGAGAGCAGGTGTGAAGGAAGATTGGTCTCCTGTTTCTTAATACCTTGTACAAAACAAAGGGAAGGGCTATTTCAGATGTAGTGACGGCTTGTCTCGTGGAGAATGTTAAGATCTAAATCAAAAATGCCTCAAAATTAAGACCATGATTACTGTTAAAACAGTGCTTGTGCTATAACACCAGGATAAGCGCTCAACCAAGGAAATTAAACCCAAAGCCAAAATAGTATGTAAATGCTTAGACACACTTATGCTATAGGACAATAACTTAGGGCGGCCACGGTGGTGCAGCGGTAGAGTTGCTGCCTTACAGCGCTTGCAGCGCTGGAGACCCGGGTTCGATCCCGACTACGGGTGCTGTCGGTGCGGAGTTTGTACGTTCTCCCCGTGACCGCGTGGGTTTTCTCCGAGATCGTCGGTTTCCTCCCACACTCCAAAGACGTACAGGTGTGCAGGTTAATTGGCTTGGTATAAATGTAAATTGTCCCTAGAGTGTGTGGGATAGCGTTAATGTGTGGGGGTCGCTGGTGTGTGGGCTCAGCAACTAAACTAACTCAATATTCAGTAATAAACTATCTACATGTTAACAAACACACAAGCTAAATGATTAACCAAAAAACCCAATCCCAAATGCCACGTGAGAATCTAAGATGCCTTTATACAATTAAACTATGGGACAACAACAACTAGGCGTGTACACACCAGTATATCATTGGGATTGTCAAGCGATCATTTTTAATGTGAGATGTTTGCATGTAACCTGTTCTCTTCGATATCAATTCTGCCACAGACTGCATATCAAATGTTCACTAGGGCTTTGATAAGTTGTAGAGTGTTCGGAATCTCGAGTTTGTGAAAGACGCTACATAAATGAAAGACTGCCTTTCATGATGCAGCTGGAGAATACAACCAGGAATTTCTCCTCTTATTTCTTTCAATCCGAAAGAATGCAACAGAAAAATGCAGGCTAGCTACACGTTGTAATTACAATGCTGCACTTTGTAGTTGCGATATAAATTGATAATCAGACTGGAGAGTTTCCAAGGATTGAGATCTTCAATTTTGAAAGGTTCATCATAATAAAGTGAGAGCTGCTGATTTAACCTTGGCAGGAGATGTCTGGAATGTTTGGATTGTTTTCCACAGTACAATCTCCTCGGGGGGTTAGCTCTTTCTGTAAACAATGATTCACTGTCTGGAATCAACCTTGCTTCTCACTATCCTCCTCCCCACATGCTAACATACATGCCCAGTAGCTTATTTCTATTATCGCATTTTAAAAATAGGAACAGGTAGTCGGCACAGTGGGTTGACACGATGGCGCAGTGGTAGAGTTGCTGCCTTAGTAGCGCCAGAGATCTGGGTTTGATTCTGACTAAGGGTGCTGTCTGTAAAGAGTTTATACGTTCTACCTATATCTACCTACATATGTTTTCTCCAGTTTCCTCCAAAATTTGAAAGATGTACAGGTTCGTAGGTTAAGGATAAGAGGGAAGTCTTTTAGGACCGAGATGAGAAAACCATTTTTTACACAGAGAGTGGTGAATCTGTGGAATTCTCTGCCACAGAAGGTAGTTGAGGCCAGTTCATTGGCTATATTTAAGAGGGAGTTAGATGTGGCCCTTGTGGCTAAAGGGATCAGGGGGTATGGAGAGAAGTCAGGGATGGGATACTGAGTTGGATGATCAGCCATGATCATATTGAATGGCGGTGCAGGCTCGAAGGCCTACTCCTGCACCTATTTTCTATGTTTCTATGTAATTGACTTCAGTAAATTTTAAATGGTCCCCAGCATGTAGGAGAGGGCTAGTGTACGGGGATCGCTGGTCGGCACGGACTCAGTGGGCCGTAGCGCCTGTTTCCAGGCTGTATCTCTAAAGTCCTAAATTGTAATCTCTCATGGTTTCATGTAACTGCTCAGGATACGCTGGGCCCTTTTGATCAGTAGTACGGCTGGGAAAGGTGATGGGAAGCAAATTCCTTGCTAACTGGATTTTGTTTCCCGCTGTCACCCAGAGTCTTTGGGAGGAGGGAGATGTGCAGGTTATTAGCTGATGTTCTCCATGGATTTGCCTCACTGTGTACTTTAGCAAGAGGGATCCACAGTGCCAAACCCCATCCCACATCTAACCCCAGCATTCAATGCAAACCTCCTTCCCTCTCCATTCCCCATTCCCCAACTGCATCCTTCAACCTCAACAGCTGCCCGCACCCCCCCCCCCCCCCCGGCTTCAATAAAGCCATGGCTAAAACCTTCTTGATGTGTGCTAACCTTTAGAAAGGAGATGAAGAGGAATTTCTTTAGTCAGAGGGTGGTGAATCTGTGGAATTCAATGCCACAGCCAGCTGTGGAGGCAAAGTCAATGGATATTTTTAGGGTAGAGATTGACAAATTTTAGATTAGTACGGGTGTCAGAGGTTATGGTGCGAAGGCAGGAGAATGAGGTTGAGACGGAAAGATGGATCAGCCATGATTGAATGGCGGAGAAGAGTAGATGGGCTGAATGGCCTAATTCTGTGCCTAGAATTTATGAATTTATGAATGTCTACAAAACCTCATGGTCTTTGCTCTAATTCCCATCCAGTTAACAATACCGTTTCTCAGACCAACATCAGCCACTGCTGATGACGTATTGGTCCAGTTTAAAAACCGTCACAACTCTGTTCAATTTCCTCCATGCTTTTGCCCTTCTATCTCCACTCCTCCAAATTGCTCCGGTTCCCAAATTCGGCCCCATGACCATCTTTACGTGGAACATAGACTTGGGACGTAGAATACGAGATTCGTTTATCTGGGGATTCTGCTTGCCGCTGACATTGTGGGCTGAACAGCCTTTTTCTACTTTGTGCAACATAGAAAAAGGCCAAACATGATGCCAAGTTAAATGATGTATAAAAAGGAACTGCAGATGCTGGTTTACACCGAAGTTAGACACAAAATGCTGGAGTAACTTAGCGGGTCGGGCAGCATCTCTGGAGGAAAGGAATAGGTGCCTTTTCGGGTCAAGATCCTTCTCCAGACTTCAAGACAAATTAATCTAATTTGCAATAATCAAGATCCATATCCCTCCATTCCCTGCATAATCCACATGCCTATCTAAAAGCATCTTAAATGCCACCATCCACTATAGTAGCTGCTTCCTTCACTACTCCAGGCTGCAGGTTCTAGGGACCCACCATCCTTTGTGTAAAAAATATGCTCTGCACATTTCCTTTAAACTTTGCCCCTCTCACCTTAAAGCTATGCCTCTCGTCATTGACATTTCCACCAAGGGAAAAAGATTGTTTTGTCACTCAGAATTTTAAATCCTTCTATCAGGTCACCACTCAATCTCCGGCACTCCAGAGGACACAATCCAATTTTGTCCAACCTCTCCTTATAGCTAGTATCTTCTAACGCGGGCAGCATTCTGGTAAACCTCCCTACACCCTCGCCAAAGCCTCCACGTTCTTCCTGTAATGGGGTCACCAGATCTGCACGCAATACTACAAATGCACCTTTTTTTTTAAATATTTTATTTTATTAGAAGTAAGTACAATCATATGGCACCAAAGTGCCTAATGTATATTTTCATAATACATTTTATGTACAGCTTTTTTTTTTTGTTATAATAAAGAAGAATAAGAATAAGAAAAATAAATTAGATAGTAAAGGATAGAAAGACGTGAGATATATATAGTGTGTGAAGAAGAAGAAAAAAGAAGAATGAATGAAGAAAGTTGAAGAAAAGAAAATAGGAAAAAGAGAATAAGACAAATGCACCTTAACCAAAGTTTTATGGAATTGCATCATGACTTCTTGACTCTTATACTCAATGCCCCGACCAATGAAGGCAAGCATACCATATGCCTATACCATATTCCTATACCATATGCCTATACCAAACCATATACCACTCTATCTACTTGTGTTGCCATTTTAAGAGAGCTGTGGACTTGGACCCCAAGATCCCTTTGTACTAAATTAACTCTGTACTATATCCCTCTGCATTTAATTTGACTGATCCATCGTCATCAACTGTGCACTTAAGGAAAGGACCTTAGGACACTGGCAGTTAAGGACCCTAAGGACCCAAAATGTCACATGTCCATATTCTCTGGGGAAGCTGCCTGACCTGCTGAGTTACTCCAGCACCTTTTGTCTTTTTTTTGTAAACCAACATCTGTAGTTCCTTGTTTCTACTCTATCAATTGTGGTTGTTATCACAGTTGTTTTCAACTAAGGCTCACTATAAAATATTCTTGAAAGTTCGGCATGTCTTCAGCTCTTACTAATTTCTACAGATGCACCATGGAAAGCATCCTATCTAGATGCATCATAACTTGGTTTGGCAACAGTTCTGCTCAAGACTACAGAAATTGCAGAGTGTGGTGTATGTAGCCCAGCCCATCACACAAACCAGCTCCCCCTCGCATCATTCCATCAGCACTTCACGTTTCCTCAGGAAAGCAGCCAACTTATTCAAGGATCAATTCCACCCGTCATTCTCTCCTCTCCCTCTCCCTTTCTGCAGAAGATACAATAATTTGAATGCACATGCCACCAGATTCAGTAGCAGTTTCCCCCCCCCCCCCCCCCCCCCCCCCCCCCCCCCACTATTATAAGATTTATATTGATATTATAATATATTAATATTAATATACGCTAAAAATGTGTAAAATAAATGTGTAATAATGATAACCCAACCGCCTTTGTTGCAACCTTTGCACTTTTTAAAAATCTCCTCTGTAGCTGCAACTTTATAATGCTCTAACACCATATTCTGCATTCTGGTATTTTCTCTGCACTGTCTGCTGTATTTGTGTATGGCTCGATTGTACACATGTATAGTATTATTTGACTGGTAGCACGCAAAGCAAAGCTTTTCACTGTATCTAGGTGCATTTGACAATAAAAATCTAAATGAATACCAATAGAATCTGAGATTTATTTAAATGAAGGTAATATTTACTCCATTAGTATCTAAACAGTTGCTTTATTCACATCCTGCACTGAAAATCCCCATTAAATACAACAACCTTTCTCCCCATTGTGTCTTCCACCAGTTTTGTTGATGCCTGGATAGATATCTATGTTCGTGTCAGCATTTTGGAGTTCCAGACAATAAAACATAATTCCAGGTCACAATTGGTATCAGTTTGAGATAAACAGCAACATGATGTTATCTCACATATCTGCAGCTTGCTGAACCAAAAAATTACATCTGCATTTTCCTTTAGATCTGTGGACTAACGTGAGAGGAATAATTACATCTAAGCAGAGTGATCTTGTAAAGCACCAATACTGCATTGTGGTTTTTAATCCCTCCACCTCCGTCGCAGATACAACGTCAAAACAAGATGCTGCACTTCATGCCACAAAGTCATATACAGTACTTCACTTTATAAATTAATTGGCAATGTATTTAAACACAGCCATGCAGTTATTTGTAATTACAGTAGGGAATAAATCATGAATAAAGTGAATCAGTTTACCTCATTACTTGTTTTTGCATGTGTGTGTGTGTGTGTGTGTGTGTGTGTGTGTGTGTGTGTGTGTGTGTGTGTGTGTGTGTGTGTGTGTGTGTGTGTGTGTGTGTGTACATGTATATATGTGTGTGGTGTGTGTGTATATGTGTGTGTGTGTGTGTGTGTGTGTATATATGTATGTGTGTGTATATGTATGTGTGTGTGTGTGTGTGTGTGTGTGTGTGTGTGTGTGTGTATCCATGCTCACACGTGTGTGTGTGTGTGTGTGTGTATGTGTGTGTGCGTGTGTGTATATGTATGCACATGTGTGTGTGTGTACGTGTGTGTGTGTGTGTGTGTCCATGTGTGTGTGTGTGTGTGTGTGTGTGTGTGTGTGTGTGTGTGTGTGTGTGTGTGTGTGTGTGTGTGTGTGTGTGTGTGTGTGTTCCAAACTGTTTTCCAAAAAAATACTGCAGATTTTCTCCCTCCCTCTCTCTTTCCTTCACCGTCTCCGAATTCCTCACATTTTAGCTCCATCGCACAATGGCTGTCAACTGGTCAAATGATCTGATGTAAAATGTTGCTTGTCTTCCCGAACTGGGAGACAGTATTACAATTGTATAAAAGAGGGACGTGGAGACACTAATGAAAGTTTATCAGAACATGTAATTATGAATGTGACAGGAGACAGCGGTGACCTTGACAAGCAGTTAAAATGTTAAACATATTCAAAGTTTTCAGTCTGAATATTAAACATTAAAAAAGTCCTTATAAGAACCAACAGTAAAAGATGAATCTTTATGCGATTCACTTTAAACAAGCCCAGTATGAATCAAGGACTCCCAGGTTTTAAATTTTAAAACGGTAATTGTGATCGAGCAAATTAATTTTAAGTTAACCTTTTCTACAGTTATGCAAATGTGGGAATAATTTTCTTGTCAACAGTTACCCGTCATATCTTAAAGGTGATATTTGCTTTCCACAGTGTTGCACTTTGGGATTTTGCTACAGTGCAGTTTCCCGAATTTGCTCCGATTTACAAATGCTTCCAAGAGTGAATATCATCGCTCCCTGACGTAATATAAAAAACGGAATCTTCAGCTTTACACCATCAAGGCCCTGCATCGCCTAATGGGCAAATGAGACCAAATCAGCAAATGTCACTCCAAGTGCCTGTCTGTCACTTCCTTGACATCAGACAATGGAAATACTAAATACGTCTCGGTAGCCATCTTCCAATGCGACCAAGTAATCATGTTAGTAAACTGAGGTGTTAAGTAATGACTAGTTCATGATGTGATAAGGCAGTATAAAGTAAGTACAAAGATAGCAAATGTAACATGCAGGTTAATATTAGTGGTAAAATAGACTAGTCATAGAGTCATAGGGTGATACAATGTGGAAGCAGGCCCTTCGGCCCAACTTGCCCATGCCGGCCAACATGTCCCAGCTACACTGGTCCCACCTGCCTGCGCTTGGTCCATATCTCTCCAAGCCTGTCCTATCCATGCATACAGGAGATTTCTGTTTCTGCAGTTTAGTTTAGAGATACAGCGTGGAAGCTGGCCGTACACCGGTTCTATGTTATCTCACTTCCGCATCCTACACACTAGGGGCAATGTACAGAAGCTCATTAACCTACAAACCTGCATGTGTTTGGAATGTGAGAGGAAATGAAATATGAAATACTGAAATACTAAATACTGAAATACTGAAAAACTGAAACCGGAGCAAACCAACAGGGAGAACATGCAAACTCTGTAGGATAGTACCCATAGTCAGAACTTGGGTTTCTGGTGCTGTGAGGCAGCAGCTCTACCGCTGCACCACTGTGCTGCTCTGAGTATGGAAAATGAAATGATAACCTAATTGAGGTACTGACAATGCGCAGAGATGCAGAAGGATTTTTTTTCCCCTGTTGTGGGAAAGAAGTGTAGTGCTGGCACAGTGTTCCAGTGGCAGAGCTGCTGTTTTACAGCATCGGAGATCCTGGTTCAACCGTTACCACGAGTGCTGTCGGTGTGGAGTTTGTACATTCTCCCTGTGACCGCATGCATTTTCTCCCTGTGCACCAGTTTCCTCCCATACTCCAAAGACATACGAGTTTGTAGGTTATTTGGCTTTGGTAATGTTGTAAATGATATCTAGGGTGTAGGATAGTGCTAGTGTACGGGGTGATCGGTGGTTAGCAGGCACTCGGTGGGCCAAAGGGCCTGTTTCCACACTGTATCTCTAAAGTCTAAAGCATCACCAAAAATTAGAGCCGTATTATTTTAAAGTAACTTTATCTTAAACACCCCTCCCCCCTCCCCCCTTGGACTCCCTTCCTCCACCCTAGTAATTTCCACAGTTCTCCACATTGTTTCTCTTGAGATCATCACAACTTCCCTAGCCAACAATGGACCTACCAGGCTCCGCTCTGCCTGAGGTCATTCGCGGCTGGCCACGATCAGTCCTGGTCTTTTCTCACCATCTCTTCACCAATTGCTTGCCCGATGTCATGAACGGTGGATTTCTGAAAAATGTTGCAGAGAGGGAAGAATACTTAGACCTGTTGGTGGCAGCGAAGGTCTTTAGTAGCTGATGGTGGATCCTGACGGAGCACATATTGTAGCTCAACTAGTTGCAGATCACAGTGAATCTGTGCTCTGCAAAATAAGACTGAAAACACACACTTTCATTGTGAATTCATTCACTTAAAATCTCCACTAGAGTAGGAGGGGAAGTGCAGGCAAATATACGTGTTAGCTGGATTTTGGGGAGGAGTGTTAATGAATCTGCCACTGGCAATACACAGCATAAGATACACATGAAAAGCAGGAGTAACTCTGCGGGGCAGTCAGCATCTCTGGAGAGAAATAATTTGTTGACGTTTCGGGTCGAGACCCTTCTTCAGACTGGTGAGGGATAAGGGAAACAAGAGATATAGACAATAGATGTGGAGAGATAAAGAACAATTAATACAAGATACGCAAAAAAGGAGCAATGATAAAGGATACGGGCCATTGTAAGCTGTTTGCAGGGTGAAAATTAGAAGCGTGCGGCTTGGGTGGAGGAGGGATAGAGAGAGAGGGAATGCTGGGGCAACCTGAAGTGAGAGAAATCAATATTCATACCACTGGGCTGTAAGCTGCCCAAGTGAAATATAGAAACATAGAAAATAGGTTCAGGAGTAGGCCATTTGGCCCTTTGAGCCAGCAATTGCCATTCAATATGATCATGGATGCTCATCCAAAATCAGTACCCCATTCTGGCTTTTTCCCTATATCCCTCGATTCCCTTCGCCCTAAGAGCTAAATGTAACTCTCTGAGATGCTGTTCCTCCAATTGGCATTTCGCCTCACTCTGACAACGGAGGAGACCTAGGACAGAGAGGTCTGTGTAGGAACGGGAAGGAGAATTAAAAGTGTCTGGTAACCGGAGATCAGGTTGGTTCAGGCGGGCTGAGCGAAGGTGTCCCGCGAAACGATCGCCCAGTCTGCGTTTGGTCAAGCCGATGTATAAGAGCCCACATCTTGAACAATGGATACAGTAGATGAGGTTGGAGGAGGTGCAAGTGAACCTCTGCCTAACCTGAAAGGACTGTCGGAGTCCCTGGACAGAGTCGAGGGAAAGAGGTATAGGGGACAGGAGTTGCATCTTCTGCGGTTACAGGGGAAGGTACCTGGGTGGTTTGGGTGGGAAGGGATGAGTTAACCAGGGAGTTGCAGAGGGAACCAAGATACAGCCACTGTACCTTTTCCAATAAGCAAGCAGAAATTCCCAGACAGTGGAAGGTGGAGCCCCACCCCAGTCATTCCTTTTACTCCTTGTTCCTGTCTGGCAGAAGGTACAGAAGCTGGGAGGTGTGCACCACCAGACTTATGAATAGCTTCTTCCCCTCTGTTATCAGGCTTCTTCTGATCAGTCCTTCCATAAGCTAATTTACTGTCCGATTCATCTCTGCCCATTGTGGACATAGAAACATAGAAACATAGACAATAGGTGCAGGAGGAGGCCATTCGGCCCTTCAAGCCAGCACCGCCATTCATTGTGATCATGGCTGATCGTCCCCAATCAATAACCCGTGCCTGCCTTCTCCCCATATCCCTTGATTCCACTAGCCCCTAGAGCTCTATCTAACTCTCTCTTAAATCCATCCAGTGACTTGGCCTCCACTGCCCTCTGTGGCAGGGAATTCCACAAATTCACAACTCTCTGGGTGAAAAGGTTTTTTCTCACCTCAATCTTAAATGGCTTCTCCTTTATTCTAAGACAGAGCCACACTTACCACATAGTCACCCCTGTATGTTATATGCAGTTCCAATGCAGCGTTACTGATCAGTGTTGAGTTACTGAGCAAACATCTCCAACAGTACATCAATCTCATCATAGAGTCATACAGTGAGGAAGCAGGCCACACGCACCATCTTGCCCACACTGACCAACATGTCCCATCTACACTTGCCCCATCTGCATTTGTCCCATATCCCTCTGAATCTATCCTATCCATGTACATGTCTAAATGTTTCTTAAATGTTGTGATAGTACCTGCCACAACTATCACCTCCGGCAGCTCATTCCATACACCCATCACCCAGAGTACGCATCAGTAGAACAGTAGGTGATCAACATGGATTTCTGTGCAAAAGTCACTTAAATCCACAATCTTCAGCCTCAGAGATAAGAGTGCAACCAACTGAGTCACATTTGATGTTGGTGTCAATGGACAGTGAACACTTCCATTCTCTGGACTATTATTATAGCCGGACTAAAGTGAACAATAGTCTGCCATGGAAAGAAAGGGTGAAAGAAAGATGGAAAGAGAGAGAAAAAGGAAAAAAAAAAATCAATGAACGAATCAATGATAAAGAAAGAAAGAATTTGAGAACAGGAAAGGAAGAATGAGCACAAAAAAGGAAATGTAGAGAACATGGGGCGGCACGGTGGCACAGCGATAAGAGTTGCTGCCTTACATGGCTTGCAGCGCCGGGGATCCGGGTTCGATCCTGACTACGGGTGCTGTCTGTACAGAGTTTGTACGCTCTCCCCGTGACCGCATGTGTTTTCTCCGATATCTTCATTTTCCTCCCACACTCCAAATGCGTACAGGTTTGTAGGTTAATTGGCTTGGTATAAGTGTAAACTGTCCCTAGTGTGTGTAGGATAGTGTTAATGTGCAGGGGTCGCTGGTCAGCGCGGACGGACTCAGAGGGCTGAAGGGGTCTGTTTCCGCCCTGTACCTCTAAACTGAACAGGGAAGAACAAATTTGAGAGAAAGCAAGAAAGAAAGATACAAAGAATGAGAAAGCAGGTAGGAAAGAAGTAATTAGGGAGAAAGAAAGAAAGAATTAGAGCACGCAAGAATTAGAAAATAAGCACAAAAATAAAATTAGAGGGAAAGACCGAAAAAATGAACAACAGAGAGAAAGCAAGAAACTGAAGAACAAAAGGCAGAGTAAAATCAGGAAGGAAGGAAAGAGAGAGAGAGAGAGAAAGAATGGGTAGACAAAAATGCTGGAAAAACAGAGACAATGGGTCTTGTATTTATGTGGCACCTTTCATATACTTCTCAGGAAGCCTGAATAGACTGCAGTCAAGGCTCTGAAGGTTCATGCTCTGGAGGAAGTGAGATTGTACCCGACTATTTGAGAAAAATCATTTTCTGCTGGGGAGAAAAGTCCATAAAATAATAATATGCATGTAGCAAATTGCTGTGCACACAACATTAACATCACCTCATTAAGAATGTTCAATTTATTTTGAAAAGTACTTGATGTAAAACATTGAAATAATGACTGTTAAATTTTATTAGCAGAAGGAATACAGTTCCAATACATTAATATTAAAGCAGAGTGCTTCATATTTCTGTCCTGCTAAACCTATGTTCCATACTCGCACCTGATATGCATGCTGCAATATTCATAAATATTTTACATATTTACAAGAATTTCAATGGCTTACATGCTTATTGGTACATTTTGTTAGTTTGATGGTGCAGAAGTGTAAAGTTATTGCATTCATCTCATTAAAATAGATTTTAATATTTTGCAATAAATATTGAACAACAGTAATTGCCACTTACATTTGGTTAAAAAAATATTCAAAATGTCTTTTCTGAAATTAACTGGGAAGTATATTCTGCACTGAAGAAGGGTCCCGATCCGAACCATTGTCTGTCCCTTCTCTCCATTGAGGATGGCTGACCTGCTGAATTCCTCCTGCACTTTGTATTTTGGTCACCATTCCAGCATCTGCAGTTTCATGTGTTTCCAAATGCAATCTTTGCTCAATGCACCCATATATATTGGGAAGTTTTTTTTTCAAAAGGAAGGAGGTGGAGAGGAATTTGATTTGATTTTTCTTTTAATGAAATCATTTGCAGGGTATGGACTTCATTGGAAGTAACAGCTCCTGTTGCCCATCCTTAATGGAAGCATAATAGAGGCATACAGTAATGCCCCTGTCCCACTTAGGAAACCTGAACGGAAACCTCTGGAGACTTTGCGCCCCACCCAAGGTTTCCGTGCGGTTCCCGGAGGTTGCAGGTGGTTGCCGGAGGTTGCAGGTGGTGGAAGCAAGTAGGGAGACTGACAAAAGCCTCCGGCAACCTCCGGGAACCGCACGGCCACCTTGGGTGGAGCACAAAGTCTCCAGAGGTTTCCGTTCAGGTTTCCTAAGTGGGACAGGGGCATTATACACCATTTAGGCAGTACCTGGGCACATTGATCTATCAAATCTCTGCCACGTTGGATGTGGTAGTCAGTCAGTGATGCAAAAACTGGGGTTGGTTAATGAAAATGTGAAGGACAGTATTAATGAACTCCTCTGTGTCCAAAGCTAAATTTAATTTGAAGATACACACAAAAAACTCAGCGGGACAGGCAGTATCTCTGGAGAGAAGGAATGGGTGACGTTTCGGGTCCAGACTGTTCTTCAGACAATTTAATGAGATGTGTAATTTGGAATAGAAAAATGAAAGACCATTATATGTTTATAAATTTATATGGTTCCATGTTAAACAAGTCAAGTTTATAGTCATACGTACCAGTACAGTGAGGTACAGGTACAATTAAAATTGTGCTTGCAGCAGGTTCACGGGCACATAGACCCAGACGACACACAGAAACAAATAAAGCATAACGTTTCTAAAGAACGTAGACTGTGCAAAGAAACAAGACAAAAAAAAGCGTCCCTTTAGTATTTTCCTTCTGAAATTCGATGCCAGAAACATGGCGACTCTTTGTGTACTGCCCAGGTGAGGTTTGCTGTAAGATTTTGCCGGATTGAATGCAAACACAAAGCATTTCACTGTACCTCGGTCCATGTGACAATAAAATATCATTCATTGAATTGCACTTTCCCAACACATTAGGATCATGGAGCGCCTCATGTTATTAAGATTGTGCCTATGCTCATCCCTGTGTGTGGAGGGCAGCAACAATGACTTATGTAGGGATCATACGATGCAACCCCACGAACTGTCAAAGCGGGCGACAGCCAGAACAGCGTTGCTGCACTCATTCAAGACGTGGCTCATTAGTCATTAGACCTTGAGGTGAGAAGCCTTTCTCTTCCTACCCCATAGAACATAGAATGAACAGCATAGGCACAAGCCCTTCAGTTCACAATGTCTATGCGAAACATGATGCCAAGTTAAACTGATCGCTTTTGCCTGCATGTGATCTATATCCCTCCATTCCTTGCATATCTTGCGCCTACATGAAAACTTCTTAAATGCCACTATCCTATCAGCCTCCACCATCACCTCGGGTGGTGCGTTCCAGGAAACCCGCCACTCACTGTGTAAAAAAAGCTGCCCTGCACATCTCTTTCAAACCTTGCCCCTCCCACCCTAGAGCTACACCCTCAATGCTTTGACATTTCCACCCAGGGAAACAACTCATGTCTTGACAATTAGAAAGCTATAACATAAGATTTAACATATAAAAGCAACAAGTGTTTTGTAGCAGAGAAATAGACAATGAGACATACAGCAAGAGCCTGCAGATACTGGAATCTGAAGCAGTAAACAAAGTGCTGGAGGGACCCAGTGGGTTGAGCAGCATCTGTGGTGGGAAAGATATTGTCGATGCTTCTGGCTGAGACACTAGATCAGAAAAAAGGTAATACGGCCCAAATGGTTCATTTATACTGCAGATGAACCTTCATAAAGCCTTACCACCCTGTCAACATGTCCACCATTCCTTTAAATAACAGATGAAGGCTTTTGTTTCAGCAACTGATATTAGTCGATAGATTTGCGTGATACGATATGCTTTAATTGTCACAAGACTGTTCACAGCACAGCGGGGCAGCAGGTAGAGCTGCCTCACAAAACCAGACACCCAGGTTTGATTCTGACCTCAGGGACGGTCACTGTGTGGAGTTTGCACATTCTCCCTGTGACCATGTGGGTTTCCTCTGGGTACTCCGGTTTCTTCCCACATCCCAAAGACGTGGGTTGTAGGTTGTAGGTTCATTGGCCTTTGTATAATGGCCCCTAGTGGGTAGGGAGTGGATACAAAAGTAGGATAGCACAGAACTAGTGTGCACGGGTGAATGGTCGGGTCGGCATAGACTCAGTGGGATGAGGGGCCTGTTTCAAAGCTGACTAAATGGATCAATGCTGTATCTCTAAACTAAACTAAAGAAGAAGCCAGTCATGTACTACAGTTTTCTAAAGTCCCATTGCACCTATTGGGAGACATTCACAAATGATTAAAGAGATTTCAGTGAATAGACTGGAAAACTACTGTTGTCCTCCATGGAACATAGGAGGTTGAGAGGGGAATCTATTAGAGGTATTTAAAATCGCAAAGGCCTGGGCAGAATAGATAGCGAGGAAGGTTATTGCTTTGTGTTAGAAAGCTATAGTTTCCTCCTGTGACATTTTCGCATCAACTTTTGTCTGTTTTAGTTTGAGAAACAAATGGGAGTGCTCTGCTCACGAGATTGACTTCTTCATAAAGTCATTACTACTGTCACAAGACCATTTTAAAATTGAAAGTCAGAAACAATAAATGATGGCAAAGCAGTTAATAACTGTTAAGAAATCACATTTGGAAAATTGCATTTAAGCAATAACCTTTCTCCCTGTAATTAAATGACAGAAAGGTCCTGGTTTTAATTAAATCAGCAATTTACAGTTATGAAGCCATACTTCACTATGCAGATTAGGAGATGATAGGTCACAGAACACTCTGAGTGCCATTTGAGCAGATCTGATCTTGTAATTACTCTGCTGCTCAATGGTGACCACCATGAACTGTTCCTCCAGATTAAACAATTTCCTCCTAGTGCTCCATGATGTATAACCAGGATGAGTAAATGTACCACTGTGTCTGCACTGAGCATCTTTCAATTAAAATGGATTTTAAATGAGGGGACATCAACAGAGGAAGTACACTTTGAATAACTGTGAAGGCAATGAATGGGCCACTACTCTTGGCTGCCAGAGAGAAATATATCATTGTTCTACAGAGCTCCAGTTCTTGAGCTTAAATGTTGTCGAAGATAGATTTATGATGAAGAAAAATGCTAATGTTAGTGTATTTATAAACATATGATGGGTTTTCATCTGTAATTTATTCTTCTATTGCAAATTACGCAGCCCACAAAGGCAAATTAAATTCAGTTTTGGACAACTAGGAGTTCATTAATACCGTCTTTCACATTTTATTTAACTAACCCCTGTTATTGCATTACAGACTGATTATTACACTCAAACGGTGAGCACAAAATGGTTCTGTCGAAGAGTTCTAAAGCAGCAAATGGATCAACAGAAGTGTTTGCATGAACCGTATAATTGAGACAGTTCTGCCCCCAGGAACACGGCCTCGTTGATTTTAGACTTTGGATTTCAGATGCAGCGTGAAAACAGGCCCATCAGCCCACCAAGTCCACACCGGCCAGTGATCGCCTCGTACACTAGTACTATCCTACACACTAGGGAATGTTTTTTATTTTACCAAAGCCAATTAACCTCCAAACCTGAAAATAGGCACAAAATGCTGGAGTAACTCAGCTGGTCAGACATTGAATATACTTAACAACGACTTAATTGCCTGGTAAACTCTGAAGCATACCGAGGTTCATAGGTCATAAAGGAATGGGAGTAGAATTATGCCATTCAGCCCATCAAGTCTACGCCGCCATTCAATCATGGCTGATCTTTCCCTCCCTTCTAACCCCATTCTCCTGCCATCTCCCCATAACCTCTGACACCGATACTAATCAAGAATCTATCTATCTCTGCCTCAAAAATATTCCCTGACTTGGCCTCTACAGCCTTCTGTGGCAAATAATTCACCACCCTCTTACTAAATAAATTTCTCCTCATCTCCTTCCAAAAATAACTTCCTTTAATTCTGAGTCTATAACCTCTAGTCCTAGACTCTCCCACTATTAGAAACATCCTCTCCACATCCACTTTATCAAAGCCTTTCACTATTCACTATGAGGTTGATAAGGTGCTATATTAATGCAAATCTTTCTTATTTTTTTCAGGGAGGCTATTGTGTACACTATGGTCACCCTGTTACAGGAAGAATGTGGAGGCTAAGGAGAGTTTGCAGAAGAGGTTAACCAGAATGCTGCCTGGATTAGACGATATTAGTTATGAGGTGAGGGTGGACAAACTTGGATCATTTTCTCTGGAATGTTGAGGCTGAGGGGAGGCCTGATAGCAGCATGCACTGTATAAATATTTTTATTTATTTATTTTTTTAGTTATATTCTTATTAGAGGCAGTGTACGGTGGCACAGCGGTAGAGCTACTGCTTTACAGTGCCAGAGACCCAGGTTCGATCCTGACTATGGGCGCTGTCTGTACGTTTGCACGTTCTCTCCGTGAACTGCGTGGGTTTTCTCCGAGATCTTTGGTTTCCTCCCTGACTCCAAATGCATACAAGTTTTGTTAATGCATTTCGTTGTCTCTGTACTGTACACTGACAATGACAATTAAAATTGAATCTGAATCTGTACAAAAGTATAGACCGGGGCATATGACATAGTACATTTATTGTGCAGCTTCCATTTTAATTTTAGCAAAGGTGAAATAGAAATAGAAAAAGAGAGAAAGAGCAAGAAAGAAAGTGAAAGAGAAAGTGAACGTGTAAGAATATAACCCCTAAACTACCAAGTGCGTGTAGTCAAAGAGTGAGTAAATAAAAACTTAAAAAAATAAAAAAACAAAAAGTGATGATATACCTGCTTCATTTCTCACCTCACCCATCACCCAGTCCATAAATCAGTTTAATTCCGTATAATTACTGTATAATTATGAAAGGCATAGGTAGGGTAGACAGTCAGAACCTTTTTCCCAAAGTGGAAATGTCAAAGACTAGAGGATGTAGCTTTAAGGTAAGAGAGGCAATGTTTAAAGGAGACAAAGGTTGGTGGGTGCCTGGTGCCTGGTAGAGTTGGTGGTGGAGGCAGATATGATAGTGGCATTAATGAGGCTTTTACATAAAAACATAGAAACATAGAAAATAGGTGCAGGAGTAGGCCATTCGGCCCTTCGAGCCTGCACCGCCATTCAATATGATCATGGCTGATCATCCAACTCAGCATCCTGTACCTGCCTTCTCTCCATACCCCCTGATCCCTTTAGCCACAAGGGCCACATCTAATCACACCTCCCTCTTAAATATAGCCAATGAACTGGCCTCAACTACCTTCTGTGGCAGAGAATTCCACAGATTCACCACTCACTGTGTGAAAAATGTATTTCTCCTCTCGGTCCTAAAAGATTTCCCCCTTATCCTTAAACTATGACCCCTTGTTCTGGACTTCCCCAACATCGGGAACAATCTTCCTACATCTAGCCTGTCCAACCCCTTAAGAATTTTGTACGTTTCTATAAGATCCCCCCTCAATCTTCTAAATTCTAGCGAGTACAAGCCGAGTCTATCCAGTCTTTCTTCATATGGAAGTCCTGACATCCCAGGAATCAGTCTGGTGTGATCCCAGGAACATGTGCATGCAGAGGAGATTAGTTTAACTTGGCATCATGCTCGGAACAGACATTGTGAGCCGAAGAATTTATTCCTGTGCTGCTCTGCTCTATGATAGACACACAATGTTGCGGTAACTAAGCCGCAGTCATTCAGACTGTCTGAAAGAGGGTTCCCACCCGAAACGTCACCAATTCCTTTTCCCTAGAGTTGCTGCCTGACCGGCTGAGTTACTCTAGCGTTTTGTGTCCATCTTAAATATAAACCGACATCCGCAGTTCCTTCCTGCACTGTGTACTGTTCGACGTTATATCAGTGATTACCATTGAGAATTCTGAAGGAGATATTACTATTTTCAAACGCAAAGCTACAATTCAAATTTATGATGAATTTTAGCAAAATGAGGAATAGATTTTGCTCTTTTAAATTCCAAGTAAAACTGCTGAATAATATACCGACTAGACCTTGGGGATATGGTGACTTTGACTATCCTTTAGAAAGCTAGGACAAGGCGCAGGTCAAAGATAATTGATGGTTCAATAATTTAACAGGCTTCTGAATTTGTGGTGCCCTGGGTTGTTCCCACAGCACTCCAACAGAATGAAAGCAATCTTTCAACAGGGACACCAATGACTATAAAATCTTGAATTTCCTAGAAGGAAAAAAAAAGATAAAATAGCAGGAATTATATATTATGGGGGAGAAGGAAGAGGTGATAAAAATAAATATTGTATTTTATAATAACCAATTGAGTGCAGGTCTTTCAGGATTGTCGGGGGAAGAAAAGTGTTGTATTTCAGAAGTTGAGACACTTCAGTACACTTAACTAACTATGAAGTACATTTAAGAGAGACACAAGATGCTGGAGTAACTCAGCGAGTCAGGCAGCATCTCTGGAGAAAAGGAATAGACAATAGACAATAGGTGCAGGAGTAGGCCATTCGGCCCTTCGAGCCAGCACCGCCATTCAATGTGATCATGGCTGATCATCCCCAATCAGTACCCCGTTCCTGCCTTCTCCCCATATCCCCTGACTCCGCTATTTTTAAGAGCCCTATCTAGCTCTCCCTTGAAAGCATCCAGAGAACCTGCCTCCGCCACCTTCTGAGGCAGAGAATTCCACAGACTCACCACTCTCTGTGAGAAAAAGTGTTTCCTCGCCTCCGTTCTAAATGGCTTACTCCTTATTCTTAAACTGTGGCCCCTGGTTCTGGATTCCCCCAACATCGGGAACATGTTTCCTGCCTCTAGCGTGTCCAAGCCCTTAACAATCTTACATGTTTCAATGAGATCCCCTCTCATCCAATATAGGTGATGTTTCAGGTCGAGATCCTTCTTCACCCTTCTTCCTTCCTTCCTACCAAATGAAGTATATTCGAACATACTGCATGCAGCCAAACTTCCCTGACCTGTTTCACGGCCAGAGATGCACCATTCTGGCCTGTTTCTCTCACAACCCACCTGGCTTGGATGCAGAAAGCTGGGAGTCAGGTACCTGTTGTTGGGAGTTCAGGAGCAACTGGTCCTCCAGAAGTGTGAGGTTCCACCCACCAAATGCTGACAGGCTTTGGTAGACAGCAGTGCTGGGGCTAGAGTTGTCTCATGTCATAACTATGAGGGTTGTAAACCATTTTAAACCTGAGACATTTAAAGACTATTAAAATTGAGGTTAATAATATCAAAAAATATATGTTTAAAATGTAATACTTTAATAAAAAACATTTTGTTTTTCTAAGAGATACAGCATGGAAGTAGCCCCTTCGGCTCACTGAGTCCACGCTGATCAATGATATCACAGTTTTGGATCCTACGCACCAGGAGCAATTTACAGAAGCCAATTTATCTACAAACCCCGCACGTCTTTGCAATGTGAGAGGAAACCAGACCACCCAGAGGGCACCCACGTGGTCACAGGGAGAATGTACAAACTCCGCACAGACAGCACCCATAGTCAGGATCGAACCCTGGCCTCTGGTTCTGTAAGGCATCAACTCTACCGCTGCGCCACTGCGTCGCCTTATTTAGAAATCACAAAAATATATACACATTAAAGCAAAATTATTCCTTTTTATGGAAGCCCTCATTCTACAGGCTAGGAAAGAGAGTTGGGATCTTAGGCAGTATTCAAGTGGCAATGTTTAGAGCATGCAGCAAAACTGGGCTCCGCCACTGTGGACCAGCGATGGAGTGCACTGATGATTGCGATGGCATCTATTGATGGTTTAATGTCCAATGGTACTGGATTGCCACATTTACCTTGGTACAGTGAAATTCTTTTTTACCAGTTCAGTAATGCCCCTGTCCCACTTAGGAAACCTGGACGGAAATGCCTGGAGACTTTGCGCCCCACCCAAGGTTTCCGTGCGGTTCCCGGAGGTTCCCGGAGGTTTTTGTCAGTCTCCCTACCTGCTTCCACTACCTGCAACCTCCGGCAACCACCTGCAACCTCCGGGAACCGCGCGGAAACCTTGGGTGGGGCGCAAAGTCTCCAGAAGGTTGTCCTTTCTATACTTTAAGGACAATCATACTTACTTGTCAAAGTGGAAGAGTGTCACCCAGGGATCCTGGATTTAATCGGAGCCTGCATTTGGCCAGGAATTCATTCTGTGTGAATGACCGCTGCCAATGGAGAGAGAAACAGACAGACTTTACCGTTTCAAGTCATTGAATGCTTATCAACACTTTGGAAGTGTAGTTTCTCATGGAATGCGATACGCAGCTGCTAAATCATGCAGAAGAGGAATCCACTAACACAATAACCAGATTAATTGTCTTTTTTAATGCTGGTCGTGAATTTTTGTTGTGGTTGAGACGCGAGATAACTCCTCTGGCCTTCAAAGTAATTCCATGGGACATTTTGTATGCACTCTGACAGCCTCGAGCAGTGAAGCTCACCCCAGTACAGCATCAAGAGTCAAGAATCACGAGTGTTTCATTGTCAAAAGCACCAGGCATGGAAGAATGGAATTTTTACTGACTGCACTTTTAAGGGCACATTCATGCAACAACACAACAAATAAATATCCAATAAATTGTCAGTTATTTTAGGCAAACCAGACCCCGATTCTAAAGCCAAAGTACGTGGTGCAACCTATAAAAAGTCAATAGAAGACACAAAGTGATAGAGTAACTCAGTGTGTCAGGCAGTATCTCTGGAGAAAAAGGATGGATGACTTTTCGGGTCAGGACCCTTCTTCCGACTCGACTCGAAACCTCACCCATCCTTTTTCTTCAGAGATGCTGCCTGACTCACTGAGTTACTCCAGCACTTTGTGTCTATGTTTGGGTATAAACCAACATCTGCAGTTCCTTGAGAGAGTTAGATTTAGCTCTTAGGGCTAAGGGAATCAAGGGATATGGGGAAAAAGCTGTAACAGGCTACTGATTTTGGATGATCAGCCATGATCATATTGAATGGCGGTGCTTGCTCGAAGGGCCGAATGGCCTACTCTTGCACCTATTTTCTATGTTTCTATGTTTCTACGCACAAAGTCAATAGTAATTTGTTGCGGAAGTAGGGTTGTGCTTAAGGTTGTACAATTCATTTAAGAGCCTCATGGTTGATGGGGAGAAGCTGTTCTTAAACCTGGAGGTCACAATTCTCAGGGTCTAGTACCTTCTTTCCATTGGGAATGGCGGGATGAGAGCATGGTGGTGTGATAAGATACAGAAGCTCTATACCTGCCTTAAAACAGTTGACACTGTGTCATATGGGTGTGTGATATCACTCACCACCTGCTGCCGATATCATTGATTGTATCGTTAGGTGTAGTAATTCATTCTTTCAGTCACAAGACGGATATCATAAAACAGAATAGCAGGACAATTTTAATTGGAAGGACAGCAATTCTGCACCTTTTATTAATATAATGCAGTTAATGTCAGAAGATATCTGAAGGCATTTTGCAAGAGCAATATGCCAAACCAGTTGAAAGGAAATTAGGGCAGCGATTGGTGAAAGGGAGAGAGAGGGATAGAGGGGAAGAGATTTGGACCCAGAATTCTAAAACTTGGGGCATGTGCAGCTGAAAATTAGGAAAGCACGACAGGTCAAAGTTGGTGCGTAAAGGTCACTGAGAATTGTAGGGTGGAGAAAAAAATAGCATCTAAAGAGGTTTTGGAACAAAAGGATGAGAAGTTTAAAATCTAATCAATCCCGGGTGGGAGTTCACCCAGCCGAACATGCAGAGAATGGTCACATTTGTAATGATAAATGGAACTTGTGAAATGAGAAACATGTAAAGTTTTCATCACAAATTTCCAAAAGTTAGTTTGTTGTTAATTCGAGTATTGGTAGCGGGTGGAGATACTGCCTGACCCACTGAGTTACTCCAGCACTTCCTGAAGAAGGGTCTCGACCCGAAACGTCACCTATGCCTTCGCTCCATAGATGCTGCCTCACCTGCTGAGTTTCTCCAGCATTTTTGTCTATCTTTGATTTTTCCAGCATCTGCAATTCTTTCTTAAACAACTAACCAGCATTTTATGCCTATCTTTGATATACAAACCTTCTCTGCTGCTGAGAGTGCAGGACATGTGGCCAATGCAGGTTTGGTTTTATCTTCTCATCAAAGAGGCTAACAAATCACACATGCCAACATCGTCATTCATCGTTTCAACTTTTAAGAGGTCATTTTATTTATTTGTAGCAAAGATGATGTTCGAAATATTTATGATATGTTCTATACATATGAGATAAAAGCAACCAATCCTTTTTTTTCTCATTTATAGTTAGTTTAGAAGGACTGGTCCATTCCTTCAATGTGGAATCGAAAATGGACAGGGTTGTGTTCTTAGCATTTTTCGGAGTGGCATGGAAACACAAACTATAACACATGTTGTTAAAATAATCTTTTAATTCATTTGCAGGATGAACACAACAATGGCAAATATGACTAGCCCGGTACGCCAACTTGGTTGGCATGGACAAGGTGGGCCGAATGGCCTGCTTCAGTAATGTACAGCTCAATGACTCTCTGACTCTCCCCTCTAACTAATCTTGCAAAACAGTATGGACGTTTCTCATGTAATGCATTAAAACATTTCCTTTTCAGCAGCTTACTAATGATGGTGTAATTGTGTCCAATACAAATCCGAATAAAACTTGGGAAAATAATATTGAAAACCAAATGGCTAACTGACATATATCCATGGAAGTCCGAAGGCTGCCCATTGTAGTTTTGCCATCAGACTTTGTTGCAAATGCAAACAACTTGTAGCTTAACATTCCTAAAGAAGAAAATAGCTCTATTTATCGCCTGCTTGCTTTTCCTCCTTTCAAGTACCTCTATTACCCTCCTCAGGAGAGGACACAAGGAGCTGTGATTCTCACGAAACATCTAACAACAGCAGTAATTAGCCTCCAATTGACCCCTCAATATGTCTATTTAAAACCTCTTCCCCACCGGGTGTACAAGGGCAATGCCCTGAAAGGCTCTGGGCAAGTTAGCGACTAAACATAATGGTGATCATGACCCTAAGGCTACTCGGGACAAATATCACAGGAGAATAGTTTATTAAACTGTTACTGGATGTGGCCTGAGTTAAACTAAATGTTTCCCTCGGTCCAACCTTCAACCATTGAGAGAATATTTAAGGCAGTGAAATGCATTGGTCCAGAGATCGTGAAATGTACAATTCGGATGCAAGCTTTTTCTGTTTTCCCCCATAACCTGCACCTTATGACGGGTGAAAGTGAGCTTTCTTACCTGTAATTTCTTACCTGTACACTTGCACAGGAACACAGGCCTTGTACAGAATAGGGCGGCACAGTGGCGCAGCGGTAGAGTGTTTACAGTGCTGGAGACTCAGGTTCGATCCTGACTATGGGTGCTCTCTGTACGGAGTTTGTACGTTCTCCCCATGACCAAGTGGATTTTCACCAGGACCTCTGAGTTTTGAATGAATAAGTTTATTGGCCAAGTATGTACACATACAAGGAATTTGCCTTGGTGCTCTGCTCGCAAGCAACAACACGACATATAGTAAACTGGTAAGAATAAAACATTAAACATTAAAACAGTAAACATTCCTCCCACATTCTAAGGACGTACAGTATTATAGGTTATTTGGCTTCAATAAACATTGTAAATTGTCCCTACAGTGCAGGATGGTGCTAATGTACGGGGATCGCTGGTCGGCGCAGATTCGGCGGCCAAATGGTCTGTTTCCGCACTGTATCTCTAAAAATGAAAAATGATTACTCGTTGTGTTTTTGTGTACTATGAAAAGCAAGTGCTTGCTCTTGGGTGCATGCTCACTGTAGAATCACACAGGTGTAGCAATTCACAACACAACATGAGAGTATTTTCCCTTTTGTGTCCAGACACTGACTTCCCTACATGGCGTCAGGCCTGCAGGGAGAAATGGACCAAAAACTCTAAGCTGCAACATTGCAGCTCCATCTCTAATCCATTCTCACTGTGAACACTGCTTCCCCACTGGGAACACAGGATAATGTTCTCGATCAGAAACTTCATGCCTCGTTGATTGTAAATTAATATGGTTAAATAAAAGACCTTGAGAGCCTGTCCCACTTGGGCGACCTAATCCGCGAGTTCTGGCGAGTTTGCCCTCGACTCATACTCGCAGCATGGTCAACACGAGGTCGCAGGAGGTCTTCGTAACTCTCCTTCATGCTCGAGAGTGGTCGCCGCGTACTCGAGGCCTCAGCTAGGTTGTGGCGTTTTTTTCAATATATTAAAAAATGCCCGCGAGTAAAAAAAGGTCGCCATGGAAAAAATCAATACTTTTTTTACTCGTAGGTTTAATCGTAGTAGGTCGGCATGTTAGTCGTATGTAGTCGAGGGTAGTCGAAGGTAGTCGTAGAAGGTAGTCGTAGATAGTCTTCATCATAGTTGAAGAGAGGTCGAAGGAGATTGAAGGAGGTTACCTTCACTCTCCACTATTCGGTGTCCAATTTTCCCGAAGTTAGTCGTAGCTAGTCGAAGTTGGTCGAAGGAGGTCTTCAACATGTCATTTTTTCAAACTCTTCTAAACTAGTCAATTAGGTCGCCCAAGTGGGACAGCCCCTTTACTGAGTATGTTTACCCCTCTTCACTTGTTATATTTAAACACAACACTCATCCAATTTGTTTATAAACTTCTCATTCTCTTCATCCAGTTGTTCAAGGTTGGGATGACTTGTTCTCAACAGTTCAATGGAGCTTTATTTGTCATGTATGCAGCTGCACAGTGAAATTCTTTTTGTATACTTATACATGAGGGCGTTATTTGTTCTCGCTCCACGTATGAGGATTGGATGGTGCCTGCCTTTAAACTCTTTTAATGTAGGGTGGCTGTTCTTCACCACATTTTGGTGTAGGGATTTAGTGAACACACTCATACTCGTAAAAATAAAAATAAAAATAAAAATACGTCTGCCAAGAGTCAATAGTGTGTAATTGTCATAGCCACCAGGAATGGATCAATGAAGGTCTTACTTATGCATAATACAAAGTGCTGGAGCAACACAATGGGCGATGTTGCATCTGTGGGGGAAATGGACAATATCGGTTCAGCACCACTTCTCTTCTGTAAAGTCTCTGTGGTTAAGTCCTTGAATCAGGTCCCTTCTTCAGACTGATGGGAGTTGGGAGGAGAAAGCTGGAAAAGAGGGGGGAGTGGGGGTGGGACAAAGACTGGAAAGTGATAGATTGATACAGAAAAGGGGGGTGGAGGAGTGGAGTGAATGACAAAGGCTAGGAGACAAAAAGGGTCAGATAAGGGGAGAAGAGGAGGAGTGAAATGTAACGATGGAGGGAGGGATCTGGGTGGAATTGGAAATGTCGAGGGAAAAGAGAGGGGATAAAAGGGAGACACTGGACTCGGGGATGGGAGAGGAGTATATGAAGGAGGGGAGAGGAGTAGGAGGTTCTGACTGAGCCTCTCCGATATTTATAGGCTGACACTTCAGCGCAGTTCAGAAGGTGTGCTACAGCAAGAGAGAAAATGCTCTGACAATGATCCCAAATACCTTCTCAAATCAACATAGTACCAGCCTCAAAGAGTGCAGGTAAATTTGCTCGGTAAACAGGTTTTCACATCACTGTTTGGAATAGATGCTGTGCACCAACTGGCTGCCAAATTTTCTGCATTAACAGGGGAACATAGAAACGCAAGAAAATTGAAACACAGGTAGAAGCCACTTGGCGCCTCCAGCTTGCCCAACCATTCAATAGTCCTTTATTCCATGATCTTTCAAAATATTATTTATTTCTTCCTTAAGAACTGGTATTGCTATTTGCTTATTATTGTAGGGGTTAGGGTTAAACTTGGTTTGACGTGCTATCCAGTTAAATCATTCAATACATGAGTACATCAGGTAGTGCAAAAGAGAAAATAGAGTGCAGAATAAGGTGTTACACGACAGAGAAAGTGCAGATAAAAAGAAGTGCAAAGGGGCACAACAAGGTAGACTGAAAGATTGGGAATTGATCCCGAACACACGAGAGGTTCATTCGAGAGTCTGGCCAACACAACCCTCTGGGGTAGAGAATTCCAGAGATTTATCACCCTCTGCAAGAAGTTCCGATGCATCTCAGTTTTAAATGATTGCCTCACAACCTTATAACTATGAGTCTGAAAGAGGATCCCAGCCTGAAACATTGCCTCTCCAGTCCCTCAACAGATACTGCCTGAGCCGCTGAGTTCCTTCAGCAGTTTGGGTTTTGCTCAACTTTTTCAACAGTTTCTTGTGTCATCCTATAACGATGAATACTTTTGAGACTCTCCCCTTGACATCTGCTCTGCCATGGCTCCTAAGGACATTACAGTATGTGTTTCGCGAGCACCCTTCATTCTCCAAAAAAATTATAGATCTATAGATAACAGCATTGACTTCACTCAAAAGTACTTTCTTGATTGTAAAGTGCATTTATATACCCGTAAAAGGATGGGCAATAGGTTCTACATGTAATTTCCTTCTTAATTTGGAAACATCTGTCCACCTCTGAAGCAAGTGTATGAGTGAGCTATGTTAAAATAATGAAAGGCATTTAGACATTTGAGGAACAGAATGGTTGAATACCTGCAGTAATATAAGGGGAAGATATCTTGATTTAGTTTGGTGCTTTAAGCTGGACAAATTGACAGTTTTATAGGGTAATTGGGTCGAAGGAAATTAGTAATTATGAATCACTGTTTGGGAGCGTCAACTATTAACAGGCAGAACTTCATTCACTATACGTCGCCCATCCATATTATCCAAGTCTAATCGTGAATCTGTTTATGTGCACTCTGTAGAAGTTATACTTGTATGACAATGTTTTACCAAGTTCCTTTCTTGTACAGACAGTGCATCGAAGCTATAGTTTCATTGGGCATCAAGAACAAGTGGAAGAATATATTTTGACAGCAGGTGCATTCTTGAACATCTTTGGCATCTTATCCTATGGCCCAGTTAGACTTTTCTTCGGTGACACATCACCATGGTGACATCCTTTATTTTTCCCTTCGAGCAGTGTACTCAATTTTGTTTTTCCCACAAGTCATTTCAGGTCACTGATTCTTTTGTGATGATCTCCGGGCGGTTTGACGAGGCGTGAATGCTTTTGTTTGCCTTTTTCTCCGATCCTTGCCCACGCGCTTGTTCTTCTTTTTAATTTTAGTAGCAAACGCTTTGGCTCCAGAGCGACACAAATAAAATCCTGATGTTTGGCAAAACTGGTACGGCAAAGATTGGGATGTTCATATTTGGAGAGAATGCTGCCGGGCATATATGATGCCAAACTCATTTGCATTCATTAGCATGTATTACAATATCACGATTGTCATGGAAGTGGTAGATTTGAATAATGGCATCCAAAGTATGGGGTGTCATCTTAACCCTTGGTGTGCCGTTACAAATTCATGAAGGCACATTGTAACCATGACACTGACGAACATCAGGATATGCTTAAGAAGGGAACTGGAGACGTTGGTTTACACCGAAGGTAGACACAAAATGCTGGAGTAACTCAGCGGGTCAGGCAGCATCTCTGGAGAAATGTAATAGGTGGCGTTTCAGGTCGAGACCCTACATCAGACCAAAGGAATAGGCAACGTTTTGGGTCGAGGCCCTTCATCAGACTGACATCAAGATATGTACGCAATGTCTGTTCGAGAAAGGAAGTCGGTGAAGCATTAATATCACCAAGATGGCGCAGATGCCAGGCATCTCTTTGCCTGATGGTCCCAGAGGTTGATCTGCAAGCATTCATTAGAATCGCTCCACTCTATTATTTATTCCCTTCACTTCACGCTGCATCGGCATGGTCGCCAACATAATCAAGGACGAGTCTTGCCTCGGACACTCCCTTTAATCCCCTCTCCCATCAGGCACTAAAGTGGTACAAAAGTGAGAAAACGCCCACCTCCAGATTCAGGGACAGTTACTCCCCAGCTGTTATCAGGCAACTGAACCATTCTATCAACAATGAGATAGCGGTCCTGAGCTATTATCAACTTCAGGGCCTGTTTCCCTGCTGTATCTCTAAATTAAACTAGACTAAATCACTCCACACTGCCTGCGTTTGCTTTCAATGACTGGTGTATAAGAACACCCAAGCCTCTTCAAACATCAACACTTCCCAATCTATTAGTATCCGTATTGGTTCATTATTGTCAAAGGCTACATAAACACACACTGCCACACTGCGATACTTAAAGTGCATTGTTACAGCAATAATTTTTGTGCATGCACAGTATTTTCCCAGATTACATGATGGCTGCACTAATATAATTGTCATGTTTTTTAATCATTTTCCTTGTTCACCTGACCACCTTGCAGAAATCATTGCCAATTGCTGCCAACTTTGGAATCGACCATATGTGTACTTCTACGCTGAATATGTTCCACCCAAAATCATCCACGGCCATGCCTACTTAAGTCAATTTCACTTTGCAACCAGCACTATATCCCTTGTATATGAATATACAATGCATTTCCCTGGCGGTTTTCATATATTCTTTCACAGGATTCAGCCTTCTCTTTCAATGCCCATTCCTCATCCCTTTGATAAGGTGGCGTTGGTCTGAGTCCCTGAGCTACTGCAGTGCCCGAGGTGAAGCTTGTTCAGTTGAGTGGCTTTTTGGGTCATTTCAAAGGGCGGTTAAGAGTCAAGCACACCAGTGGGTCTGGAGTCACATACAGTCCAGACAGCAGAGTTCTTTCCCTGAAGGACATTCATGAACGCATAGGTTTTTACCACAATCCAACAGTTTTGTAGTATTAGTCTTTTATTAAAGCAACAAACTTTTTCATAAACTGTAGAAACAAAAAAACTGCAGATTCAGAAGTCATGATGTAGTTCTACAGGACCTTGATTAGGCTGCATTTGGAGTATTGCGTGCAGTTTTGGGTGTCCCAATATGGGAAAGTTGTGTAGGCTTTGGGGTAGACGTTTACTAGAATGATGCCTGGATTATAGGGTATTAGCTACAGGGAGAAGTTGGACATACTTGCATTATTTTCTTTGGAAAGCCAGAGGTTTTGTGGAGATGTGGCAGAATTATATGAAATAATGGGAATTATAGATAGCGTAAACAGTCGGAATCTTTTTCCCACGATGCAAAAATCAAATAATAGAAGGCATAGCTTTAAGGTGAGAGGGGCAAAGTTTAAAAGAGACATGCAGGGCAAATTATTTTAGACAGAGGGTGATGAGTGGCTGTAACGTGCTGTCAGGAGTGGTGGTCGAGGCAGATACGATAGTGACGTTTAAGAGACTTTTGGATAGAAATACGGATATGCAGGGAATAGAGGGAGATGGATCATGTGCAGGTAGATAAAAGTTGGTCTTGGCATCATGTTTGGCACAGACATTGTGGGATGAAGGGGTTGTTCTTGTGCTGTTCTGTATTATGTTCTATGTCTATATATACGCACAATCTGATCTGACACACAGCAATGTGATAATGAGAAGAAAATCCATACTTTGGTGATGTTGATTGCATGGCAAACTTGCAGTATTCCGATATGTTTTCTACCGACCCATATGGGCAGGTGTCTTACCCCTCGTTGAGCTGGTGTCTTGAGGAGTGAAAATGTTCCCCACTGATTAGAATTATGAACAACTTACAGAAATATGGGGTTAACTCACAGGAAGGCTCTCAATGAAAAGTCCAGATCAGCATTTAAACTTCATTGTATGCCACCGGAACTGACAGCCGGCAGCTCAGAACAAATATCAAGAGCTAAGGTGCTGAAACAGCAGCCAGGAACAAAATAAACACCATTAGGGGCAATGTGCAGAGACAAAGAAAAAGCTGAACAGTAAAGCCATCCTACTAGAGGGACAAATAACAGCTGACTTCAAAGAGCGAGCGATGTGGACTGCAATAATCATTAGGTTTTAATTCTCCCTCTCCCCCACACCTCCACCTTCCCTCTCCCTCCCTCTCTCTCCCCCTCTCCCCCTCTCCTTCTCTCCCCCTCTCCCCCTCTCCTCTCCCCTTCTCCATCTCTCTCCCTCTCCTTCCCTGCCCCCCCCTCCCCCCACCTAGCCTTTAGCCCACTCCGCCCCGATTTAAGGCCCATCTACACAATTAAATGGCCAAACCATTCTCTTAGCTTCACTTTGCCACCAAGTGTGTTAATGCACACTTAAGTGTGTAAAGGGCAGGCCCAGATGAGTTGAGGAGAAATCAGGTTCAGTTTAGTTTATTCCAACATGCACCAAGGCGGCATGAAACTCCTTGTGTGCATGAAACTCACAGAATAAAAAGTATACATACAGTAAAGATATATATATATACAATACATACAACGACAGGTGCAAAACAGCGGAATGGTGCGAGATTATAATGTGATCCAAAGTAGAGTAAAAAGAATTGAAGTACAATAACAGAACAACTTAATGAGGTAGAGTTCAGAGTAAGAGTGCATGGCAGCACCTCCAAGAAGGCAGTGTGAAAGAGGTGTTAAAGAAGGAACTGCAGATGCTGGAAAATCGAAGGTACACAAAAATGCTGGAGAAACTCAGCGGGTGCAGCAGCATCTATGGAGCGAAGGAAATAGGCAACGTTTCGGGCTGAAACCCTTCTTCAGATTGGCTCTGGAGTCTAATAGTCAAGAGAGAGTCAAGGGTCAAGAGTATTTTATTGTCATATGTCTTGAAATGGAACAATTACATTCTTACCACCAGCAATGAGGAAGAAGCTATTTAAACTCCTATCTTCTTCCATCCGAGGTCAAATTTCCTGTCCCTTGAAAAGGCAGTCTGCAGTAACGAAATACATCCATAGAAAATTAGTCAACAGCAGCGGAGTTGAGGAGGAGACCATAGTGTGGCACGGTGGCACGGCAGTAGAGTTGTTGCATTAAAGCGCCAGAGTCCCGGGTTCGATCCTGACTACGGCTGCTGTCTTTACGGTGTTTGCACACTCTTCCTGAGATCATGTGAATTTTCTCCGGGCGCTCCGATTTCTTCCCACACTCCAAAGACGTACAGGTTTGTAGGTTAATTGCCTTCAGCAAGTTGTAAAATTGTCCCCAGTGTGTGGGATAGTGTTAGTGTATGGGATGATAGCTGGTCGGCACTGACTTGGTGGGCCAAAGGGTCTGTTTCTGCGTTGTATCCCTAAAATCTGAAGCAACAGCACCGTCCATTTTTACAGGAGCTAGGTTACAGCAAATCCTCTGAAAGCCCTTCTCACACAACGCTAGAGCTGCAGTATTAGGATAAGTAAACCAAAGACTGGCTGTGTTAAAGTGCATCACAACAGAGGATTTTATGTTCTGTTTAAATATGGATGCCACTGTCTGGAGAGTTGAACGTGAGATCTTGTCCAAAGCTAGTGCCAGTTTTGAGGGAATCCAGTCCCTGGTGGAAGTGTTGCCTGCCCCCCTCCTCCAGAGGTTCTAAGTATCCCATAAGGACAGCAAAGATCTCCCATTATGAATCCTCACCCACAGTAGGAAATCATTTACAAACAATTTAAACCATTAAAATATACTGAAGTAAGTAAACAGTGACATAGGGCTATCATCACTGGGCAAATGAGTGTAATTGGGATTTATATGCTAACATCCCCTGGTTTGGACCTGAGGGCCAGGTGTGAAGTGCATCCTGATTCTCTGTATGTCTGATCTCCACAACTTCACTCATCAAAGTGGTCGGATGTGTTGGCATCACTTCAGACCTCTACTTATCGCTGGCCTTGCATGGAGGTTCAAGATTTTCTGGGGACCAAGGAGCTAAAGGATAATGGTTCCCTTGACGTAGACCAAGGATGAGATTCCCTACAATGGTTGAGGATTGTGGGAGAACCCTTTCCTGTCCTTCAGTGATACTTAGAAGCCTCTGCAGGAAGACTCTCCAATCATCTCATCAGAAAGGCAATGGTTTCAGCAGCGATTGGATGCACTTGCACCAGAGTCTTGAATTGTCTCTGGCGTTTAACTCTCTGGAGAAAGATTTGATTGATCGATCAATCGATTGATTGATTGCTTTATTGATTGCTGATTTATTTATTTATTTACTGATTTATTGATTGAACGATACAGCATGGAAACTGGGCTTTGGGCCCAACGAATCCATGGCGACCATCAATGTCCTGTTCACACTGGTTCTGTGTTATCCCATTTTTGCGTCCATTCGCAACACACTAGGAGCAATTTACAGAGGCCAACTAATCTGCAAACCCACACATCTTTGAAATGTAAAAGGACACTACCCACACAGGTACAGACACAACATGCAATCTCCACACAGACAGCATCCAAGGACAGGATTGAACCCTGATCACTGGCACTGTGAGGCAGCAGCTCTAGCATTTGCACCACTGTGCCACCAACAACCTCATAAGCTGCTTGCCTCAGAGGCAAGATTGCTGCCTAGCCATCCATGACTGATATACAAAACCTGTACAACACCATGATAGCAAAATAGTACAGAAAGATGCATCATAGATGCAGAGAAACCAACTGTAAGTGAGCAATGAAAATCACATTGTTCTGCAAAGCATAGGATAATAATAAATCAATCAAGAGAGTTTTGTTTTAATGAAGTTCTGGAATTTGTTACATTAGTGAGACTTATCCAATGGATTGAGAAGCTGTAACGTGGATTTATACATGTAATCCACTTCACCTTAACCCTGTAATCTACTTTTACAGGAAGACAGAACGTGCTTACTGGTTGATAGCTAATAACAGTACTGTGCTTGAATGCCACAAATCATCGAGGTTGTGAACACCTAAAAAGGGACAGCATAAACTTATAGTTGCACAGTATAATTAAGCAGAAATGATAGATCCAGAAAGAGATGAAGACATTTTTTTTCTACCCAGTAAGTTGTGGGTATCACGAAAGAAGCATAGACATCGAGCCATACAGCGCGTAAACAGGCCCTTCGACCCAACCTAGCCATGCCGGACCATGGTGCCCCATCTAAGCTGGTCCCATTTGCCCTTATTTGGCCCATATCCCTCTAAACTTTTCCTATCCATGTATCTGTCCATTTGTATTTTAAATGCTGTTATAATACTTGTCGCACTGGCAACCCATTCCATATTCCAACCATCCTCTGAGTGAAAAAGATGTCCCCCAGGTTCCACTTATATTTTCCCTCTTGCCTTAAACCTATGTCCTCTGATTCTTGTTTGCCCAACCCTGGGAAAAATACTCTGCATATTTGCCCTTTCCTCATCATGATTTTATACACCTCTATAAGGTTGCACCTCATCCTCCTTCACTCCAAGGAATATGGTTTGACATGATAGACTAGGCTGCCCCCACAATTCTGCAAGTCCTTGGGGTTTGGGTAGTGTAGTTGCTATATCAAGCTGTGACACATCTGGATAGGATGCTTTCTATGGATGTCATCCAAATTATATGCCGTCCCTACCAAAATCCACCTCACATTTATTTGGATCACACTACATCTGTGGAAAGAGAAACAGAATTAATGTTTCACATTAATAACCATCCATCTGTATTCTGAAATGTCAAACTTATTTCCTCCTCCACAGAAGCTGCAAGATGTCCTGAGTATCTTGTATCTCCAGTGTATTCTCTTTATTCTGGCAATCTATTTTACTGCTTGCCCCCTGGCTTTTTCCATTTGATAGAGTAGCACAAAGAGAATGAAGGAGAATGGGTTTGAGAGGGAAAGATAGATCAGCCATGGTTGAATAAAAGAGTAGGTGATCGATGGGCAGAATGGCCTAATTCTACTTCTATCGCTTATGAACTGGGCATGGTGGTGTAGTGGTAGAGGACCAGTGACCCGGGTTCGATCCAGACTCTGGGTGCTAGACTGTACGGAGTTTGTACGTTCTCCCTGTTTTCTCCGAGATCTTCGGTTTCCTCCCACACTCCCAAGAGGTACCGATTTGCAGGAATAAATGGCTTGGTATAAATGTAAATTGACCCTAGTGTGTGTAGGGTAGTGTTAGTGTGCGGGGATTGCTGGTTGGTGTGGACATGGTAGACCGAAGGGCCATGTTTCAGCACTGTATCTCTAAACAAAACTAAACTAAACTAAACTAAACTAAACTAATGAACTTGAAGGAATGAGAATAACTTGAGACCATTGTGTTAAAGGGCCTGTTCCGCTTTCGTGATTTTTTGGCGACTGCCGGCACCCGTCATAGCCTCAGCAGGACATAGTCACACCTGCTACGACCATGACGGGTACCAGCAGTCGCCAAAAAAACGCATATGAGCTGTTCTACTACCGTGACCTAATTGGTGAGTTTAGAAGAGCTTAGGAGAGTTGAAAAAGTGTCATGTTGAAGACCTCCTTCGACCTCCTTTGACTATGTTGAAGACTAGCTTCGACTAGCTTCGGGAAAATTGGACACCAAATAGTGGAGAGTGAAGTCGACCTCCTTCGATCCCCATTTGACCTCCCTTCGACCATTTCCCACCATTTCCTACATGCCCATACGCCTATCCAAAAATCTCAAATGCCACGATTATATCTGATTCCACCACCACACCTGGCAGCGCATTCCAGGCACCGAATGTAAAAAACCTACCCTGCACAGCTCATTTATGCCTTCAAGTCTTCGACATTTTCACTCTGGGAAAAAGGTCACAAACGCACATGGACCCCCACTCCATGGTATATGTGATGGTACATGCTGGTACAGCATAGCTCTAGTATTTTGAAAAAACAAATATTATTATTAGTAATATTATTAAATTCAAACATCCAACAAATGTACAAACATAATTCCTGGGAAGGTACGTCATTTCCTGTCTCTCCATTTGTAGCAATTATTCTTTCTTATCCAATTTAGGTTTAGCTTTAGGTTTATCATTGCTCCATGTGCTGAGATATAGTGAAAGACTTTTGTTTTTCTGCTATTCAATCAAATCAGATATTGCTATACACGTGGACAAACAAGCTAAACCCAAGTACAACAAGAGAAAGACATCAGATGGAGAAGCTAGTTTCTCATCGTCATATCATGACAGTTCCAAATAAAAAGTCCAATGTCCCCAATGAGGTAGGTTGCAAAATCATGACTATTCCGTAGCCTATGGAAGAACTGATCATAAGTCTGATACAGGTCCACCACTGATTTTCTGGCACTGATGGTCCAGCCCCTCTTATAATCCAGACAAATTCCCCTAGATGCCCCCCATAAATGGTGCCTAGGCAGGATGAGGTGGCTGATCTTGGCCTCATCGGGACTTCCACACCGATCGGCGGTTCGAGTTTGCCCCCTGTGGCCGGCAGATCCATTCCCATAGCTGGCTTCTGCAGCCGACTGTGTCTTGGTCCCACGAGTTGATGATCTTTGTTGGTCCGACAAAACGGATAACCCAGAAAGGCTTGGGAAGTGAGGGTGTCGGAAAATTGGTGGTGGATCTGTAATAATCTTGTGTTCTCTTGATGCATCTATTACAGTACTATGGAGGCATGGTTACCCTAGCGAATGATTTTTGCGTAATTTCCGACTCGGGGACAACAAACATGTTCGTTATTCAGGAACAAAGTATAATCTTAGAAGCGAATTTACTGTTCTGAAGTATAACCGTCTCAGAGCCTAGGCAGTAGCACATTCTGCTTGAGGGGGGAACGATACAGCTTGGCAGTGATCTGTTTAAACACTGTGTGAGATTTTGTTATTAAACACGTTCCCTTAATGAAGTATTTTGGTGCAGATTTGGCAGCCCCATGTGTTCGCTTCGGCAGTGACTTTGCGATTCGCTATGTGCACAGTTACAGAAGGCAGTTGCCAACTGAAATTCTCAGCAGCTGCCATGTTAAGCAATTAAGGTGGATGTACCCTGTTTACTTTGTGTAATAATTAACCAAGCAAAACCACCAAGATCCAGACGATGATTGCTTCAATATTCAGAAAATAATGCCACTTAAGTCATTCACAATAAACATTGCAAAGCACTTTTAGGGCAGAAAGCCTAACTATATCTATCACTGCAATCCATTTTCTTAGTGTTCACCCTTGGACCATGGAAACAGGCCGTTCACCTCTTCCGCTGCCTATCAATCAGGTTGTGCCTGATATGTACCAGTGCAGATTTACCCAGTCCTTCTCTCACTCTTAATACATGCATATGATCGAAAAGCTCACGCTCCTGGGTCTGAAATTTCCTCTTGTTCCTTCGCCTCAGCAGTTCCTTAAAGGAGAAAGCTTCAGTTTGCCTCCAACCTTTCAATAAAGTAGAGCTTCCCGACACTATCCATGAACAGCTAAGCTATAATTGTAAGCAACGATGATCAAGGAACGGTGGAGCCTCCACCTATCTTTTCATTCCTTTGTTCTATATCTCCCCATATCATCGTCGTCTATATCTCTCGTATCCCTTTCCCCTGATTCTCAATCTGAAGAAGGGTCTCTACCCGAAACATTACCTTATTTGTTTTCTCAAGAGATACTGCCCGATCCGCTGAGTTACTCCAGGTTTTTGTGTCTATCTTCGGTTTAAACCAGCATCTGCAGATCCTTCCTATATATAATTTTAAGCTTTAGGTTCTGGTCCCTGGTGAATATTGATTAGATTTGCTTAGTTCAGTTTAGTTTAGTTTAGTTTAGTTTAGTTTATTTTAATTTAGATATACAGCATGAAAACAGGCCTTTGGGCCCACCGAGCCCATGCTGATTAGCAGTCACCCATACACTAGTTCAATCCTACACACTAGGGACAATTAACAGAAGACAAACAATCTACAAACCTGCACACCTATGGAAAGTGAGAGGAAACCGGAGCAGTTGGAGGAAATCTACACAGTCACAGGGAGAACGTACAAACTCCATACAGCAGCACCTGTGGTCTCCACCTTACAGTATGTTAATGCATAGCCTTCTTCACATTTCAAGTGTTATTCAGTTTCATCGTGTTAGGGGTTCTCTAAATTGGTAGTGTTGGCACCCTCTGTGTACAAAGCACCATTGGACAATTCAAATTTCAGGTGCTTGTGAAGCTTTTACATGGGACTTATCCCCTCAATGTCTAGTGGCAGCAGGATCTTGGACTACAGATAATTCCCCACAAAGGTTTTGCATGTGGATTGGAGAGTACTCTGTTATAGAGCTGTTTGGGATGAACCTCAACAAGGATCCTGTCCCAGTCCTATAGTTCACAAAGAGGTGGGCAATCGTCTCTCGCCCTCATTGCATCTGTCTTGAAGGCAACGTGCACTGCAGGTGAGAAAGCGACTGAGAAGGAAGGAAGGATCTGATGGGAGTGTTGCCAGTTAACCAACGTCTCAGTGATGGAAGGGTCTCGACCCGAAACATTGCCTATTCCTTCTCTCCATAGATGCTGCCTCACCCGCTGAGTTTCTCCAGCATTTGTTTCTACCTTCTCAGTGATGGTTGGTGAGTCCTGGTGATGAGGCATTCTGCCAAGTGTTTTAGAAGCATCAATGGGATGCATGAGTTGATTGCAAGCCAACATTTATTGCCAAACATTGATGGGCAAGCCTGGATTATAGGATTTCAGCTACAGGGAGAGGCTGGATAGACTTGAATAGTTTTCTCTGAAATGTCAGAAGTTGAGGGGAGACTTGATAGAAGTATATAAAATTATGAGAGGCATAGATAGGGTAGACAGTCAGAACCATTTTCCCATGGTGGAGATATCCAACACCAGAGGGCACAGCTATAAGATGAGTGGAGATATGCGGGCATGTTTTTTACAGAGACTGGTGGGCCTGGAACACATTGCCAGGGATGGTGGTGAACGCAGATACAATGGTGGTGTTTAAGAAGCTTTTAGGTAGGCACATGAAAATGCAGGAAATAGAGGGAATTAGATCTTGTAGAGGCAGATGAGATCAGTTTAACTTCCCATCATGTTCGGCACAAACATTATTGGCTGGCCCCGTTCATGCACTTGTACTGTTTTATGTTCGATGATTACAGAAAAGCAGAGTACTTCTAATCCGCAATAGTGGGAGAAATGTGTGTACAACATCCCCATTTAAATTGAATGGCTTAATGCACCTTTTTAGGAGAATGGACATTTGATTGCACTGTGAAGTTTAATACAATAATATTGCTAGCATCAATCTCTGGGCTTCACAATGGCTTCACAATACTGCCCACAGGAGCGTTTTCTGTACTAAATGGCTACCATATTTTCTAAATTAGAAATATGGGTTCAAATGATTTCTTGGTTGTGAACCAAATAAAACCAACGAGAGACAAGAAACTGTACAAGAAGTACAGTTTTTTTTTAATTGTGCAGGAAGGAACTGCAGATGCTGGTTCATACTGAAGATAGACACAAAATGCTGGAGCAACTCAGCGGGACATCGGTGTGGTGTGGGTAGAGGGTTCCCACTTAGGGTAATAGAGTCGTATGTTTATTATGATAACGTGCTTGATAACAAGCATGTCTACTGTGATTTCCCAATGAAAATAGGGTAAGATGTGACAAAGACAGATCAGAGCAGACGACGATCAGGGAAATGTCGACTGGTTCATTGTCAGTTCTCCGACTAGTTTCATCGTCCTCCTGATTAATTTTACTGATTGTATGCCTCGTTGCCACCTCCCCCTCAGCTAACAATGAACTATTCGACATCTTCTTGATCATCGTCTGCTTTGATCGTCGGCTTTTCACACCTTACCCTTCCATATCTCTAGTTTCCCTCTCCCCTGACTGTCAGTCAAGAGTCAGCTCCTGACCTGAAACGTCACCCATTCCTTCTCTCCAGAGATGCTGCCTGTCCCGCTGAGTTACTCCAGCACTTTGTGTCTGTATTCAGGTTTTTTTTAATTGTCTTTTGCAAAGCTAACATTGGTCTATCAACCAGACCCTGCTTTCGGTTTGCTGACCTATGTGTGTAAAAAAAGAACAGATTGAATTCTTTTAAATTGTCAAAAAATTATCCGTGCCCATGAATATGAAGCAAGGCTGTCCTCATTGAAAGATTCAATTTAGCAGAGTATTTTAATCTCACCTGCGACAGCATAATTAATGCAGAAGTGCTCAGGAAGTGCAATTAAAATTCTAAAATAAATGGTCTATTAGCACACTAAAGGCTAGAAATTAATGTTGCCAACACTGGTGGGAGAAAGCTTAAATGTTTGTACAGCGTTCCCATTTAAAATAAATAGGTTAATGCATCTATTAAAATAATGGTTGATGGAGTACACAGAAAGGTTTGATCCGCTAATATTACCAGCAGTGACTTCTAGGCTTTAATGGTTTTACAATCTGGGGCAGAGATCATATTGATTCTCCAAGAGGAAGAAAGACATTGAGACCGAGCCTTTTATGAATTATCAAAACACTTGATAGAAATAAAGCACTTCAAAAATGTACAGTAGCTGTATAACGAATGATCAAATGGTGTACAGTGAAGTCCAATCTTCGAGTCGGGATGACATTTTTGAATTTGATAAGTATTCATTCCGAAGAACATTATAAATTGTGAACTATTTCCTGGCAAACTGACCGTGGTCTAATGAGACATATTAGTGCCTTAAAGAGAGAGACCTTTTCCATTGTTCAGGTAGCCTCTTTAAAGTTGATTTCCTTGTCCAATAGATGGCAGTGTAGAATGTGCAAATATCTCAGTGCTGTAACTCAGACCTTGATAACAAGCATGCCTACTGTGATTTCCCAATGAAAATTATTTTTATTTCCTTCAGCAACAATAAAACGCTGTCCATAAATCAACCGCGAGGCTTGCTTAATTTAATCTGGATTCAACCGTTCGAGGTCGCACTTGAACTGACCTCAAAGATACCACCTGTGTCGTAGTCAGTCAGACATACAAGGCAATTTGCAGGTTGTGTTTCTATTTCCATAACTCAGAATGATTAGATCTTGATTAATGAAGATGTTATTTAGGACTTGCGGTGTTGCTGACTGCCGGGCGCTGCTGTGAAGCTGTTTCCATTTTGCACCACAGTCAATGGCGCTCGACTTGATGATGTGTCCCACATGTTGACTGCAGCTGCAGGAACACTCTGATATACTCCAGTAATACCTGTTCCCACATCTTGCCCCCCACCCCACACACTCCTGCAGACAAGCTTGGTAATATCTCTGGACATTGCTGCAAAAACATCTCTACTGCAGTTGTAATCATGTAATATACAGCACACTAGTGAGTGGGTGGGTGAGTGAGATTCAGCATGGAAACAGGCCCTTCAGCCCAGCATCTATCTCCCATTTATAGTAATCCAACATTATTCCCACTTTATTCTCCCCTAGTTGCTACCCGTCATGCACACACTAGGGGGCAATTTACAGAAGCCAATTAACCTACAAACCTGCATGTCTTTGGAATATGGGAGGAAACCGGAGCACCCAGAGAAAACCCACATGGTCATAAGGATAACGTACAAATTCCACGCAGACAGCACCCGTATACAGGATTGAACGTGATCACGAAGAGAGAGACCATTTGGCCACTCACGCCTCTACTGGTCTTTGAAGGAATTATCCAAATATCCCCAATGCTCTGTTCAGTTCCCAGAGCCCCAAAAGTTTTATACTTTTCAAATACTTAAACAATTGCCTTTTGAAATTCATAATTCAATCTGCTTCATTATCCTTCCAGACAAGATATTCCACACCAGAACAACTCACAGCATGGAAAAATGGTGACTTCCCTTCTCGGCAGTCTCTCCAACCGAGATGCATGTCCTGTGTTTGCTGTCCCTTCTATCTGTAGTAGGAGCTTTCCCTCATTCACCTTATCAAAACTATCCCTGAATTGTGAAGATAAGGACTTAGAACATTGATGCAGGAGGAGGCTGTTCGACTCTTTGTCCTCATTCTGGTGTTCATTCATATCATTGTCTTTTTCATTTCTAACCATTTAGAAAGCACCACGAGTGCCATAATCTTTGAATTCCCCTAACATCCAAAACTCAGTGACCAGGCCTTCACAGTCCCCTTGTGGAAAAAAAAGTCCACAGATTCACTACCCTCTGGGTGAAGAAATTTCAATACATCTCTGAATTTAATGGTCAATCCTGTAACATGATCTCTGCTTTGAGACAAACCTTCCTGGGAAATATCTTCCGAACATCCATCATCTTGTAAGTTTCAGTGAGTTTACTTCTCCTCCTTCTAAACTCCAGACAATAAAAGTCCAATCATGTAAAGCTGTCTTCATGAAATAATTTCTCCACCACAGGAATCCATCTGACGACAAGATCACAACGAAAGGTGGTGCTGGCTCGAAGACCAAATGGCCTCCTCCTGTACCTATTTTCTATGTTTCTATTCTCTATGACCCGTCATCACTCTTCCTGTATTGGGAGTATATTCTTAAACAAGGTATGGAGACCAGAACTGCCCACAAAATGTAAGCTATTGACACATCAGGGTCCTGTATAATTGCAGGAAGACACATTATCTTCACTTAATTTAAAGAGAAGTTGAGTGTAAGGTGTGGAGGCTTTGGAGAGGGCACTGAAGAGGTTTACCGGAATTTTCCCCCGGATTATTTGACTCCAATTAAAAAACTGTTCTGTTCTTTCAATGTTTTATACCAAAGTGAATGACTTCACATTTTCTGCATCATATTTCACGTGCTTCTTCCTTGCAGATCCTATATCATAGAACATAGAACAGCGCAGTGCAGAAACAGGCCCTGCCACTTCATCTCTCTGCCAATGGCAACCTCACCTCCAACTGCTCTGTCCCAAGGAGTTATAATTTTTGCTGCAAATCTCCCCACCATCTGACCTCTTTTTCTCTTCCCAGTAGACCCTCCTTCAAGCTACTCCTTAGAGAAAGGTTTTGGTCTGCTGTTCTGATGAGCTGGCTTGCGATCACGGCTCGATTGTAACCATGCACTACCTTTACGCTGGTTACACAAAAAAGCTGGAGAAACTCAGCGGGTGCAGCAGCATCTATGGAGCGAAGGAAATAGGCAACGTTTCGGGCCGAAACCAAGGGTTTCGGCCCGAAACGTTGCCTATTTCCTTCGCTCCATAGATGCTGCTGCACCCGCTGAGTTTCTCCAGCTTTTTTGTGTAACCTTCGATTCTCCAGTATCTGCAGTTCCCTCTTAAACACTGCCTTTACGCTGACTGGATAGCACGCAACAAAAAGCTTTTCGCTGTACCTCGGTACACGTCAGATGCAAAAATGGTAATGATGGGAAAGGAGGAAAAGAGTCTCAGACAGAAGGCCTTCCTTAGTGAAGTCTCGAGGAAAATACTGCTACAGTAGTGCCTCTTCAGGAAATTGGAAAATAGCTTAATTGAGAGTTCTGGACTGGGTTCAGAGAACTATTCATAACTTCATCTTCATAAGTCAATGGAGCAGAAGTAGTCCATTCGGCCCATCGAGTCTACTCCGCCAATCAATCATGGCTAATCTATCTCTCCCTCTCAACCCCATTCTCCTGCCTTCTCCCCATAACCATTGACACCCTTACCAATCAGGTAGCTGTCAATCTCAGCTAAAAATAACTACCGACAGCCGTCTGTGGCAATGAATTCCACAGATTCACTGACTAAAGAAATTCCTCCTCGTCTCCTTCCTAAAGGTACATCCTTTAATTCTGAGGTTATGCCCTCTGTTTCTAGACTCTCCAACTAGTGTAAACGTCCTCACCCCATGCACTCTATTCAGGCCTTTCACTGTTCGGTACGTTTCACTGAGGTCCCCCTCCATTCCTGCTGGTGACAAGGCCAATAAGTGAAGGTTATGGGATTGTGGAGTCGTACAACATGGAACCAGACCAACTCAACCAAGCTGACCTATCTAGGCTTATCCCATTTGCCTGCATTTGCCCGATATCCCTCTTAACCTTTCCTACTCCACGCTCCTGTGCAAACGTATTTGAAATGTTGGTATTGTGCCTTCCCCAACCACTTCCTCTGGTAGCTAGTTCCAGAAATCCAACACTCTCTTGTGTGAGCAGGTTCCCATCAGGTTCCTATTAAATCTTTCCCTACTCACCTACAGCCCGTGCCCTCGAGTTTTTTGATTCCTATGAAAGGCCGTGTGCAGTTATCCCCCTCAACGCACCCTCGTGATTGAAGAAATTAATTGAATAAAGAGCCTGATATATTTTTTGTTTGTTGGTGATTCCACAAATCACGTGTACAGGGAGATTGGACAGATTCTGAGCACATGAAGGGTCACAGACAAGATGTGGACTAATCTTAGCTGCAGGTTTCAACCGACACAGGTAATGTGGGCCATTTAGTTTGATCTCTGCTGAACGTAAATGTTTTTTAAATTGTAATTGCAGCCTGTTATTGTGTCTCAGTGTATGCCGAGATGCAGGGAGAGTACACTGCCATGTAAAGGACAATTTAGTAAGTTTTACGCACGTATTAAGTGTGCAGCAGTGTTTACCAGAGATAATTTGTGTTGCAGCAGATTCACTCTCTCCTTTGTTAAAAGGTCAATGCTTTTAAACACGCGATTTATAGACAGTCTTTAAGAGCCTACACGGAAAATATCCCATATTCCCAATTCAGCAATGCTCTCTCTCCCTCTCTTCTCTCTCTCTCTCTGTCTCTCTCTCTCTGCCTCTCTCTCTCTCTGCCTCTCTCTCTCTGTCTCTCTCTCTCTCTCTCCCTCTCTCTCCTCTCTCTCTCTCTCACACTCTCTCTTACACTCTCTCTCACTCTCTCTCTCGCTCTCTCTCTATCTCTCCTCCTCTCTCTCTCTCTGTCTCCTCTCCTCTCTCTCTCTGCTTTCTCTCTCTCTCACACTCTCTTACACTCTCTTGCACTCTCTCACTCTCTCTCACTCTCTCTCTCTCTCTCTCTCCCTCTCTCTCTCTCTCTCACTCTCTCATGCATTCTCTTTTTCTCCATACACCCCCTTTCCTCACTCAACCAGAACCAGAACTCTCTCATCTGTGCCTCCTGCGCATTTGTGTCCTCCTGTTAAACCTGCCTCTTGTACCTTCAAGCTCCTTTGTTCTTTTTTTTGATATTTGTTTTAAATGCATCTGCCACTTTTTTGGCTCTCTGATCCAGCAACTTCCCTTGGGCTGAGATGTTAGTTTCCCTTGAATGCAGCTGGAAGACTCTGGGACAGATGTCCCATTTGCAGAGATCTCTCTTTGCTTATTTACCTTGCGCACTGCAACTGGAAAAAGGCTGCTTGTCTTACTTGATGAAGTATGACGTGTGTGCCTGTGTGTGTGTGTGTGTGTGTGTGTGTGTGTGTGTGTGTGTGTGTGTGTGTGTGTGTGTGTGTGTGTGTGTGTGTGTGTGTGTGTGTGTGTGTGTGTGTGTGTGTGTGTGTGTGTGTGTGTGTGCGTATTAGTCTACGTCTGTGTGAGTTTGTATACATGTGTTTGTAAATCTGTAAGTTCATATGTGTGGGTGTGCAAATACACATATGCGCGTGTAAGTATGCGTGAGGGCCATACATGCATATATATTTTGACTTGAGACTGTGTATATTTGTGTTTTATGTTTGTATATATTCCGTGCAAGTGTGTGCATTTTTGCATTATGTGAATGTTCATATATGCATTTCGTAAGATAACATGTGTGCATATTTGTGTGCATGTGCACATGTGGATGCATGTGTATCTGTACATCTATATATTTGAATGCATGTGTGAATGTGTTAGTGTGGATAGGTAAGAAAGTGTGCGCGCGCATCCCATATTGTGCACATGACTGCAAACATTGGTTCCAATATTGCTCTGTAAGATAAATTGCTTTAACTCCCTGCCACCTCTCTCCTGCCCCAAACGCTCAACAACAAAAAAAGAGATTAAATTTGTAACATGCAGCACATCATACGCTCAGAAGCAGATGGGATATGACCGGGAAGGAGTAAGGAACAGACAGGCAAATATCAGGTTGGCGTGGTGACAAACTCAGGTACAGCTGCAGCCTTGTATTGCATCAAGTACTTTTCGAGTACTCGAGCCACCTTCTGCAGCAGCAGTCTGCTGCAGCATCCAATGTCGTTTGAACTGAGCTTGAAAAATCTAACACTTCACTGTCATTTAATTTTCTTTCAGCTAAGTTATACTCGATCCCCTAACTTCCCCTCATCTTCCAGCATCGGTTAAAATAAGGAGCAACCTTTCCGATGTACTGATATGGGTGGTGGAGATTACATTTTTATGTATAAGCTAAAATTATCGGCATACTGTGTTACAGCCGCCACCATGGTAACAATTCATCTTAAATCGGAAGAAAATAAAGTATCTCCAGCCTGCAAAGCCAGAGTTATTGACCGCATCAAACATGGACAGAAGTTGTCAGAGAAAGTTGAGAATATTATGGATTGTTAACCCTCTTTTGAATACAAGGTTCTAGTTTCACAAGTAGACAATGGGGTCATTTTAGGTCGCATCTGTGGATCGCAAAACATGAATTGATTTGTTTGTAATCTAAAGAACGGTAATCGATGTTAAAAGATCGGCTTGGTCTCACTTTCCCTCAAACGCTGCCTGACCTGCTGAGTATTTTCTCCAAATTCTAAATGTGATTCCTCACATCCAGATTCGACACAATGGGTACTATGATGGCTGGGACAATATCAGGTGGCATAATGGCACAGCTGGTAGAGACGGTGCCAGAAGTACCAGCACAGCACTATAAAACCCTGCAGGGTCCATGGTCCTGGCAAACTGCATATCCAGGACTGTAGATAGGGCTTTAAACTGAATAGTGGATAGGTGGGTCAACAAACTTGAAATGTATGGGTGAAGTTAAAGGGAAGGGGCCACACGTGAGGTTGCTAAACAAGGTGAGAGTCTGTGGTATTAGAGGGGGAATATTAGAATGGAGAGAAGGTTGGCTGAATGGCAGAAGACAAAGAGTAGGAATAAAGGGGGCTTTTGCTGGTTGGTGACCAGTGGTGTTCCACAGCGGTCGGTGTTGGGGCCACTACTCTATCATCAATGATTTGGATGAGGGATTTGAAGGCTTTGTGGCCAAGTTCGCAGATGATACGAAGATAGATGGAGGGACAGGTAGTGTAGAGGAAGCAAGGGACTCTGCAGAAGGACTTGGACAGGTTGGGAGAGTGGGCAAAGAAGAGGCAGATGGAATACAGGGCAGCAAAGGGTGGGGTCATGCACTTTGGGAGTAGGAATAAAGGTGTAGACCATTTTATAAATGGAGAGAGGATTCAGAAATCTGAGTTGCAAAGGCGACATGGGAGTACTGGTGCAGAATTCACAAAAGGTTAATTTGCTATTTGAATAGGTATTAAAGAAGACAAATGCAATGTTAGCGTTTATTTTGAGAGGACTGAAATATAAAAACAGGGATGTAATGTTGAGGCTTTATAAGGCACTGGTCAGAACAATGTGAGCAGTTTTGGGTTCCTTATCTGAGGAGGCGTGTGCTGGTATTGGAAGGGAACAGAGGAGGTTTATATGGGGATGATTGGGTTAATGTATGATGAGCGTTTGACGGCCCTGGGGCTCTACTCATAGAGTTTAGAAGGATGAAGGGGTACCTCATTGAAAATCACCGAATAGTGAAAGGACGAGATAGAGTGAATGTGGAGAGGATGTAATGGGAGAGTTTAGGACCAGAGGGTACAGCCTCAGAATAAAAGGATGTACCTTTAGAAAGGAGATGAGGAGGAATTTATTTTGTCAGAGGGTGGTGAATCTGTGGAATTCATTGCCACAGATGGCTGTGGAGGCCAAGTTATCAGGTATTTTTAAAGCGGAGATTGACATGTTCTTGATTAGCGCGGATGTCATAGAAACTTAGAAAATAGGCGCAGGAGTAGGGCCATTCGGCCCTTCGAGCCTGCAACGCCATTCAATATGATCATGGCTGATCATCCAACTCAGTATCCTGTTCCTGCCTTCTCTCCATACCCCCTGATCCCTTTAGCCAGAAGGGCCACATCTAACTCCCTCTTTAATATAGCCAATGAACTGGCCTCAACTACCTTCTGTGGCAGAGAATTCCAGAGATTCACCACTCTCTGTATGAAAAATGTTTTCCTTATCTCGGTCCTAAAAGATTTCCCCTTTATCCTTAAACTGTGACCCCTTGCTCTGGACTTCCCCAACATCGGGAACAATCTTCCTGCATCTAGCCTGTCCAACCCCTTAAGAATTTTGTAAGCTTTCTATAAGATCCTCAAAGGTATGGGAAGGAGAATGGGGTTGAGATGAAAAGATAGATCCACCATAATTGAATGGCGGAGTAGATCCAATGGGCCGAATGAACTACTTCTGCTCCTATGACATGAACTTATGAAACTGGGGTTCAATCCTGATCCTGCATAGAGTTTGTACTTATTCCTGTGACCACGTGGGTTTCCTTCAGGTGCCCTGGGATTCCTCCTACATCCCATAGATGGACGATAGGTTATTTGCGATGTAAATTGTCCCTAGTATGGAGGAATTAACAGGCAAGTGTGAATGTACAGTTACAGGGAAATAAGCAGGGAGGATTGGAGATGATGGGATTGCCCTGAACACCAGCAGAATAATCTCCTTCTATATTGTGAAGAATATAAAGGAATACAAGAGGGAACAAAGCAATCTGGAATACAACTTTAAATCTCTTCAGCACAACAGGAATGCAATATGAATACCTTTGATCTGATTATTTTCACACCACATTACCACTAAACCTTTTATTTCATGTTCTCAGTTGAACACTCACTGTTCATGTAGTCCTATGGCTGTGCTTTCCAGCGACTATACTGATATGCTCTGGTTGTTGGTGATTGGATTTTGGAGGGGTCAGCACCACATCTGTCTCAGCTCCAACCAAAGCCCTTTGGGTTTCATCGCAGCAAAGCATATGCTGCCTGGCAGGTGAACCTACATTTGTTGAGAGTTGCACTTTCATTTGCTGCATATGGTATTGGCAAGGTCTGCACACAGCAAAATGACCTTTGCTGTGATCGCAACCAAACCATCCTGTTTTCTCTCTATATCTTTACCTCTCTCTGTCTCTTTCATACTCTCTAACTATCCTTATATAGCTCCTTCATCCCTCTATTTTCTTTCTCTCCTGCCTCTCATAGTCACTATCTTTCTCTCTAAGAAGATCTTTGTCACAATTCTATTTCCCGCACCCCCTTTCTCTCTCTCTCTCTCTCTCTCCCTCTCTCTCTCTATATATACACACACACACACATATATATATATATATACACACACACATATATATACATACACACACATATATACATATATATATATATATATATATATACACACACACACACACATATATATATATATATATATATATATATATATATATCTCTATATATATATATATACATACACACACACACACACACACACACATATATATATATATATATATATATATATATAATACATATATTTATCTTACCCTATATTTCCCTTTCCCTCTGTCCTTTATACAATATCCCTTTTCTTAATTTCAACCTCTTTATCACATTTTGACTCTTGTTCATTCTTTCTCTCTCCCACATTAGCTTTCCCTGTATTTCTCTCTCCATGTCCAAACTCTGTATTTGTGTCTGATCTGATGTCCCAGTCTCCCTCTCTCTCTCTCTCTCTCTCTCTCTCTCCAAATGTCTATACTTAACTTGTTGTACTGCTAGATTGAGCAGACCCTATTATTTTTAATCTATCCAAACCATCCAATGCATTTTATATCGCTGCAAAGGCCATCTGTATTTCTTTTGACAGCCTCTTTGTACAAAAACAAAGTGCTGGAGGAACAGTGGGTCAGCCTTAATATCTGTGGAGGGCAAATGGACAGTCCATGCTTTAGGTCCAGTCTCTTCTTCAGACTAATTAGATCCCGACCCGAAAAGTTGTCTATCTTTTTCTCTCCATAGATGCCGCCTGACCCATTCCTCCAGCACTTTCTAATTTGCTCAAAATTCCAACAACAGTTCATTGGACATTGAAATATATTATTCATTTTACAGTACTCCACATGATTCTCATCTTATATGTTAATATATTAATTTTCATAAAGTAATGGTGTGACCTTTAAGGAAGGGGTACATTTGTTAGAACTGAATCTGAACTGTGACCTTTGGTCTCCCAAGACCGTGTTGTTCCTGTTCTTGAAAATAAAATATTCTCGGGAGTTGTTTCATGTTCTATAGTTCAATTTGTAACTTTGATTCCATGATGTTTTTCGTTACATACTTAAACTGCACAACTCCAGCCTCTTTAAAGCTGCACCGTATCAGCTGTCAATGGGTATTAGTCCCTCGAACTGTAAATGAGCTCTGCCAAGCAGCATCTATGGATATCCCAGGACCATCCAGCCATCTGCTGCTTCTGTAAGATGAAGGGCAGCATGAGGATAAAAGACCTTGCATTTACATAGCGTCAGGAAGGGAGGACATGCCTGAACACTTTGAAGCTTTTATGAAGGCTTTTTTGAAAAGTAACAAATTGCACACAAACTCTGAAAACCAGCAACGAGGGAAATGACCAAAAGATCTGCTTTAATGGTATTGAGTTAAAGATGAGTGTTCACCAGAACAAATGATAAACCACCCTGCTCTGTCAACTCTTATGCACAGAATAAGTTAACACAGAAAACTGCAGATGCTTTAATCTTGAGGAAAACACAAAGTGCTGGAGGGACTCAGTGGGTCAAGCAGCATCTGTGGAGGGAATGGATAGGATTGGACAGAATGGCCAGAGTCCACGCCAACCAGCGATCCCCACACACTTACACTATCCGACTACGGGTCACGGGAAGAATGCACAAACTCTGTACATGGTCAGGATCGAACTTGGGTCCCTGGCGCTGTAAGGCAGCAACTCTACCGCTGCGCCACCGTGCCGCCTTTTGTATCTGTACGAGGAAGTAGCATCTTATACCTACAGCCCGTTATTGTCTTTGCAGGAGTTATCTCTGCCTCCTCCATCGGTAAACTGTCCCTAGCTAACAAGGCTAAAATGTAGATTCAGTGAAACCCTTCCATTTTGTGGAAAGTCTATCACATGTGTTACTTAGTGGGTTGAGAATAATTCGTCAAGGAGTGGAAAACAGTAGTAGCGCGGCAGGTGAAGGGATTCAACCCTTTGCAGATGATAAATGAAGTAAGATCAGTGGAGGGGACAGTCAGGGATCTGTGACCAGACCTGTACCCACATGGATCAGTTGTTTGTGATTATACAGTAGATAAACAACTCTGACGTAAATGCAGGATGTATGATTCATAGGTTTGCAGATAACACAAAGGTTGATGATGTTGTGGACAGCAAGGAAGGTTGTCTAAGGCTACTTTCATATGGAAAGTTGGACTGAGCACTGGCATACAGAATTTAACCCTACGAAGTGTGAGGTGATGCAGTTTGGCAAGTCTAATCGAGGTAGGACATATACAGTACGTGGCAGGGCATTGGGGATGTTGATGTTCTTGTTGAGGGAACTTGGTGTTCATGTTCACAGTTCCCTGAAGGTGTCAACACAGGTAGATAGGATGGCGAAAAAGGCACGTGGCATGCTTGCCTTCATAGATCAGAGGAGATCATAGAGAGAGTACAGAGGAGATTTACTAGAATGTTGCCTGGGTTTCAGCAACTAAGTTACAGAGAAAGGTTGAACAAGTTAGGGCTTTATTCTTTGGAGCGCAGAAGGTTAAGGGGGGACTTGATAGAGGTCTTTAAAATGATGAGAGGGATAGAGTTGACGTGGATAAGCTTTTCCCACTGAGAGTAGGGAAGATTCAAACAAGGGGACATGACTTGAGAATTAAGGGACAGAAGTTTAGGGGTAACATGAGGGGGAACTTCTTTACTCAGAGAGCGGTGGCTGTGTGGAATGAGCTTCCAGTGAAGGTGGTGGAGGCAGGTTCATTTTTATCATTTAAAAATAAATTGGATGGTTATATGGACGGGAAAGGAATGGAGGGTTATGGTCTGAGCGCAGGTATATGGGACTAGGGGAGAATACGTGTTCGGCACGGACTAGCAGGGTCGAGATGGCCTGTTTCCGTGCTGTAAGTTGATACGTTAGAAAACATGATTAGGCTGCTCTCGGAGTATTATGTGCAGGAAATAATGTGGTTGTGCTAGAGAGAGTGCAGAGGAGATTCACCAGGAAGCTGCAAGAATGAGAGGATTTTAACTATGCAGAGAGATTGGATAGCCTGGGCTTGCTTTCCTGGAGTGAATGAGGTAAGACTGAATGAAGACTGATAGAGGTATATAAAATTATAAAGGATACGGGATAGGGTTGTAGACGGCATCATTTATTCATCAAAAAAAGAGCGCATAGGTTAAATACGATTGGAAGGAGGTTATTACATATAGAATCGTTGATATCTAGAACTCACTGCCAGAGCAGGCGGTGGAATCAGATAAAATTGTTACTTTTTAAGGACGTTTGGGCAGGCACTTAAATGTGGAAGAAATAGGAGGGTATGGACATGATCCCAGCAAATGGGATTAGTGTAGATGGGCAATTATACAACTGTGCTGTATAACTATGTCTCTAATAATTGTTTTCAATGGAATATGATCTATTCCGATATTCACCCTACCCTGTCCATAGATACACAGTTCAAACATCACTGGCAACCATAATTGTCGAGAATTTTGTCTAAGTTTGTTTCTGTTAAAGCCCTTCATGTGCAAATAATCAAATGATCTATTCTGCACCAAAGCTCCAAATCCTGAATGATGCATGCCATTGTAAAGTTATATATTCCATGATTACATCTCAGAATTAGTGAGCAAGTGAATGCTATTAAAGACACTTAGGTTGAGTGCTTTCCAAGGGTTTCGTAGGTGTGGTTATCTATCCAGCTATCTAAAGGGCCTGTCCCACGAGCATGCGACTGCATGCGGCAAGCGCGACCTAACGTGGTTGCTTGAGCCTAACGGCCTTGCGGTGCCGGTCCCACTTCGATCGCCGGAGCTGTATGGAGTTGTGCGGGGCTGGTCCCGATATCGCACGGGTCTCCGAAAAACTGACCGTGTTCAAAAATACCGCGCAGCAACGGCCTGCCGGCCCGCAGCCGCATTGAGGCCGTACGCACCGTCTCGACGGCATACGAACCGTCTTGATGGCGTACGCCTAGCGCAAACTTCCCGCGGGCTTTGCTTGAACTTCACGTCACTCACTCGACCTCCGCGCGGCCCCCGCTTCCGGTTTGGTCGCGTTTGCCGCATGCAGGTTGCATGCTCGTGGGACAGGCCCTTCACACGGCCGTGCAAGGAGTTGTTCTAATTTGGTCAAGGCGCAGTGGCCAGTCAAATTTGGTTGAGTGCTGATGTTATGGCCTAGTTTTCGCATAGGCATCTCCTGATCTTGAAATTCTAGGCTTAATGTGGATAACAAAGCAATGTGTTTTACTCCTCTTCACCAAGCATGGAGTCCCTCCACAACAAAGTGAAACGACCAGTCCTATCATTCTAATAGTTGCCACCTACATCATTAGTTGTGTTGTTGTAGCTTCATTAATCTTAACCGAGCTTTCATGAAGGAAATGACTTGTGTTAGGTGAGGTCTGTTTGATGATCCATAAACATTCTTAGCACATGGATTGAGACGGATTGCGAAACATGACACATTTTGGCCAAAAGCCCTGAAGCATTTGCCTTGCATTTGACCCATAGCCATCTAAAACCTAAAGGACACAAAATGCTGGAGTAACTCAGCGGGTCAGGCAGCATCTCTGGAGAACATGGAGAGGTGACATTTTGGGGTCGGGACCCATCTTATCCTTTGCCCGCTTTCCTTTGGCTCCCACTGAACTGTTGGGCATTCTGTCCTCCAGTCAGTTCCTGGATCCTCACCATGAGATGTTTGTATTTCTCAGTCTTCTACTTCTATGCTTTTGTGAGTGATTGGTAGCTGCTTTTGAACTGGATCATCCTTTCTACCACTGTCTCTTCCCTTTGTTTGACAAATATCATAACGCTCCAGCATCTGAACTCAGAGGCAGATCGAAGAATGTCTTTTCGTTGCCTTCTCCTTCCATCTAAAATTCTAAGTCACCAGCAATGGTTTCTGTGCACAGAATTCCTTTCACCAACTTGTGCATGTTCCTTTGGAAAACTGCTGGACAGGGAAGATCCCAGGAAGGACGCATTCCAAAAATTGGGTGGAAAGAAGGTTAAAAATATGATGCCTGTTCAACCAAAACATTTAAATTGATCACAGATACTAAAGGTGGTGGAGGAGGAAGTATTCCCACACATTAACCAATATCATTCCAGGGTCGGCATTAAATTCTAATCGGTAACCCGAAATTGTCCTCGGGACAGAGTGATTAGGCACCAGTGACTGAGCAGGCCACAGCAGATGGTCAACATTTACACACAGCATCCAGTGCCATTGCCAAGTACAGTGAGAAATGACATTTTGACATTGAACATCTTTGGAAGAAATTTGTAAACTAGTGACTAGGGGTAAAATGTGATAGAACAGCTGAGACCAGAGGCATTTGCTTGGCTGAAGTCAAATAGATACAAGCACAAGCCTAAGCACTTCACAACTCACAATCCTGCTCAGCTGGGCACACTAAACATTAAGTTAATCGTTTAACATATTCTGCTTGATGTTGACATTGATGGTTAAACGTGGGTTTGTCTATGGTTTACTTAACTTGTAATGATATGGTGCACAAAGCAAATGACCTCCTTGCATTTGCCCTTAACTAGTGGGATGCCATGTGGAACAGATAAAGTTTCACCCAACCACTTACCGAATAGTGAAAGCTTGGATAGAGTGGATGTGGAGAGCATGCTTCCTCTAGTGGAAGAGTCCAGGACCAGACGTCATAGCCTCAGAATTAAAGGACGTTATTTTAGGAAGGAGATGAGGAGGAATTTCTTTAGTCAGAGGGGGATGAGTCATTTCCACAGAAGGCTGTGGAGGCCAAGTCAATGGATATTTTTAAGGCATTGATAGATAGATTCTTGATCAGTATGGGTGTCAGGGGTTATGGGGAAAAAGGCAGGAGAATGGGGTTAAGAGGGAGAGATTGATCGGCCATGATTGAATGGTTGAGTAGACTTGATGGGCCGAATGGCCTAATTCTGCTCCTATCACTTATGACCATTATGACCACCTGTCCCATGCCAAAAAGGGATGTTTTTCCCCCAAGATAAAGTCTTCATTAAAATATCAAGCATCCATTGAATCTAAACATAGACACAACGTGCTGGAGTAACTCAGCAGGTCAGGCAGCATCTCTGGAGAAAAGGGATGGGTGATGCTTCGGGTCAAGCCCCTTCTTCAGACTGAAAAAGGGTTCCGTCCCCAAATGTCACCCATTCCTTCTCTCCAGAGATGTTGCCTGACCCGCTGAGTTACTCCAGAACTTTGTGTCTATCTTCGGTATATACCAGCATCTGCAGTTCCTTTCTACACATCAATTGAAAATAGTTTTAAAGGGTCTTCTGTCAGTATTTTGATGAGGACCATGTGCGTTCTCTGTAATCACCTGCACCCTTCAACCAACGTCACTTCTAATGAAGAACATCGGGTCGTTCAGGATGATTATTACATTGTTGTATGTGGGAGCTTATTCTGTGCCTATTGTCATCCCTACTTAACAATAGTGACTGTATTTCAAATACTCCCTTGTCTGTGTAGCAAGGAACTGCAGATGCTGCTATATACCAAAGATGGACAGAATGTGTTGGAGTAACTCAGCGGGTCAGGCAGTATCTCTGGAGAAAAAGGATGGGTGACATTTCAGGTTGGGTCTAAATAAGGGTCCTGACCCACAACGCACCCATTCTCTTTCTCCAGAGATGTTGCCTGAGTTACTCCGGCACTTGGTGTCTATCTCCCTTGCCTGTGATAGCCTGTAGCTGTGGACGGTGCTATAAAAATGCAAAATATGGGACTGGTCAAGCTTGACCAGCACTGGTCAAGAGAGCCCAGCAGCGACTTCACCCTCTCCGAAGACTACGTAAAGCAGGTCTCCCCACTACACACCTACGGACTTTTTATAGGGGGACTGTCGAGAGCACATTGACCTACGGCATCACTTCCTGGTTCGGGAGCTGCAAGGCGTACGAACGGCACCAACTAGACAGGATTGTGAAGACCGCCAGCAGGATTATTGGTGCTCCACTCCCTTTCCTGCTGGACATATACAGGAAGAGATGTATCAGCAGAGCCATCTCCATCATCAAAGACCCCTACCACCCATCGCATGACATTTTCTCCATCCTGCCATCTGGGAAGAGGTACAGGAGCATTAGCTGCAAAACCAGCAGGATGCTCCTCAGCTTCTTCCCACAGGCTATAAGACTGCTAAATGGACTTTGCCCCCTGCCAAGTATCGCGCACCAACCACCAACCTGGACACACTGCAGCAGAGCCACTGTTGTGCCGCTGCCGATCGGAACGCCTGTTGAATGTTTAGTAGAGTGTTAAATTTGTTCATGATACATGTATTTTTATTTCTATTTATTTTTAAATGCACACTGAATGGACACTGGTTGAGCAACGTTTTTTTGTTTCCTCTGGGTATGCGAATACTCAGGAAATGACAATAAAGATATACAATACAAAAGGTCCCCTCATTGCTGCTGATATAAAGAGGGTGAGGGATAATCATACTACCTGACCTTCAAACAACCTCCCAGGCTGCTTCAGTACAGGTAATTATCCATTATTGCTTACTATATTTATATTAATTCCTTCTGATTTAATAACCTGACCGATGTACTAGAAAGGAAAGGAAGTGTTCAATAGCAAGCATATTTTGTTTTAGATCATTTATCTGCAGCAGATATAATACAGACTTCCAAAAGTCTACCATGTTTTGGCATGTTCTGATGTGCTCGGCTTCCGTCCCATCTGCTGAGATTAAGAGTTGATCTACATTGAGTCGGCCGAGGCGCAAAAGTGCAATGTGTGGGGAAGAACTATGGAGTTTCAGTATTACCTGACATCAGGGCAGACATCAGCCTTCTGGTCAAACAGGTGTGGAGTGAGGCACAGTGGACCCAGTGCATCTCGTGATTGAGGAGCGGCCTTTAACGTTGCCCTAATTAGGCTCCCAAACTTGTCCACCCACTGCAGCACTGTTGCGCTGACCTAAAATAAATTTGCTTGGCACAGGAATCTTTGCAAATTCCAGAACCCTCCCAGTGGAATGCGTTTTGGCAGCCGTACATTCCATAATAAATCTAACGAATCTTTCAGCAGTCAAGGATTGTTCGCAAGATATATATTTTTAGACCAGAATCAATAAAATAAGCCTGATAATGTGTCGTTTTGTAGTACCAACAGGCGACAGAGTAAGAAAGATGTATCTGCCCCCGTCTATTAATGACATCCAATGATTCATGCAAGTTGGCAGCTTATCTTTGATATTTTATCATCCATTATTTCCAATCCATTACCAGCCTTTGGCACATGGTTAGGAAACCACAATGTTTATTTCCCCCTTGGTTGTGTGGTTCGTGTTTAATTTCTTTTGATTCTTTCCCTCATTCTCTCCCTATTCCAACAATTTGTCTTGACACAAGGGCCCACTGTGTAAACTACGCACACAAACGCAAAACAAATATCATATAAATAACCTATAAAGATATGAGCAACCCCAATAGCCCTTGATCACTCTTTAGAACTGCTGTTTTTCATTCAACTTTCATCACGGCTGTATGTGAATCGATTTCCCCTATTTATTTGTCCTAATCACGAGAGAAATGTATTGCGTAACCAGGAATGTGCTCTGAAGTCGGCCAGCTCCGCGAAGGCAGGTCCGCAGGCTCTGCGACTGGAGGCCTCAGGTTGGTTTCGATTGGGGCCACCGCCAGCTCCACGATGTTAGGCCCAACGACACCGGACACCCGACAGAGAAAAAGTCGGGAAGTCCCCCCCCCCCCCCCACCCCCATATACACAGTTAAAACATAATAGAAATTAGCACCAAAAACATACATCTAACGGGACAAAAATTAAAAAAAGACAGACGGACTGCAGTTGAGCCACTTCCGTTAGGCGTCACCACACTCCAGACCTGCGAGGATAAGATAAAGGAGATCTGCAGAACAAGTGTTTTTTTCCAGAGATAATAGCTGTGCAGAACATGCTGCAAGGCAGACATGACAGTGACATCTAAGGGACTTTTAGGTAGGGACATAAATGTGGAGGGAATGAAGGGATAAGGAGGCATAAGCTTTTACAGACACTCCACTCCGAGTCCGGTCTCCGGGGAGGAGGCAGCCGCTCCAGACTTTCCAAGCAGCGTCAGGTGAAACAATTCCTCAAGCGGCTTGGAAAGTCTGGAGCGGCTGCCTCCTCCCCGGAGACCCGAGACTGGGGCACTCGTAGTGGAGTGTCTGTAAAAGCTTATGCCTCCTTATCCCTTCATTCCCTCCACATTTATGTCCACTTTCACGGCAAGAGGGCCCTGAAAATCATCGGACTGGCTGCACGGCCACAAATGGGCCCCGACCTCGGGTGCTCCTCAGAGGAAGAGGACTTAACTTTCTGATGCCTTTCCCCACAGTGGAAATTTTTGATTCTGCTGTGGGGGGACGTTTGTGTTGAACTCTATAATGTGTTGTGTCCATTTTCCTTATTTTTTTGTTAACCTTTTTCTATGGTATGGAAACTTATTAGCTATTTTATGTAAAGCACTTTGGTGTCAATGCGAGTTGACTTAAAACGTGCTATATAAATAAAACTTACTTACTTACTTACTACTTACTCCACGACTAACGCAATAGGCGACTTACGTAAATGGGCACTTACGTAAACAATTCCGTACTTAGTCCCGAGTGCAACCAAGGCAGTTTGCAATTTTCACAACACTCAAGTTTACATCAGGAACAAGCAGGCAACGGTGGCGGTGCTGAGACAGTTAACAATCTCAGTGAACTATTTCAGGCAGGGGATGGGGATGATGATTCCGACTCGCATAAAATCTGACACGGGAAGGTTCATGGAACGTAACCATTTTGCAAATCGGGCAGTGCCTGTAATATAATTTTGTATCATGTTCAGTACAGACATGGTGGGCCGAAGGGTCTCTTTCTGTGGTGCACCCTTTTATGTTCTACGTGTATATAGCGCATGCGGTACGTAGCTACTACCGTTACTGGAGATGTGCACTGCTGGTTAGTGTCTCAGATTGGAGGGATTTGGCCAAGAAAAATGCCAAAATACACCTGCAAAAAGGAGTCGAAATTCTCCTCTCCTTTTGTGAGCGATGGCTCGGATTTTACACAGCAGACTGTTGCAGCTCCATGTTGTCTGAGCACGCTGGGATGAAATGAGAGAGAGAACCAAAGGAAGTAAAGCGTTTAGGCTGGATCTGCCCAGGTGATCTCCAGAGGGCTACTGTTCTGAGAGGGCCAGTACACCTTTAAATACCATGAGCAAAGTAAACTACATGTGAAGACCCACCAGGAGAGCAAGGTTGAAGTGTTGTCACTGACCTACGGGCTTTACTCCTGTGGGATAATTTGTCACTTCTTGTACGTTTTATATATTATCTTGCACGGCTTCGATAATGACAGCAACTGTGAGGAAATCGCATTCACTGTCTAACCAGTGAAGACACTTAGCAGGCACAGAGGAAATAACAGCATCGTGAATTACAGTTACATTGGTTTCAGGTTGTGTTACTTAGATTGATGCTTTCGAACTGGCAATAACAATGACTGGTTTGAAAAGCATGCTGATGAATTGACTCCACCCATCAGAGCCAAACAGCAGCTTTTTGTGAATGCAGTAATCCCAGCGAGAAATGTATCCTTCACTGCACCAGAAATATGCACAAAGAGCAAATTTTTTTTTGGATTTGAAATACTTGTTGCCCATTCTTTATTCCAATTGTAAGACACAATGTACTGGAGTAACTCGCTGGGTCAAGCAATATCACTGGAGACGATAGATAACCCATTGTACTCATGTATTGTCTTTCCACTGACTGGCTAGCACGCAACAAAAGCTTTTCACTGTATGTTTAAGAGAGAACTGCAGGTGCTGGAAAAATCGGAGGTGGACAAAAAAATGCTGGAGAAACTCAGCATCTCTGGAGCGAAGGAATAGGTGACGTTTCGAGTCAAAACCCTTCTTCAGACTGATGTGGGGGTGGGCGGAAAGAATCATCTATTGCATCCGCTACGTGTCAACTGCTCTACATTGGTGAGACCAAGCTCAGGCTTGGCGATCACTTCGCCCAACACTTCCGCTCAGCTCGCATTAACCAACCTGATCTCCCGGTGGCTCAGCACTTCAACTCCCCCTCCCATTCCGAATCAGACCTTTCTGTCCTGGGCCTCCTCCATGGCCAGAGTGAGTCCCACCGCAAATTGGAGGAGCAGCACCTCATATTTCACTTGGGTAGTTTACACCCCAGCGGTATGAACATTGACTTCTCCAATTTCAGGTAGTCCTTGCTTTCTCCCTCCTTCCCCTCCCCTTCCCAGCTCCCCCACAGCCTACTGTCTCCGCCTCTTCCTTTCTTCTTCCCACCCCTCCCCCCCCCCCCCCCACATCAGTCTGAAGAAGGTTTCTCGACCCGAAACGTCGCCTAGTGCTTCGCTCCATAGATGTTGCCTCACCCGCTGAGTTTCTCCAGCTTTTCACTGTCCCTCTGTACATCTTCAAATCCAGTGTTAAAACACATTTGTACTCCCTGGCTTTTGACCATGCCTGAGGCTTTGCTTCTGTTTGTGGTGTTTTTGATGTTTCTTTATTTTACATGTCTTTTCCTACTATTTCTTTTGATTGTTATTTTTGGTGTGTATTAACTTTTTTGTCAATGATTAGTGATGTACAGCACTTTGTTGCAGCTATGTTTGTTTTTAAAGTGCTCTATAAATAAGATTATTATTATTATTATTATTATCTGACAAAACACTAAACTGAGGTGGATAAGTGACATTAACTATCCATGTTCTCCAACGATGCTGCCTGACCAGATTGGGTCTGGGCTCATGGTTGCTTCCTGGGATTAGAACAGTATTGCTAGACTAGTGGTGCTAATGACCAAGACCATAAACCTTGGATTTTGCTCAGGCATCACTATACAGCTTAAAAAGTTTTCCTAAAACTTCCTGCTTTGACCAAACCTTTGGCTACTTTTCCCAATATCTCTCTGTACCACACAAAGTGCTGGAGTACCTCTGCGGGTCAGGCAGCATCTCTGGAGGACATAGATAAGCGACAATTTGGGTCGGGGCACTTCGTCAGACCCTTCATCCCAATCTGAAACATTGCCTATCCATGTCTTCCCAGTGATGATATTTAACGCATTGGGTTACTGCAGCACTTTGTGTTTTACTCAAGATTCCAGCATCTATAGTTCTTTGTGTCTCTAGGTACCACGTTTATTTGCTATGTCTACTGTGTGAAGTATATGCTAAATTGAAGGCATTGTTTAAAAATCCAGCTTGTTGTTGCATTGTTGGGATAAGAGGCTGTTCCCCAGTCTGTCTGAAACAAGTTCCACCAGATCCATTGATTCTCGTTGCTCTCTCCAGCAGAATGTAACTGTGCCTCCTGTTTCTGAGACTTACTGGTGAAGTAACTGCTCTGCCCAGGATCACAAGAAATGGCAGAGTTGTGGACGCAGCCCAGTCCATCATGCAAACCAGCCTTCACCCCCATCAATTCCATTCATATTTCATGTCGTCTTGGTAGAGCAGCCAACATAATGACGGATGACTCACACCCCAGTCTTTCTCTCTTCTCCCCTCTTCAAGCACGTACCAGCAATTCAAGAGCCACTTCTTTTTTGCTGTTGTCAGACTCTTGAGCAGACCTCTCATTTGCGAAAGATGAATTCCTGTTCATCCAATCTACCTCATTGAGGCCATTCACTCTTTTATCTGCACTTTCTCTGTAGAGGTAACACTGTATTCTGCACTATGCTTATTTTCTCTTTTGCACTACCAGATGAATTCACTTATGGTACAATTTGCCCGAATGGCAGGCAAAGCAGGATTTTCACTGTATATGTGACAATAATAGACCAATAGCTTTACCAAAATTACTGATGCAAGAGCACATTGTCATGGACTCACAGACCCTTTTGCCCAACTTGTCAATGCCAGCCAAGTTGGACTCTGGGCTAGTCCCGTTTGACTGCATTTGGCCCAAAGGCCTCAAACCCCTTTCCATCCATGTATCTGTCCAAACTAGAGACCAATCTGTCTGAAGCAATCTCGAGATAGCCGCAAGACCCAGTCACTGGTGAGAAGTCACCACAGATGGAAAACGCCAAGACGCAAAATATTTTCTTAAACATTTGTTCATTTTATCATTTCCTTTTTCCAACACAGATTCAATGCAATTCGAAAACCATGCAGGTGTATGAGAGAGGTTTTGTATCCTAGTGGAGAGAGCAGTGGTCATATTTTCTCAATACACATATTTAAATGCATTGAGCAATCTGCTGGAGGAACAGGCAGCATCAGTGGAGGGAAATCGACATTCGACCTTTCAGATCGATTTCAGGCCTTTCACCTGGACTGGAAGAGATGGAGAAAGGGTTGGAATCTGACAAGAAACAGGGTGGGAGGAGGTAATGGTCCAGGTAGCTCTGGGAGTCAGAGTGTTTGTAGTTTTTTTTCCTAATTCAATAAGTTTGTTGTTGCCCGTCTAGTTGTAGAATCATTGATTCTTTACTGCACGGATGAAAGGCATTTAGTTTATTGAATCAGTCAGCTTTTTCCAATCAATCCCATTCCCCTGCTCATTCCAAATCCTACATTAGTTCCACCCTGGAATCTAACCCATTCCTCCCACCCAGCAGTGTTTGTCTTTCACTATCTCCTGATCCAGCATCACCTCCAATGTAAAATCCTGGTCCTGATGTTCAAATCCCACTTTGGTTTTTTTTTGTAACCTCCTCCAGCTCACCAACTCTCATATCTCTACTCCACCAGTTCTGCCATCTCATATATCATGGAGCAAACTAATACAGGGGTTACGTTGTGAGACAGATACTCCGAGACCTGGATTGCTGATCCACAAATAATTCCCACCAGCGGCAGCTGGAGAATTAAAATTCCAGTAATTAAATTGAAATCTGCTCGAAGAAGTTAGTCTCAGCAATAGCGAGCATGAAGCTATCAGATTGTCATGAAAATATATCTGGCCCGCTTATGTCCTGCAGAGAGGGAAATCTTCCGTCTATAACCAGGCTGGCATGTATACGACACTAAAACCGCAACATGCAGTTGCCGTGTAATTGTCATATGAAATGGCTTCAACAAGCGACAATTCTAGGACCAGTTAGAGATGGGTAAGATTTTGCTTGCTGGTTGAGAGATAGACCCCTCCTGTCAGATCCCTCACACATAGCCATAGCCCCCAGCACACTATCCCCCTGGTACCTGCAGTGGGGCTGAGACCATTGTTCATGGTCTTCAGGTCTGCCTCCAACTGTTGGCTCGAAAGGCCGAATGGCTTACTCCTGCACCTATTGTCTATTGTCTATTGTCTATTGATTTTTCTTTCATTCTTCGTGTTTTGCAGATATAATTTAATTCGGACCAATGTGAAATGGTGCATTTTGGTCATTCAAACCAAGGTAGGCATTTGCCCTCTGGTTCTGGATTCCACTGCTCACCACTTTTAGGGTAATCTCATATGCAGAGGTATGGTGATGGAGGTATAATAAACTAAATGCAGAGGTATAGTGATGGACAGGTACAATGAACATCTTGCTTGTAGCAGCATCACAGACTCACACAAAAAATATAAATTATACATACATTCTGGAAGAAAATGGAAAGGAAAAAGATTACAAAAAATAAAATATTGCTGGAAATCCTTGGTATCGCAAGAGGTGGTCCATCACGTTCCATCGACGAGGTAAGGTTAGTGTTGTGCTGGTTGGTAGCAGTGAGACGAGGGCAAAGCTGCTCAGTAAAATTCATTCTTGACTTGGTAACTCAAACGCATTGTGAGGATTTGTAGAACATGGAACAGAGAACTGTACAGCATAGGCCATTCGGCCCACAATGTCCATGCCAAACATGAGCCGAAGTTAAATTAATCTCCTCTTCCAGCATATGATCCATATCTCTCCATCACCTACATATCCATGTGCTTATCTAAAACCCACATAAATGCCACTATCGCATTTGCTTCCATCACCAGCATGTTCCAGGAACTCCAGCTCTGTTTAAAAATACTTGCACCGCACATCTCCTTTAAACTTTGCTCCTCCCAAATTAAAGCTATGCCTTTAGTCTTTGACATTTCCAATCTGGGAAAAAAGGTTCTGACTGTCGGATTTTGTTCTGGCAGGAACAAGGAATTCGCTTTTCACTTTCGCATTCTCACTCCTTATTTCAAAGATCATCTGACCAGATAGTCTTTTCAACGGGCAACGTGTGTCATTGGGAATTGGCTGTGGTGCAAAGCAGTTTTTATCGGACCATGGGAATTGCCGGATGAAGACAAGAATGCCTGGAATGACAGCTGTATCGTGCTTTTCACAACCGCCCGACGTCCCTTGGCAGACAGCAGAGAACAGCTGACATGTCACCATTGTCCTATTGTAAAAATGCAGATTCCTCTAGTTTCCTTTCAACCATCTATCACAAGAAAACAATGAAAAAGGAGTTATTTGTTAATCAAAGCAAATGAGCTCTATCAATTAGTGTGTAACAGAGTTAAGGAGGAGGACAGGCAAACCCCAGAAGAGGAAACTGTTCGCAACCAGAGGTCAAGTATTACCTACCCCTCCTAAGGATGGTACTCACGCTTGGCATCAGTCCCCAAATTAGTCACATATCAGATCATAAAATGTTCCTTTCTTAAAGTGCATTGATGTCAGAAGCTTTTAATAATGTCAGCATCAAGAAGTCGTACTTCCGCATAAAGATGTTCCTGCCCGTTCTCAGGGAAATTTATGGATTTAGAACATAGTGCAGCAGAAGAATAGGCCCTTCGGCCCACAAAGTCTGTGCTGAACCTGATGCCAAGATAAACTAATCTCATCTGCCTGGATGTGATCCATATCCCTCCATTCTCTGCATATCCATGTGCCCATCTAATTGGCATTTGCACCAGAAACCTGTTAAATAGCTAGTTCTTTAATGGATGCAACTTGCACACCCCTCTTCCAAACCTTCCCCAAGCTTAGCAAAACATTTGAATCTGTTGCAAGCTATAAGATAATTTACACATATTTGGTCTACATCATTCCAAAAAGCTTTTATTCTTCCCTTATAACGAACATCCTCAAAAAACATAATCAGTTAAACATTGTCTAGTAGTTAAAAATAGTTTAACTATCAAGCAGTAGCTTTTTTTATTGCTCTCTGATCATTTGCTATTTTAACTGGAACAGACAACCAGGATTAGGTTTTCTTTTAAAAAAAAAGAGGCAACTATGAAAAGAACAAGTATGATTGAAAGACAGCAACAGGACACATAGTGGGTAAGTATAGGTTAATGGCATCCTGGAGGCATTTTATTCCAACTCATGTACATTCTTGAAAAGGTTAACATGAGCCTATTCTGTTTCTCCTGCCATACACATGGATAAACTCTGCATGGATAACTTCAATTTCATCCAGAAAATGATATCGCTGTTTTGAGACAAAGGCTTGCACACGGGCAAAGAGGACAAAAAAAATAAATAAAGAAAGCAAGCTCCGTGCCACTTACCAATTATGGTGAGGAATCAGCTCTCCAAAAGGTGTGTGCCACATCAAGTTCTTTTTAAGAATCGCCAGACAAAGGAAGGAGATCATGGCCCATTTAGTTTCGCTGTTCATCCAAGTGGACTCAGAGGGCTGGAATCCACTCCCTAAAGGGCAGTACGTTGGCACAGCTGGTAGAGCTGATGCCTCACAGCGCTAGACGCCCAGGTTTGATCCTGACCACGGTTGCTGTCTGTGTGGGGTTTGTTATTTCTCTCTGTGACCGCGTGGGTTTCCGATGGGCGCTCTGGTTTCCTCCCACATCCCAAAGATATGCGGGTTTGTAGGTTAAATAAAACTTAACACCCTAGTGTGTAAAGAGTGGGTGAGAAAGTGGGATAACAGAATGTGGACTTAGTGAGCCAAAGGGTCTGATTTCATGCTGTATCTCGAAACTAAACTAAACTAAACTAAACTAACCAAACCAAAACCTCTCCATCTCATGCCCCTTTAAGATGCTCTTTTAAGATGACCAATTTGACCAAGCTTTTAGTTATCTGTTTATATGGCTTGGAGAAAAATTGAAAACTTGAAAAATACCTTGAAATGTTTCCACATACTTACAATACTCCGGCAGTATTTATTGGTGCTGAGTGTTTACTGCTACCCAAGGAAGAGGAAAAATTACATCATGCAGGGATTAGATGGGTAAAATTCAGATTGGAAATGTATACATTGAAATGGTGAAGCACGTTGATGAGAATGAATGGCCTTCACTCGATCCTGCAGTCAAAAAATTTGGTTCAATGGTTCAATAGTTTCTTTATGGTCGTGTGTACCAGTTACAATGAAATACATTTTTTTGCATACAGTTCAGCAAGATTATCCCCGTACATAGCACAATCACCAATGCCAGTACAGTATGCACAGAACAGCCCACTGAGTCCATATGCAAGAGATGCCATTTTGAGAGCATTTTACAGTCCTAACTGCAGCTGACCACAATGGTCCATTGCAGCCGTCACCTCCAATTCAGTTATCCTGCAAACTTATGGTCCTCTTCACACCTGATGATAAAGATATCAGGATGATAATCAAATCAATTCACCACCATCAATTAGTCTACAAGCAATTTCTCTGCAGTCTCAGTAACCATGGTTGCATCAATCATTACCATGTATACTGTGTACTCTATGAGCTTTATGTGAACAAGGAATTTCATTGCAGTCTGCATCTATATGACAATAAAGTAATCTGAATCTGATTCTAATCCTTGACAAGAAATTGGCATGAGAGTCCATTGTATTTGAGTGCAATTACTTCACCACTGTGGTCCTTGTTGTTGAAGAAAGATACTGGAAGAACTGGCATAGATAGGGTAGACAGTCAGAATCTTTTTCGTAGGATGGAGATTTTAAATATTTGATATCGTAGCATTAAGGTGAAAGGAGCAAAATTTTAATGATATGTGCGGGGCAAGGTTTTTACATAGTGAGTGCCAGGAATACACTGCCAGGAGTGGTGGTTGAAGCAGACACGTTAATGGCATTTAAAATGCTCTTGGATAGGCATATGGATATGCAGGGAATGGAGGGATATAGGTTATGTGCAGGCACAGACATCGTGGGCCGAAGGGCCTGTTCTTCTGCTGTAGTTCTATTTTCTACGTTCTAACTGAAGATGATATACATGGACAAAAAATTGAATCGAATCAGGGGAAAACTCGGGAGAACTCTTGAATTACCTCGTACAGTGGGACAGGGGCTTTAACCTCCCAAGTTTGCTCTAGCATTTAGTTTGATTTGGCTGGTCCGATTGTAACTTCATCTCTGCAACTCTATGTACCACAGTGATGTTTCATCTCCTGGTTTATCGAGTATCTACCTAATTCTGCCTTTAACAAAAAAAAAAGACAACTTCCACAATCCTTTAAAGAAGAAAGTTACAAAGATCGCCAGAGGAAAATGCTGAATCAATGAACTGCAGACGCTGGCACCCTGTGTGGAATACAGAGTGCTGGAGTAACGCAGCAACATCTCTGGAGGACATGGATAGATGATGTTTTGGGTCGGGACCCGTCTTCAGAGGTGGGAGTGGGACAAAGCCTGACAAGTGATGTGTGAATACTGGTGGGGGGGTTTGATTAACAGATGGATGGACAAAGGCAAAAGATGAAAAGGAGACAAAGGGGTGACAAAGGGGGAGAAAAGGTGACAAAAATAATGGGGAGAGAAGAATGTCTTAAATGGAAAATCCTTTTTAACAGTGATTCTTTATCAGGAATCTCCCACAAGGGGAAACATCTTTATATTCCCTGTTAGAAATTCTCAGGATCTTATATACTTTAATGGACACCTATGGGACTGGTGGAGATTTTAGTTTAATGTAGAGATACAGCAAGAAATAGCCGACTGAGTCCACACTAGCCAGTGATCCACGCACATTGACACATTCGAGGGACAATTGAAAATGTCACCAAGCCACTTAACCTATAAACCTGTATGTCTTTGGAGTGTGGGAGGAAACCGGACCATCAAGAGGAAACACACGCAGGTCACGGGGAGAACGTACAAACTCCGTACAGACAGCACTGGTAGTCAGGATTGAACCTGGGTCTCTGGCACTGTAAGGCAGCAACTCTACCGCTGTGGCACAGTGCCGCCCCCAAGATAAATGAACGTTCAAACTAAAAGCAGGAGTAGGCCTGCACATGGTTCAATAAGATTATAGCCAAACTGATCGCAAACTCCACTCCACATTCCTGTCCACCCAGGAACTAGTGACTGCTGAGCATTTCCCCCGCTATTCTTTAAAATTGTGCCGTGGGATCTTTTCTATCCAACAAAGAGGGACGTCTGCTCCAACCAGATTGTGTAGCACATCCCAAGTGCTGGATTTTACTCCCTGGGGCTCTGGAACCCACACTCTTCTGACTGAAAGGAGAAAGCACAAACTGTGGAAACTGGGGAAAGGGCCCTTGTATCTTTATTTCATTTGCGAAAGGAATGAGTTTGGCAAATTAAGATATTCATATTAAACTTTTTAAAGTATCCCTGGTTACATGTGATTAATTCAGCTGGCCTTTTGCTTGCTGGGAAGCAAGTGACAGATCCACCGTTTTGTCTCGATTGCTAAGTTCCAGCTGGATAGATTCCAAGAGAATAACGCACCTCTGTTAATGCCGTCCGTTGATTAATTCTACCTTATTTTCATAGATGAAAGAATTCCAAAAGAATTGAATTGAGGGTAGAATGGATTTGTATTTTGCCACCCCTGGTGTATGAAAGCACAATCACCATTAATAAGAATACTCCTCCACTGGTACTTAAATCAATACACCCTGAAAATTGTTTTAGGTTTCTCTAATGCATTTCACGAGAACAAGATCATTAGTGGAAAAAAAAATAATGATTAACCTTTAGAATCAGAATGGCATTTCTTTTTTTTTACTGTAAATGTAGAATTAATAAGCATTTTTTAATCATTAGTTTAATTTTCAGGATGGTACTTTTGTTCTTTTGGGTGTTGAACTGTTACAGTTGGTAGTAACCCTTCAAATCATTTGCTTCATTCAAGCATTCTTTGCTGAATAATTCATCAGGCATTATTATCCATGCGTGGAACACCTCATTTAGCACTCGTGATCTTCTCTTATGTGTAGCTGACAGGCAATCAAAGTTTTTATCAGTGCAGAAAATTTGCAATTCAGAAATGTATTTGCAGCAATTAGTAGCTATCAGGTAGCACAGGCTGCCCAGTTTCATAAAAAAAGATTTCACTTAGCTCAACTGATATCACAGAATAAAGTACAGGAACAAAAACTAACCAGCTGTTTCCAAATTTGCCTGATGGAACGTTCTTTAGCTTGGAGAGAGAGGAAAAAAAAACTTTAATTAACTATGTGATCCATATGACTACACCCAAGAGGACAGGGAAAGGTACAGGTACTATGTTTTCCAAGAATCCCAGCGAGGGTTGTTGATGCATATCTAATTCATTTTGCTCTTTGCTGTAGCTAAACCAGTGCCTTCTCACGATGTTGCAAGGCTTTGCCATTCAAATAGGCTCTTGCAATCTGCCCATTTCACAAGAATAATATTCCATACATTATCAGGATCAGGCCACAATGGTAAGGCAACGAGAATCAAATTAAAGGGTACATAAAGGCAAATATTTCTTAAAAGTCATAATTACCGACTCTCATAAGGACGCCCAAAGTCATTCCCAGATGCCAATATATATGGAGCCAATATTTCCAAAATGATATGAACATTTTAATGGAGTGAACATTTACGTATCTAATGTAACTGTAGCGCTTTAGATATGTACTTGACATTTAGACCAGAGTGACATAAATAAAACTCCTCTTAAATGCCTGAGTACTTCAGCACCAGGCAATATTATTTTATATCTGTTAAAATGAGATTGTAGCTATCATAATCACACATATATCATATCAGAATATGTCTTCCCAGTAAAGTACGATCAACATTAATTGCGCTCTAAAGCCTCATAGCATGTAGCTGAATTAAAATTCAATTTCTTTTGGATGGCTATTATTGGGTTATTTAATGCAACCAAAAATTAGAAATTTGTTCAACAAAGAAGCTTTAACCCAATCTACAAGTGAAAGTGTATACTGTATGTACTTGCTGGGGGGGGAATAAATAAGTTGCTTAAAATCAGAAGCTACGATGCTGAGGAAAACAATTATTAATTGCTTTGCACCGATTGTTGAGAAATTTATTTCCTTTTGTGAAGTTTGAAAATGGAATTTGCCAGTGTTTAAGTCAATGACTTACTAACATGAATATATCAATTTGGATGCAACAATGAAGGCGTGACAACATGGATATCTCAACACTGATGACCCAACCAAGATACAAGATACAAGATACATTCATTTGTCACATGTGCCAGATGGCACAGTGAAATGAGATAACCATACAGCCATACAATAAAAATAAAGAACACAACACACGATAGAATTCAACATAAAAACATCCCCACACAGCAGAATCAAAGTTTCCCACTGTGAGGGAAGGCACCAAAGTCAGTCTCTTCCTCCAATGTTCCCCAATGTTCAACCTCCCCGAGCCCTCCGCAGTCGCCGCTCCGGGCGGCCCGATGTTCAGGCTCGCACCGCCGGGGTGATGTAAGTCCGACGTCGGGGCTGGGGGATGTCCTCAGCGGCCTGGACAACAGAGTCGGCCACCTCCTGCTGGAGTCCGCGGCTCCCAAAGTCTGCAGGCCGCGCCGGGCGGAGACTCATGCTGGCGGCCCTCTGCAAAGAGTCCCAGGACTCCGCGAAGATGGTCAGCGCCGCCCGCGTTGGAAGCTCTCCCAAACCGCAGCTCCACGATGTTGGAACCAAAACGTACAAGCACTTTGAAGTCCACAATCATAAGACTCGTTATTTGTAATCCTAAAATATCATAAATCATAAACTCTAGTGTAACTGCTTGAAGGGACATCGAAAAGATGCTTTTCCGTTGAGGCAGAAAAACAACCTGCAGAATGGGTCACTGTGGACTTGCTCCTTGACGTATCTTACTGATTGAATCACAGAGCCACCATAACCTTGCAGTGGTTAACTTGGCCATTCCCTTTACTGTTTAATTTTGGGTGGAGTTAGATACTTTCCAGGATCAGTAAACTGCACACGATCGGGTGTCAATGTTCAATGGAAATGATATGTAATTTTCATTCTTGGGTTGCACACAAAGGGTTGTGACCATAACTTTTAAGCAAATTGTAACCCCAGTATTCTGCAGCTTAGTCAAATCTCAGGAAACTTACAAACGGATATTCAAACTTTAAACGTAGTGTATAACCCAATATGTGCACAAACACATTCAAAAAGTTCTAACATTTGCATCTACAAACAACTGATATATTTATGACAAAAAAACAAGCTGTTGGTGAACAGGCAACATCTGAGGAGGGAACTGGGTCACCAATTTGGGTCTGGACTCTTCTACAACATCCTTGAGTATGAAAAAAGGGTCCCCACCTGATTATTCATTTCCCTCTACAGATATTGACTGACCCACTGAGTTGTTCCAGCAATATTTTCTTGCTCATGATTCCAGCATTTGCAATCTCTCATGTCTCAACTATATTTATAACCCCATTGCTAGGTATTGAGAAAAGTGAAATCTCTTCCTTTAAAAAAGAAATTGCTTTTGCCAAGAAAGCTTGAGGTCTTTGGCTCTTTGAAAATTATCTCTAAATCTCCTTAACTTCTCATTCCCAAGCATCTAAGAAAGAAAATGAGGAATCAGTGGCTGCAGCATGTTGTTAAAAAGTAAAATAGCTGATATGGATCCCTCCCCAGATGCTGCCTGGTCCCCTAAGTTCCTCCAGCACTTTATGTGTTGCTTGAGATAAAATGTACATCTCCATCAAACTATGTCAGAATTTTAGACCCAACATCATCTTTCACAGACTGGCATCCCAGCCCATTGAATCTGTACCAATGATTATAATCTCCAGTTAAAATGCATCAATTCCAGGATTCTCTTTCTGCATACAACACATCATTTTTGTAATGAAGAGCAGGAACTATACACAATATTCCAAATGTGATTTACACAAAATTATATACATACATGCTTATGTGTGTGTGTATATAATATCTATTACATAACTAAAACTCTGATCTTGTGCTCTTTCGGTTTTGCGTTTTTTTCTATTTGTGCATAAATGGTACGTGATAGTGTTATGATTTTTCGCCACCTTACTCACCATTCTCCTGTGCTACAAGGGCAACAAGTTTTTTTCCGATCTATGGTATATTTTAAAAGTTATTAAGGTTTAAAAATCTTAAAAATCGTGCATGTGCAAGTTGGTTTCCTCTCCTGTCTGTCGCCGGGACAGTGATGCCCCTTCCTGCACCATCGCCGTACTGATTGGCCGGGCCCGTTGTCAGTCACAGGCAGCGCCCGCCTCGCCCGGTGAGGAGAATATAAAGTTAAAGGAGTGGAGTGAGTATCACTAATGCTCCGCCAGATGGAGCTGTGTCTGCGGGCGCCTCCATGGTGCCGAGCGGGCAAGCGGCCGAGCCCACTTCACGGACTCCATGGTGCCAAGCCACGGGCGCCGTCGGCCGCTTCATCCCGGTTGGGGTTTTACGCGGCGATCCGGGGGGCATCGAGACCGTGGCGGTGAGGCCTCATGAGGATGGGGCCGCAGCGGCGGTGGGGTCTTGCTGCGGCGGTGGGGCCTCGAGGGATAGGAGGGAGATAAGGAGGGGAGAGGAGTTATGGAGGGAGGGAGTGACTGAGGGTAAGGGAAAGGAGAGTGAGGGAGAGGTGAGGGAGGGATTGGGGGAGGGGAGAGAGGAGAGGGGAGAGATCCTGGGGAGGTGAGGACGGAGAATGAGGGGGATTGAGGGAGAGGAGGGGGAGTGGGGGGAGGTGAGGAGTGGGGGGGATAGGGGAGGTGAGTAGTGGGGGATAGAGGGATTGGAGGGGGGGGGGGGAGGAGGGTTAGAGGGGTTATGGAGGGAGGGCGGGAGTGGCTGAGAGGAGGGGGAAGGAGAGGAAGGCAGAGGAATGGGGGGGGGGGGGAGGAGGAGAGGGGTAAGAAGAGGGAGGGTGAAGAGCGGGGGGGTGTGGGATTAGGGGAAATGAGCTGCGCCTGCGCAGTTGGGGGCTATGCGTGAGTGTTGGAATATTGCGTTGGGGGAGCAGACCAAACGGGGTCTGCAGTTAGTCTAGTATATATTACTATATTGGAAGTCTCCTCCATCACAACCAGCAACTCAAAGCAGACAACCAATGTTTTATGAATTGCTGGAAAGCCCTGATTCAGTCTCGTTGATAATTTGTATAACACATGCAAAAAAGTGATCTACCTCGATAGTTCCAGGCTGCCTCTATAGTGCGGTGTGAAGGGAGTGCTGTAATTTTGTGGTTTAATCTTCAGATGAGAAGTTAAACCTGTCTGACATTAAGGTGGATGTAAAAGAAGCCTAGAGAAATATTATTGAAGAACTGCGGCTTTCTCTCAAGAACCCTGGCCACTATTTATCCTTCCGTCAACACCAAACAACAACAGATGATTCAGTCATTATCAATTTGTTGTTTGTGGATGCTTGCTATGGATGACTTCTGCGTTTCCCACACTACTAGCGGTGACTACACTTCAAAAATATTTCTTGTTTGAATAATGCCTTTGTACATCCCAGGACTGTGGAACACATTATATTAATTCAAGTATTTCTACTTAATAAGCAACAGCCTTTCCATTGTGGAACATTCAAATGCTCAGCTATACAGTTCTCATAAACAGATTTAACTTGTTTTTTTATCCCCCTAGTCATAGAAGTTAATGAAAAACTGGAGTGTTATTTAAACAGTGTTATTTATATTCATTGGCATTAATTGCCAAATTCAAGCTTGTTGGCAAAAATGGAAGAAAGTATTTCATTACATAGCACCAACTAACAATGTACTTTCCTAAGAGAGCAAAGCTCAAAAACTTATGTTTAAGAAGGAACTGTAGATGCTGGAAAATCGAAGGTACACACAAATGCTGGAGAAACTCAGCGGGTGCAGCAGCATGTATGGAGCGAAGGAAATAGGCAACGTTTCGGGCCGAAACCCCTCTTCAGACTGATAACGGATTGTTATCAAAAACTGTTAACTGATTGTTATTTTGCCAGCAATGTTTTAAATTGACCACATTGACGCAATAAGCTACAAATACTGCAAACCTAAGAAACACACATCCCTCCCCAGATGCTGCCTGATCCGCTGAGTTTTTCCGGTCATTTTACCAGGTGACAGATGTTATGGGGAGAAGGCAGGAGAATGGGGTTAAGAGGGTAAGATAGATCAGCCATGGTGAAGTAGACTCGATGGGCCGAATGGCCCAATTCTGTTCCTATCCCATGAATTTATGAAAATGTTGTAGATAACATGGAACATTTTCTATTGAACATCACAGCCAGTTGTTCTTACATAATCAGCAGTATTTCAATCCTTGCTTCCTTTCTTAAGCATAATACAGATAAATAGATAATCGACATAGTAAAAATAAAAGGGAATGATTTTCACGGTATTATTTACAAAAGCTGGAAAATACCTCAAAATACAGAGAGAACAACTGCTAACATTAATGAGTTTACAAGTTTAAATATCCCTTTACTAAAATGTTTCCTGTATATCGATAAACCAATGGGATGATAAGTCTTCAGTATATCTTCAATAGACAATAGACAATAGACAATGGGTGCAGGAGTAGGCCATTCGGCCATTTGAGCCATCACTGCCATTCACTGTGATCATGGCTGATCATCAGGACCCCGTTCCTGCCTTCAGATTCAGATTCAGATTCAATTTTAATTCTCCCCATATCCCTTGACTCCGCTATCTTTAAGAGCTCTATCTAACTCTCTCTTGAAAGCATCCAGAGAATCAAGCCTCCGCTGCCTTCTGAGGCAGAGAATCCCACAGATTCACAACTCTCTGGGTAAAAAAGTTTCATGGTGATATTTTAATGAACTAAGCAAATTTTCATGACATGTTTGAGAGGACAGAGGTGAGCATCTTCACTATGATTTCAACCATGTAGGAAGGTGATAGCAGCAAGACAAACAAGTCCTCTCTCTGTCACGTTGGGACTTAAGGGATGGTTTGTACTTTAAATGGAAACTGCATGGACAAGTGGTTAAAAATCACACTCAGGATTTATTGAGGACTTGCTCCCCTCCTTTGGGTTTTGAATTTAACCTTTGCCTCTGAGTGCTAATACGTTAAATATTCAAACATGATGGATGATCTAATTGAGACGCTGTTAATTTAACCAAAATCCGGTGCAGGGGAGTGTTGGTGGGGTTTGCCCTGAAAGGTTTAACTGAAAGAGACTTTAGCAAATTCTCGTTCTCTCAACCTGCCTCAGACAGCTGACTTTACTAACAATTCTGAAAACCACAGTGAGCTTTGTTGTGACTACCATATTAATGGTGAAAGGGTTGATGACATCTATCTTCCTGTCATGTCAAATATCCTCCATCTCAGAACGCCTACGGGCTCCAGCTCACAATCAAACTGGAAATAATCATCTTTTGAAATCAGGGACATTTCCAAAGACATTTGTTCTTATTTTAACAATGCCTGCCTGAAAATTATTTTTCAAAGAGTAATCTGATCAATCTTCAATTGATGTGTGTATCTGTGTGATATGTGTGAGTGTGTATGTGTATGTGTATATATATATATATATATAATTTATATATATGTGTACATATATAGGTAAATACATATATACATGTATTGTGTTTGTTTGTGCATGTGTGGATATCTCTATGTGTGTCTGTATGGAGCAATGTGTCTATACATGTGTGTGCATTTATGTGTGTGGCTGTACGTGTATGAGGCTACATATGTGCTTGTATGTGCTTTCCAGGTCTTGTGCGTGCATGTTTGTCTTTGTATCTGTGTGTTGTATATCTATATTTGTGTGTGCATGCAGGTGTGCGAATGCATGCATATCTGTCTTACTCTATGTGCTTCCATACATACATGGGCATGGACTAAAGAGATATAATCCAGATCATATCTCAGTCTGCACAATTTATGTAAAGCTCCTTATTGTGAAGTGATCTGTACAACTCTGTTTCAACATTTCATGGGAATAGCTGATGGGCTTTACACAGAGATATACTGCAACAACTTGCCTGGATGCAATAAAGCAAAACATTTAATCAAATTATTATCATTTTCATGCACCATATCTCATTAATATTGCACTCTGCGGAAGAAGTTGTCAGATTTCTAAGTTGGCTTTTCAATCCAGCATTTGCGATTGTTCGATTCAATTGCAAATTAAAATTTGTATTTTGAAATCTATCTGAAATGTTGTTTATGAGCCACCTTTTCACAATCAAAACCTCTCAAAAAGTGAGATATTCTATCATTCGATGGCTCTATGATGGCATGTTCATCTCTCTGAATCGAACGTTGCGATGTGTGTTCAGGTCACACTCCAGATTCCTGCACAAAGCTTCCGGGTTCTAGATTCCTTCAACATATTCTAGAATCCATTCTGGCTGGGTGCTACACAGTCAGTGGTATGGTATTAGCAATGAGATATTGACCCCTCTCAGGTACAGATGAAAGGTCCAATGGCTATATTTCAAAAAAGATCAAAATAATTATTTCTCAATATTTCTCCTTTTCTGAATAAATTTAAATTACATTAATGTTACTATTTCAGGTCCGTGTGAATTGGTTCTGTATTACAATCATGATTCCTTATTGGATAGATTTAATTAATTACAAAGCACTTTTTGATATTGGAAAACATAGAAAATAGGTGTTGGAGGAGCCCTTTTGTCCCTTCGAACCTGCACCACCATACATTGTGATTATGGCTGATCATCCACAATCAGTAACCTGTGCCTGCCTTTTCCCCATATCCCTTGATTCCATTAGCCGCTCGATCTCTATCTAACTTTATTTTAAATCCATCCACTGAATTGGCCTCTACTGCCTTCTATGGCAGAAAATTTCACAAATTCACAACTCTGTGTGGAAAAAGTTTTTTCTCATCTCAGTTTTAAATGGCTTCCCCTTTATTCTTAGACTGTTGTCCTGGTTCTGAACTCCCCCAACATTGGGAACATTTTTCCTGCATCTAGCTCGTCCAGTCCATTTATAATCTTATACTTTTCCATAAAATCCATCATCCTTCTAAACTCCAGTGAATACAAGCCCAGTCTTTTCAATCTTTCCTCATATGACAATCCCGCCATCCCAGGGATTAACCTTGTGAACCTACCCTGCTCTGCTTCGGTAGCAAGATGTCCTTCCTCAAATTAGGAGACCACAACTGCACACAATACTCCAGATGTGGTCTCACGAGGGCCCTGTACAACTGCAGAAGAACCTCTTTACTCCCATACTCAAATCGTCTCATTATGAATGCCAACATGCCATCAGCTTTCTCCACTGCCTGCTGTACCTGCATGTTTATTTTCATTGACTGGTGTACAAGGAAACCCAGGTCTTGTTGCACTTCTCTTATTTCTAATCTGACACCATTGAGATAGTAATCTGCCTCCTTGTTCTTGCCGCCAAAATATGTGGATAACCTCACATTTATTTACGTTATATTGCATCTGCCATGCATCTGCCCACTCACTCTACCTGTCCAAGTCACCCTGCAACCTCCTGAACACAGTTCACTCTGCCACCCAGCTTTGTGTCATCTGCAAATTTGCTGGTGTTACTTGCAATCCCATCATCTAAATCATTAATATATATTGTTAATAGTTGTGGCCCCAGCACCAAGCCTTGCGGCACTCCACTCGCCACTGCCTGCCGTTCTGATAGGGACTTGTTTATTCCTACTCTTTGTTTCCTGTCTGCCAACCAATTCTCTATCCACGTCAATACCCTACCCCCAATGTCATGTGCTCTGATTTTGCCCACTAATCTCCTGTGTGGGACCTTATCAAAGGCTTTCTGGAAGTGCAGATGCACTACATCCACTGGCTCTTCTTCATCCATTTTACTTGTCACATCCTCAAAAAATTCCAGAAGATTAATCAAGGAGGATTTCCCCTTCATAAATCCATGCTGATTGGGACTAATCCCCCATTTTCTCTCTCGCTCTTTTCTTGAAAAGTGGGATAACATTAGCTACCCTCCAATCCCCAGGTACTGATGCTGAATCTATAGAACATTGGAAAATGATCACCAATGCATCCATGATTTCTAGAACCACCTCCTTGAGTACCCTGGGATGCCGACCATCAGGTCCTGGGGATTTATCACCCTTCAGCCCCATCAGTCTACCCAATACTATTTCTCGCCTAATGCAAATTTCCTTCAGTTCCTCCGTCTCCCTAGATTCTAGGAGATTGTTTGTATCTTCCTTCGTGAAGACAGAACTCTTCTGCCATTTCCGTGTTCCCCATAATAATTTTACCTGTTTCTGTCTTCAAGGGACCCACATTTGTCTTTTCTAATCTTTTTCTCTTAACGCACTAAGTCATTCACCTTTTCCCAGATCATAGTACATGGACCAAAACACCTTCAGTCTTACACATTCAGCACAGGGACTCGCATATATGTGTAGGAAGGAACTGCAGATGCTAATTTTAAACAAAGAAAGGCACAAAAAGCTGGGGTGACTCATCAATTCAGGTAGCATCTCCGGAGAAAAGGAATAGATGACGTTTCAGGTCGCGACCCTTCATCAGACTGAGAGTCAGGGGAAAGGGAAATGAGAGATATAGATGGTGCTATAGAGAGATATAGAACAAAGATATATATGCAAAAAGTAATGATGTTCAAAGTGGAGCCCACAATGGTCCATTGTTGGCTGTGGGCTAGGTGATAACGAGTTGTACGGACAGAGAAACGCACTTTACTCAATCACATAGAGGCATAAAGTCATACAACATGGAAACTGTCCCTTCAGCCCAACTCGGCCATGCCGACCAAGATGCCCATCTATGCAAGTCCCATTGGCTTGTGCTGATCCATATCCCTCTACATCTTTACACCAACCAGCTGCAAGTGATTGGGATTGACTTTCCACAGAGTTTATGTTGCGTAACTATCCTCCACTCACTGCATTTTTCTGAAAGTCACCCTGTTTGTTTTTGAAAACCCAATTGTTGCAATGATGGAAATCCGCTTTAATTAGTCTCTAGGAATAGCATGTACTCATTCTAAAACAGACCATTTTATGGTTTCTCCGTCTCTCCAAAAGCAACAGCTCTGGTGTCATAGTTTCGTGGGTCAGTAATTTATGCTCGCGTTAAATGGCTGCTTGAATGTTGGGCTCCCACTCCCAAGATCTGGCTTAAATGCCACTATCACATCTGCCTCATCACCACCCCTAGCATCACATTCCAGGCACCCACCACTCTCTGTGTACAAAACTTGCCCCGCACATATCCTTTAAATTTTGCCCTTCTCACCTTAAAGCTCAGCCCTCAAGTCTGATATTTCCACCTTTTGGAAAAAGGTTCCCACTGTCTATTCTATCTATGCCTCATAATTTAATATAGTTCCAACAAGTCTTCCCTCAGCATCCGATGTTCCAGAGAAAACAATCCAAGTTTATCCAGGGTACACAAAAAAGCTGGAGAAACTCAGCGGGTGCAGCAGCATCTATGGAGCGAAGGAAATAGGCAACGTTTCGGGCCGAAACGTTGCCTATTTTCTTCGCTCCATAGATGCTGCTGCACCCGCTGAGTTTCTCCAGCTTTTTTGTATACCTTTGATTTTCCAGCATCTGCAGTTCCTTCTTAAACACCAAGTTTATCCAGCCTCTCCTTATAGCAAATAGAGTGGTGGGTGCCTGGACATGCTACTGGGGGTTGCAGTAGAGGCGGATATGACCATTGTATTTAATGGGGTTCAATATGGGCACATGGATATGCAGGGTGTGGAGGGATATGGATCACGTACAGGCAGATGAGATTAGTTTAGATTGATGTCATGTTCGGCAACTGACATTGTGGGCTGAAAGACGTGTTCCTGTGCTGTACTTTTCTACGTTCTCTGTTTTAAGAGTCAAAAGGGGAAGGTCCGGATTGCTCATGACATTAGGTGGAAGCACAATCAAGCATGACATTTAATTTCACTGTGGTTTTTCTGTGTCAGGTATGGGGAGCCGCCAATTCCATGGAGACCTACAAAGGCAGGTTGACTCACCATGCAAAAGAAGAATCTAATCGAAGTTGAGTGAGCACAGCATGAAGAACACAATGGTTCACGTTCAGCAAGAAACAGAGACATTGGGCTGACATAAGTTATTATATTCAAGTTATTATATTTATACATTATTACATTTATGTTATTATATTTATGTTATATTATATTATATTATATTATATTATATTATATTATATTATATTATAGTTATTATTAGTTAATGTATTAGATATATCAGTTATATTAGTTATTATATTATATTATGCCATGGGGCAGCACTGTGACATATTGGTAGAGTTGCTGCTTTACAGCACCAGAGACAGAGGTTCGATCCTGACTACGGGTGCTGTCTGTAGGGATTTTGTACATTCTCCCTGTGACAACGTGGGCTTTCTCCAGATGCTCCCGTTTCTCCCCACACACCAAAGATGTACAGGGTTGCAGTTTAATAGGCTCCGGTAAAGATTGTAAATCATCCCTAGTGTATAGGATAGTTCTAGTGTATGGGGATCACTGCTGGTTGTGGACCCGGTGGACCGAAGGGCCTGTTCCCACGTTGTATCTCTCTAAAATAGTTCAGGATTACAGGTCAGTTCTTGGATTATAAGGCTAAATCTCACCAAGATGGTAAGTATAAAGACCAAATGTGGGGAAGAACCCATTGAAAAGTTGCTCTGCATTTCTACAAACCGAAAACAGTGAGCACGTTTTAGTGACAAAACACAGCTATCGATCTCTGTTTGGATTCTGCACATGTCAGGTTAATGGTAGAGACCCTAGTTACTATGCACGTATCATAGACTCATAAATTCATAGTTATATACAACAGAAACAGGCCCTACAGACCAACTCATCCACACCAGCAAAAATGACTGTCTATGCCAATCCCATTTGCCTGCATTGAACATCTGACCTCTTGCTCAATACCAAATTCTGCAATTAACTCAAGGTGGCTCCCAATCTTACTACTGGAGATGCAGATTAACATCAGAACTGGCCACTCAACTTGACACCTTAACTTGACCACTCTGCGGTGGTTCTATTCACTAAGATAGAGGCGCCAAACTTCAATGAAAGTAAGTGCTTCCGGTGTTTTCATGTGGGTGGCAAGGTAGCACAGCTAATAGAGCTGCTGCCTCACAGCGCTGGAGACCCGAGTTCGATCCTAACCCTGGGTGCTGTCTGTTTGGAGTTTGCATGTTCTCTCTGTGACTTTGTGGGTTTCCCCCAGATGCTCCGGTTTCCTCCCTCATACCAGAAGATGTACTGATTCGTAGGTTAATTGGTCTCTGTAAATACCCTTGATGTGTAGGGAGTGGATGAGAAAGTGGAATAACTGAAGTGGTGTAAACAGGTGATCAAAGGTCAGTGTGGACTCAGTGGGCCAAAGGGCCCTGTTTCCAGGATAGTGAATCTCTGGAATTCATTCCCACAGACTGCAGTGAAGGCCAAGTCTTTGGGTATTTTTAAAGTGGTGGGTAACCTTTGACACATTAAGGGTGTCAAAGGTTATGGGGCAAAGGCAGGAAAATGCAGTTGAGAGGAAAAGATAGATTGACCATGATTGAATGGTGGGATTGATTCAATGGGCCGAATGGCCTAATTCTGCACCTTTGACCTATGAACTTCTGAACTTTTCTCCAAACCAAACTAAATTATATTAGTATATTAATTATTTTATGTAAGTCATATGTGTTTTTAATAAATTTATAATGCTTAGATGTACTTTGACTCTTCCTAAATGTTCCTGGTGAACTGAGACCATTTAGAAAGAGGGGAAGTATATTTAAATACATTTAAGTATTACAGTCTTGGCGGGTACTATAACATTTAAAACACATTTGGACAGGTACATGGCTAGGAAAGGTGTAGAGGGATATGGGCCAAATGCTAGCAGGTGGGACTAGCGTAGATGGGGCATTTTGGTCAGCATTGGCTGAAGGGCCTGTTTCCGTGTTGTACCATTCAATGATTCTATTCATTCTGGGTTTATTAATTTGCAACCATTCTATGCTACGAGATGCTGACAATTCCATGCAGAATACCAGCAATTCCATCAAAATCCCAATCACTGATTTCAAACCACAACTTTATCAACAGATCTCTTCCTAATCTTGTCCGCTCGATCCCACCCAACTCTCACTCTCTGCCCTTGTTTTAATCTTCAAACTCGTTTTAAAAATACACAAGCAATACAAATAAAGGACACAAAATAAAATAATTAAGCATTAGGATCAACACCAGTGTCTGAAAGAGCCCTATACTGAGAAGTGGCACCAAATGGTGGCAGAATTGGTGATGAAACCCAGCAAAATCATGGCCAAAATAGACCCAAATATGCTGGGGTGATTTATGTAAAATGCTTCAATGATAGAAAGTAATTCATAAAGTACAACATGTACATTAAATGCAGATCTACCACTGATTTTGCGACACCCAACCCTTGCTGTATCGTGAGTTTTGCCAGACCAACAGAGGACATGGCCTCTGAGAAGAGTTGAACGATAGCAGAATGATCCGCCTAGGCTGCTGGGGGGCCGAGATACCGGATTACAAAGTCAGCCTCGGAAATCGGCGACAGGAACGGATCTGCCAGCTTCGGCTCAGCCAGACTTCCAGAGCCCCAGCCACAAGGGGCCAATTCGACCCGCCGATCAGCCGCGGATGTCCTGACGAGATTCAGATCTGCCGCCTCACCCGGCCTAGGCACCACATTGTTGGGGGAACTTCCCGGGGGAATTTCAAATGTGCTCTTGTAATTTTGTCCGGATTAAAGGAGGTGCTGGATCGGCAGTTGCCGGAAAGTCAAGTCAAGAGAGTTTATTGTCATGTGTCCCAGATAGGACAATAAAATTCTTGCTTTGCTTCAGCACAACAGAATATAGTAGGCATGAATACAGAACATATCAGTGTGTCCATATACCATTATATAAATAAATACACCCATCAATTAATAAGCAGATAACGTGCAAATAAACAGATAATGGTCTATTAATGTTCAGAGTTTTGGTTCAGGAGTTTAATAGCCTGATGGCTGTGGGGAAGTAGCTATTTCTGAACCGGGCCTGGTCGATGGTGGACCTGTATTCCAAAGAATGAGAAAACAACTTGTAATATACTGCAAGCAGCAACCTTCCTAATATAATCGTGTGTCCCTAAACATCAACGAACAGTTCTAACTGCAGGTAGATGTATAACCTACAATCTGTCCCTCTCTCTCGGCTTCTTTGCAATCCTTCTGGGTTCGAGAGTTCCCCATCCCAGTGCTTTACATCTCACGCATACTGAGATGTTCTTGTCAACGACTCCAGTGCACTCGTCTGCAACTTCATCGGAAGGTGACAGGACTGTACTGCAGAGCTGCAGACCACTGGTTCACACCTCTGATTATCCCCTTGTGTTGAGATGCTCAGTCTCAGCCTGGTCATCAGCAGGAAGCTCAGGATTGAGCCAAGGTCCAACCTCTTTCAGGGAGGGATAATTGAGGGCAAGTAAACCTGGGCTCTCCTGGTCCTCAGGTGACACAGTAACCTTAGCAGATTTCCTTGAGATTGATGGAATGCTTGCTTCCTCTTTTTAGGAGATTAATTTTCCGAAGGTGGTTTTAAGATTTATAGATAATAAAAAATAAAGTGTCAACGAGGACACAACAAGATTTTAATTGAACAAAGATTTCCAAATGTAACATTTTCTCTTATCCGTCTAAACACAACTCTCTCCCCTGTTCCTTGAACCTTATAAACTGTTTTGGCCACATATAAGATTCAGAAGATGAGGTTTGTGCATCTAACTATGACTTGGTTAGATGTAAAGGAGTAAATCTAAAGATGCAGCAAAAATGAAAAACTGTTCATATTTATTTACTTTGAAAAGCCTCCAAAGCAAGAAAAGATGAAACAAAGCTTTGCAGCAGATCTTAACAGCGAAAACAGTCAGTTCAATGACTGGAAAAATAACTCTGCAGCTCCCTCTAGTTGGGGTTGCCTAGTAACCACAGAAGGCCATCCATATTAACTCTTCCCTTTCCATTTCTTTGCCAGGAATGCAAAAATCATTCCAAGTTCTCCAGCAATCCCTGGGAAGGACATTCTCCGCTAGCTAATTAAGTAGATGGATAAATTGTAGCCAGTGGAAACATAGAATAGGTTTGCAGGAAAGGTTAGTCAGGGAATTAAATTGGTTTGTGTAGGAAAGAACTGCAGATGCTGGTTTAAATCGAAGGTAGACACAAAATGCTGGAGTAACTCAGCAGGGCAGGCAGATTCTCTGGAGAGAAGGAACAGGCGATGCTTTGGGTCGAGACCCTTCATGAAATTGGTTTCATGAGTGGCATCGACTCAATGGGTCAAAATGGCATTGTTCAATATCATAAGGAATTGGCGGAACATGGAAATAAACAATTTAATTTTTTGAACAAACTTAGAAATAAGTTATTTTTTAATTCATTTTTCGGGATTTCAATATCACCAGCATCAATAGCCCACATTTAACACCCATCCCGTGATTGGCATTGAACTGAATGGCACAGCGGGCCATTCCAGTGAGTTCGACAGCTATTAACTTAAAAGTTTACGAAGTTTCAGGCAGTGTGCATAAGTAGATGGGAATGATCGCAGGTTTCAATAATGATTCAATAAACCCATGTTTAAACAATACTCTGCATACCCCAGAGTGGGAGGTTGCCATGCTGGGATATGGTACGAGACGATACAGAAAGACAAGCAACTGACCTGGAGGTGAAACAACATTTGGGGAAAGAGAGGCAGGATCTAATTAGGTTCATGTTTAAACTCGCTGAAGACAGAGTAGAGTCAATAGTGAGGATGTTGGACTGGAAATGAGTTAATAGCTTTCGGATGAAAGGGGATCTGACACAAATTAATTGATTGGAAAAAAAAGGCAGCTGGAACAAATATCACAGTGGTGATATCTAAATGGGAAATTAATAAATCACAGGTGAGTAATATTCCGTCTCTAGGTAAAGGAGGGGGGGGGGGGGTCAACATCTTGTACTCAATGGATAGAAACATTGAAACATTTTAAAAATAAATGTGAGGCAGTTGATCACAAAAGAAATATAGAAATAACAAAATCAGATCAGAATTAACAAAGATGTTGCCAGGGCTTGAGCTATAGGGAGAGGTTCAACAGGCTAAGATCCTATTCCCTGGAGCGCAGGAGGATGAGGGATGATCTTATAGAGGTGTACAGAATTAGGAGAGGAATAGATTGGGTAAACACACAGAGTCTCTTACTTAGGGTAGGGGAATCAAGAACCAGAGGACATAGGTTTAAGGTGAGGTGGGAAAGGTTTAATGGGAATCCGAGGGGTAACATTTTCACTCAAAAGTTGGTAGGTGTATGGAATGAGCTGTGTTGATGCAGGAATGCAAAATGCATTGATGAAGGAGTTGATGCAGCTACCATCGCAACGTTTAGACATGTACATGGATAGGACAGTTTAGAGGGATAAGGGCCAAATGTAGGCGGGTGAGATTTGTGTGGATGGGAAATGTTGGCCTGTGTAGGCAAATTGGGCCAAAGGGCCTGTTTCCACAATGTAAGTCTCTATGACTCTATGATTCTATTAAGGCAGAGACCTATGAAAGTTGGAGCTCAATGTTAAGAAACAAAAAACTAAGAACTTTTAACCAAGAAGTAAATCGAACATCAAAGGAGGGGAAGGATCATTCAGCACAAAGGCCTTGTACTTGAGAGGAAAGGGATTACAGAGATCCTTAACAAGGGTTTTCTCTTTTGTTTTATTATTTGAAGGAGGTGAAAGTTGAGCTGTGGGATTACCTGCTGAGGGATTTGAAAAAGTTAATGGGAGTAAATATAAAACAGTCGCAAGGCCCAGAGCATTGATGGAGGTTGCGGAGGAGAAGGAGTGGACTGACCAAGATATCCACGTGTGAATTTTAGAAGGGTGACAAATATCCTTTTTTTTTCCATTTGAGAAAAAGGAATGGATTTATTGAAACATTCCAACTTATTATGTGCAAACTTCCAAAGTTAAGAATATTGGATGAAGTAACTGAACACTTGGAAGGTTATGGATGAAGCAGGGATATTCAGATTTACTAAGGGCAGCTATTGCATGACTAACCTGATTTTTTAAGGCAACTTCCGATACAGGAAATGGAAAGATTGTACCATATTGAGGTTACCAAAGCATTTCAATAACAACTCATGAAAAATGAACTTAAATTGAACTAAACTAAACTACAGTATAAAGGGCATTAGAGTTCCAAGTTACAGGATTAGTGTAATTGAGCCATACAGCACAGTAACAGACGTGAAGAATGGTCCTGACCCAAAACATCACCTATCCATTTTCTCCAGAGATGCTATCTGACCTGTTGAGTTACTCCAGTATGTTGTTATCCATTGACCTTCTTTGACTTTGTTGACATGAAGTACATAGAACATAGAAACATAGAAAATAGGTGCAGGAGTAGGCCATTCGGCCCTTTGAACCTGCACCGCCATTCAATATGATCATGGCTGATCATCCAACTCAGTATCCTCCTCAGGAACCTTTTTTCCATACCCCCTGATCCCTTTAGCCACAAAGGCCACATCTAAATCCCTCTTAAATATAGCCAATGAACTGGCCTCAACTACCTTCTGTGGCAGAGAATTCTACAGATTCACCACTCTCTGTGTGAAAAATGTTTTTCTCATCTCGGTCCTAAAAGATTTCCCCCTTATCCTTAAACTGTGACCCCTTGTTCTGGACTTCCCCAACATCGGGAACAATCTTCCTGCATCTAGCCTGTCCAACCCCTTAAGAATTTTGTAAGTTTCTATAAGATCCCCCCTCAATCGTCTAAATTCTAGCGAGTACAAGCCGAGTCTATCCAGTCTTTCTTCATATGAAAGTCCTGACATCCCTGGAATCAGTCTGGTGAACCTTCTCTGTATGAACCCTCTATGGCAAGTATGTCTTTCCTTAGATTAGGAGACCAAAACTGTACACAATACTGTACACAACACAAACGTATATAGGACAAAATTGGGCCTGTGCCTCTTTGTGTATTTGACACAAACCTCCCATTTTCCCCCCATTCCCAAACGTCATCTCACCTAAATAACACATTTCTGTTCCCTCCCCCTCATGCCCTTAACTGTGTCTAGGCTTTACTGAATGCTAGATGATCGATAATATGCAGCTCAATTGATTCCTTTGTTCATGTTTTTTTTAATTACAGGTATTTTGTCCACCTGACTGAACAAAGATGCATTGATAAAAATTTGAAATTTTTGTAGACATTTTACCGAAATAAAATAAATTTTGTATTTTTGGAATTTGTATTTTTTAATTTTGAATTTGTTTTTTTTTATGCTTAATTGCATCATAAACATGAAGATAGACACAAAAAGCTGGAGTAATTCAGTGGGCCAGACATCATCTCTGGAGAAAAGGAATAGGTGACATCAGGTGAGATGATGTCTGACCCACTGAGTTACTCCAGCTTTTTATGTCTATCTTCAGTTTAAACCAGCATCTGCAGTTCCTTCCTATGCATCATAAACATGACATATGGAGTCTCTATACGTCACTGCTCTGTTTTCAGTATGTAAGAGATAATGTATTATACGTAACGCTTACATACAGACAGAAAAAAAACACATATTACAATCAGTTTGATTCCTTCGTTATAAAACCTAATGACATTGACATGAGGCTTGCTTGTTCTTACACATATCAATGCCCACCCCTGTCCAAGTACTCCTGGGGTTACAGGCAACCGTGACCTGTCAGGAAGAACATATTTCACGTTGAACACTTTTGTCAATGTTGAATGTGCAAGCAGTATCTGTAAATGGAACACTGGTGGCTCTGATGGGCATCAATGAACCCTCAACTTGGTCTGGCATTTAAGAAAGCACGTGTCTGCTATATTGTGAAATCATTAGATCCAGCTTAACGGATTGAGTTAACTGAACTGGAAGATAGTCACAAGTTCCATAATAATAGAAACACTCTATTTAAAATTTGCCATGATTAGGAACGTTTTAAACAAATGCTCACCACGATTAAAATAGTGTTGAATACTAAGAATTTTATATCGTAAAATTCATATGGGTGAAACAGTGTTGAAATATGTCATCCGGTTAAATGCAATGAGACAATTAGGTTACATTCCTTTTCTTTGCTAGCACACAAATAAATGTTAAGCTGTAAACACATTTACATTCTTAAGAAGAAAACATTATGAATTAAATGTGCCTTATTCAGCTGCTTTATTGATATCTGAATGAATGAGATATAGAAGAAACCAAAATCTTCATAAGATCCATGAGCAGAATTAGGCCATTCGGCCCATCAAGTCTACTCGGCCATTCAATCGTGGCTGATCTATCTTGAATCTTATTGAAGGAGAGAGCAGATTAAAGGGGCCATAGGCTTCTATTATTTATGTTTCTGTTTCAATTAATTTGATAATGTTCAGGAATGCTTTATAATTAGATATTTCAAGCTTTTGAAGAAACTGAACATTTGGGTATTAACTACCTTATAGCATAGGAAAACGTTACTAATACAATTAACTGTTTTTGCTGCGTTGCTCAGCGTTTTGGTCAGAATTTACTGTAATAAGAGAATTCAATTCATACATGAGATTTTGAAGATGGCATCGGTTGAGAAGCCATTGACCATTGTAATCTGCATTATCCACACCACCCTTCAATTTGTGACATGATCTGTTTTCCGTTAAATTGCTTCCAGTCCTCTTGGGTAAAGGCCAAAGATCCCTCATTATTAGGAAAAGGTTTGGACATTCTCTGCAGTATCAAGACCATCAATTATCCCTCAACCATCACCAATGGAGAAAGAAACAAGGATAATCTGGTAATTATCTCATAGCCGTGAGCAGGTTGGCTGTTTTATTTCCTTGTCCATGGTTTTAACTACACTATATTTTGGAGGTTTCATGCACATTTTACTGAAAGCAACTAAATTCCTGGACTGATAGTATTTATGCTTCATCACATCATAAACATATTGGGAACTTTGTTTTGCTGACTGCAATGTGTATTGAACATCCTGGGATTGTGTTAGCAATGAAAGCTATTTTCTTTCTTTGTGATATTCAGGTTTCTTGTACTTATTTTGGAGAATTGTGTACAGTTCTGGTTTCCCCCATTACAGGGAGGATGAGGAGGCTTTCGAGAAGGTGTGGAAGAGGTTTACCACTATGCTGCCTGGGTTGCATGGCATGAGCTATAAGGAGAGATGGACTAAACTAGGATTGTTTTCTCTGGTGCTTGAGAGGCTAAGGAGAGACCTGGTAGAACTATATATAGTTATGAGAGGCATAGTTAAGGTAGACAGTCAAAACCTTTTTTTCCCAGTGCGGAAATGCCAAAGACTAGAGGGCATTGCTTTAAGATGAGTTGGGCAAAGTTTATAGGAGATGTCTTTAGATTTTAGACTTAGACTAGATGTGCGGGAAAGTATTTTACACATAGAGATGTAGGTGTCTGGAACATGCTGCCAGGCATGATGATGGAGGCAGATAAGATAAGGCCATTTAAGGGACTTTTCAAAGTACATGGGTATTCCAGGAATGGAAGGATAGGGATCATGTGCAGGCAGAGAAGATTAGTTTAACTTGGCATTATGTTCGGTACGGACATTGTCAGCCAAGGAGTCTGTTCTTGTGCCACACTGTTTGTTCTATGTCCTAATATCAGATGTAAAATGGCACAATTGTCTGACAACGAAATAGTGGAAAATAAAGCAGGCTGATGCTCTGACACACAACATAATGCATCAGAACAAACACTGTAAATGTTATATACACCAATACTTAATTATAGTATGTAGTAACAAACAACTAAAGTTATAACATCCTCAGACTCGTATCAAAGTGATAGCGGTTATAATTATAAATCCTTGCTATTAGTATTATATTTATATTATCTGTTAGCTTACAATGCACTGAGCTTGCTGAACATCAACCATTTATGAAATTTATATGTGCCAGTTAGTGGAATGGTGTCAAGTCAAGGCAATCATGAACATATTGTCATGAAATGGAAACAAAAACAGGGCATTTTAAATCCAGCATTTTTGTCACATTGGTTTATTCACAAAGGAACATAATTCCATCTGAAGTAATATATCAGTCGAACATTTGGCTCCTTGCCACTTGTCCGTCACTCAATAAGAATATTGTTTACCGTAATTTCATTTTCTTGCACCAACTTCATAATTATTGATTCCTAAATATCCAAAAATCTTACAATATCTGTCTTTTATACACATCAATAAACTAAAAACCCATACCTTTGAGGAGATAATTCTCACTATTCTCTGGATGAAAAAATGTTGCTATTCAGCCCTGAATGACCAACACCTTACTACACGCCAGGTCAAGGAGCCTTTATGACCAAGTTAAGAACTCTACATTTATAACAACCTGGACTTGAATCATGGAGAATTTGTGCCAGAACGTGGCAACCCTTGTCTCAGTGTACTATTTGTACTTAACTAAGATTGTGCTGAGGTCTGGTAATACATTTTACTGAACTGTATGCAAAAAAAGGAATTTTGCTGTACCCCAGTAAATGTTACAATAAACTGCCATTGAAGTACCCTGTACTATTGAACCTTGTTCTGAGGTTGTGAACCCAGGTTCCAGACACCAAACCCAGCAGAATTATCATGCCTACACTTAGCCCCCTAAGAATTGTCTATTTCTCCAACCCTCCATCCATCGACAGAAGGATGGAGGGTTGGGTGTTTATGCGTACTATTTTCATGATATTTATTTTAGTTGTTTATCTTTTAATATTGTATCTTGTATGTATCGTTAGCTTTTAGAAATGTTTGAATGGTGCACTGACTGGCTGACATTTTTAAATTTCGTTGTACATTGTTCATGTTACAATGACAATAAAGAGACTATTCTATTCTATATTCTATGTTCTAATGAAATTAGTTCACATTTTTCCTGAATCTTAGATAGGCCGAGTCTGCTCAGCCTCTCCTCTAAAGACATACTTCCCCATCTTAAGATTCAATGAACCAAACATTCAACCCATCTTCTGATTCAATCATCTAGCAATACAATAAAAGTGGGAAAACTGTAATGAAAGTCTCAAGCCTTTAGTCTTCCCTGCCACCATCTTATGTTTGGCTACTAATTAAAAAAAACGATGGACTCACAATAGAATAGAATAGAATAGAATAGAATAGAAAATGAGATTTTCTTCAGTGTTTTTTAAATCTAGTCTATAAAGTCATTATATTTTTGTTTCATTAATTTGACTCAAATCTGAGATTAAAAAAAAAAAAAAAAAAAACAATTTCCCCAGTTGTTGATAGTTACAATAAACAAGTACAATAAAACTGTAAATATGGTCGGAAAGAACGTGCTGACCACAGTCATTGGGAGATGACACACTTGGTGAGACCACTGCATACTTGAGATAATTAGATGGCTCTTGCACAGATTAACTTGTTAACTCTTATATGTATAATGCTGCTTGTTAAGAAAGCCTGGAGTCAGTCCATCAGTGAAGGTTGCTCCGACAAAGAGACCCAATGTAAGTAATTCTGTTACTGAATGCAAATCGAGCTGTGGATTTCTCTGCTGATGAAAAAACAAGATCTCCATCCTGTGATCTCCATCCTCGATCCACAATGATCGAAGTTCTTATTCCCAACAAAATAGATCTACCATTAAAGAAATTTTCCAAAAAAATGTATGATGATGTTTTGTCTGCCTTGGGCATCCAAGAACACAAATATCGCTGAGTGCATTGATGCTTCTTTGCAAAGCAGATGTGATGCTCCTATCGATGAAAGGAGAGAAATAAAAAAAAACACATAAGCCAGTAATCCTAACCTTGCCATTGAGAAAATGCTGGAGTTCTTCATTTCGGAAATAATAACAGAGCATTTAGAAAATCATAACACAATTAAGAAAAGTTATAATGGTTTCCTGAATGGGAAATCATGTGTGACAAACTAGTTAACGTTTTTTGAGGATGTAACAAAATGGTAGATAGAGGACAACCAATATATGTATTATAGTTGGATTTCCAAAAGACAACTATATGGCCCTGCAAAAAAAAGTTATTGCACAAGATATGAGGTCATGAGTTTGGAGATGGAGATATTGACATAACTAGAGGAATAGCCAACAGTCAGGATAAATGGATCATTTTGGATTAGCAATCAGTAATTGGTGGGGTACCAAAGGAATCAGTGCTGCCTACAATCTATATTAATGACTTGCGTGAAGGGACCAAAGATACTGAAACTAACCTAAACTAAAACTAAATAATCATATGACGTAATTTTGTCCCAGTCTTAAAATGTTTAAACTTATATTGCCAATACTATCTAACCTGTTCCACTGGAATAGTTGGCCAATCGACATGTACCCAGTCCTTTAAATGTTTTTTGCAAGTCAAAGAGATCCCCTCCACAACTTCATTACTCAAGCATATAATCTGCAAGCACTCACAGAAGGAAATACACATTCTGGGATATGATGCTACTAAAGTTTTCTAGAAAGAAAAATGTGTTTGATGAATCATTTGATGCTAGTCTACCTAGATGAATCTACTATTAGATAATTCCAGATCTACTATCTAGATGGATCTACTACCATAAACAAAGGTGAAAATCCTGAACTTACATTTGCCTCCATTATTACATCCCTGGGCAGGAAGCTCAAGGTTTCTGCAACTTCACAGAAGTTAAGAAGTAAAACAATCCACATGTACAGGTGTGTAGAAAGGAACTGTAGAATTGTGGTTTATACGGAAAATAGACACAAAGTGCTGGAGTAACTCAACTGGTCAGGCAGTATCTTGGGAGAAAAGGATAGTTTGCTTGGGCAGCTTACAACCCAGCAGTATGAACGTTGATTTTCATAATTTCAAGTAACTCCAAGATTCCCTCCCCCCCTCTCTCACCCTAGGTAGCCTACTAGTTCCAATGTTTGCATCCTTTCTTATCCCCTCTTCCCCAACCAACAATGGGCCACTATGGGTTCCACACATCCTTGGTCATCTGTTGCCGGCCCTGCTTTGTTCCAACCATTTCCTACCTAAATTCCACCTGTTCTACTTTCTGTCTGAAGAAGTGCCCCAAACCCGAATCACCGCCCATCCTTTTTCTCCAGAGATACTGTGTGACCCACTGAGTTACTTCAGCACTTTGTGTCTATCTTCCGCATGTACAAGTACCGGATTAGATATAGTGCAGGAGTAACAACTTCATAGATTTAAATGAGAGGAGATTTTGTAAGTATATAACAGTATATTATTAACTAAAATTAACGGCTTTATTAAACGCTTTTAAATATTTTAATGTTTTCCTCGATGTTAAACGTCTTAGTTCATTTATTGCTTTTATACTTTTTGTAAAGATTAAATTTTAGTTTATTAAATATTTTATAGTTTTAGAGACGTTTAAACAGTTGGATAACACATGGGTCATGTCTTACTCCAGCATTTTGTGTCAAAAGATTTTCACCTTTTTTGTAGATTTACAAATAAAACACCATCAATACACCATTTTTTTAAATTATGTTTTGCATAAATGTCTTGCTTGCTTATTTCACAATCTTTTTTACTTTTTCACTCTCTTGCAGAACTTGTGCAGTTTACATCCAAAGGGAGTCCAAATGGTATCTTGTGTGTTGATTCCATGAAAGTCAAGATACAAAAATTAGATGCCATATTCATGTGATGGATGAGGATGTTGGGCCTTATTCCCCAGGAGCTTGAATGGTGCCCTGTGAGCTCTGCAATGAATATCACATCAAAATCTTGGATAACCACACAGGGAAAACTCGGAAATTACCAAACAGAATGACAGAGAAATAACACCTCGTCTTCCGTCTGAGCACATACTAACATTTGCGACTCAGTGTTGAATTTATTTTATATCTCGTATATTTCACTTGGGCAGCTTATAACACAGCAGCAAGAACTTTGACCTCTCATTTCAAGCAACCCCTGCATTCCCTCCCTCCTTCCCCACACCCACCCTGGACGTCCTACTAGTTCCACTGTTCACATCCTTGTATCCCTTCATTCTCATCTCTTCCCCATCCAAGAACGATGCAGGAAAAATGTTCCCAATGTTGGGCGAGTCCAGAACCAGGGGCCACAGTCTTCGAATAAAGGGGAGGTCATTTAAGACTGAGGTGAGAAAAAACTTTTCCACCCAAAGAGTTGTGTATTTATGGAATTCCCTGCCATAGAGGGCAGTGGAGGCCAAGTCACTGGATGGATTTAAGAGAGCGTTAGATAGAGTTTTAGGGGCTAGTGGAGTCAAGGAATATGGGGAGAAGGCAGGCACGGGTTATTGATAGGGGACGATCAGCCATGATCACAATGAATGGCGGTGGTGGCTAGAAGGGCCGAATGGCCTCCTCATGCACCTATTTTCTATGTTTCTACGTTTCTATGTAACGAGCCATTATGGGCACCAACCTTCATTGGTCATCTGTTGCCGACCGTTTTTTGTTCTGGCTTTTCCTAACTCCAGTTCCCTTCCCTACACTTTCAGTCTGAAGAAGGGTCTGGACCGGATACGTCACCTATCCTTTTTCTCCAGAGATTCTACCTGACCCGTTGAGTTACTCCAGCACTTTGTGGCTATCTTTGGATTTAACAATATCGGGTAAGCAGCTTTAATGTTGCATTTTCAGTTTGCATCCAAAGGGATGCAAACTTTTACTTTCTCTATCTTTAATTATTAATGGTGTTGAAAGTAATGAATATCAGCAATCCATCACAAACACTCCTTCTGTTCTCTTCACCCCTCCATCTTTCTGCAACTGAAAAATGTCTTTTTTTTTTACTTTTCCTGTTCTGGTGAAGGGCCATTAACCTGAAACGTTGAGGCTGTTTCTCTCTTCACGGATGCCACCAACATCCTGAAACCACTGTATCTTGCTGGCATTTTCTGGTTTTGGTTCGTATATCCAGCGTCTGCAGTTTTGCAGCCCCAAGGATTCTTCAAGGTGAAATCTAAAGCTGGCAATCGGTATCTCAAGAGTTCTTGTTATCATAGCTGACTCAGTATATCATTTGTTTCATTTGGTTTAATTTAGAGAATCTCGTCTGTTTAATTGCTCTCAGAGGAAGGTAAAGTGTAATATCCTTTTAATTACCTTTTAAAAGTCTTCATTGTAATAGCCATGCTACTTATTAACAGTGCTTTTCAAATCTTAATTTAGAAGTAAACTATTATAACACCTACCAAATCCATTCCAGTTATAATTTTTATACTATTTATTCATTTTCAGTGACTGGCCATTACTGGCCAGGCCAACATTTATTGCCAATCCCTAGAAGATGTTGGTGAGCAACCACATTGAGCTGTGTGGGTAATTCTGCTGTTGGTGCTTCCACAGTGCTGTTGCATAGGGAGTTCCAGGATTGAGATCCACTGACACCAGTCTGAAGAAAGGTCCCAACTCAAAATGTCATCAGTCCATTCTCTTCACAGATGCTGCCTGACACACTGGGTTTCCCACTTTGTGTTTTGCTCAAAATTCCAGCATTGACAGTCTCTCGTAACTCAATTTTACAGTCCCACTGCAAAATCTCCTCAAAGTATGCCCCCACCTCTCCTTGTCAGGGGTTCTGTGAGACCTTGTCTCACTGCTCACTCTCTGATACATTGACCTTATGTATGTACTTCAGGTCATTAGAAGCAATCATTCGGTGATAAAGAACCAAAATTCCTTGCACTTAGCAGAATGCAGTTTCGAATGAAGAATTAAGCACTTTAGAAAACGCAACATGCTGGACTAACTCAGTGGGTCAGGCACCATCTCTGGAGAACATGGATAAGTGACGTTTCAAACTGAGTGACAAATCCCCTTGTCCATATTCCCCGGAGATGCTGCCTGACCCGTTGAGTTACTCCAACCCTTTTTTGTAAACCAGCATCCTCAATTCCTTGTTTCTTCAGGAATATGACCACTCCATTTGACAAGGTAGCTCATACTGACCAGCCCTACCTGAATCCCACAATGAATTTGTTTGATCAGTTCCAGATAAGCGTTGCCACTTTTGAAATAATACTATTAGAGCAAAGTGGAATAATTTGCAATTACAAAATGATTCATGAGCTGGTGGACTAAAATTCATCCATTGGTCATGTTGGTCCCTCCGTAACTGGAGTTTGGTGCAAGATAGTTCAGTTTAGTTTAGTTTATTATAGTCACTTGTATTGAGGTACGGAGAAAAACTTTTTTTTGCTAGATATCCAGTCAAAGAAAATGTTATACATGAATATGATCAAGCCGTCCACAATGCACAGATTAAAGGGTGCAGCATTCAGTGCAAAGATCTTCAGTTTAAACCAGCAACTGCAGGTCCTTCCTACACATAAACTCTCGGCAGTTTCATTTCAATAGCGGCCGCACTTAATACCGAAACCTATCTAGAAGAATGGACAATAGATAACTCAGAAACGATTTCACAATGGCTGAACAACCAACTAATGCCACGATTAATGTGTAGAAAGGAACAGCAGATGCTGGTTTAAACCGAACAGAGGCACAAAATGCTGGAGTAACTCAGCGGGACAGGCAGCATCTCTGGAGAGAAGGAATGGGTGACGTTTCGGATCGGGTCTGAAGAAAGCTGAATTACTCCAGCATTTAGTGTCTATCCAATGTTACGATTAATTTGTGCTTGAAGACGGACATTGATGGCGACTTTCAGAAATATCCCAGCGCCCGAGTATTGCACCGTAGAGCAATTTAATGTCAATTGCACCTTGTTAGGTCGGTCTAACCGTGCGACTCACTAAAGCTGCATCATTTCTGTGTAATTATGCCAAACATTAATAATTAATCATTCCCCCAATCATTTCGCTGCTTTGTTTTAATTGCCTGCGGAGCCTGTATTTCTGCGCAGATTATCTCATGTCCCTGTTCAAAACGCGGCGCGGCCTCCCCCTGTTACAACTGCATTAATAACTGTTCCATCGGCTGTTACTCTGACAATTGAAAGCTTTTCCACACCGATGTTTCGCTTAGACGTGGATTATTTAACAGCTGCATGCTTCCCTCACTTAAGCTATGCCTGTAGTCTTTTTTTTAGTTTTGAAAATAAGGTCTGCAAACATATTTTAGTAATTTCAACATACCCCGACCTTCCGTGTCATAGATCCCACCGAATTTTTCATAACATGTATTTTTTATTGCAATTAAGGAAACGCGAGGAAAGTCATTTTAGCGCGTCCATGTCATCGATCCCACCGGTTCGAAACAAACGTCAAAATCTGACCCAGTGATGTAAATAAAGAGAGATTGGCGAGTCCAAAGTAAGAAATTGTTTAGAATTAATTGCTGGGCACGATCCGACCTGCAAGTCAATAAACGAAGGTAGACACAAAATGTTGGAGTAACTCAGCGGGACAGGCAGCATCTCTGGAGAGAAGGAATGGGTGACGTTTCGGGTCGAGACCCTTCTTCAGACTGATGTCAGGAGAGTGAGTGGGACGAGATAGAATGAGGCCGGAGACTGTAAGACTGATGGGAGAACTGGGAAGGGGGGGGATGGAGAGAGAGGGGAAAAACAAGGGCTACCTGAAGTTAGAGAAGTCAATGTTCATACCGCTGGAGTGTTAACTACCCAAGCGAAATATGAGACGCTGTTCCTCCAATTTGCGCTGGGCCTCACTCTGACAATGGAGGAGGCCCAGGACAGAAGGTATGTGTAGGAAACAACTGCAGATGCTGGTTTAAATCGAAGGTAGACACAAAAATGTTGGAGTAACTCAGCGGGACAGGCAGCATCTCTGGAGAGAAGGAATGGGTGATGTTTCGGGTCGAGACCCTTCTTCAGACTGAACGACCCAGGACAGAAAGGTCAGATTGGGAATGAGAGGGGGAGATAAAGTGCTGAGCAACCGGGAGATCAGGTAGGTTAAGGCGGACTGAGTGGAGGTGTTCAGCGAAACGATCGCCGAGTCTGCGCTTGGTCTCGTCGATGTAGAGAAGTTGACACCTGGAACAGCGGATACAGTAGATGAGGTTGGAGGAGGTGCAAGTGAACCTCTGCCACACCTGAAAAAACTGTTGTGGTCCCTGGATGGATTGGGGGGGGGGGGGGGGGGGATTGGTGGGAGGTAAAGGTATAGGTGTTGTATCAGCGGAAAGTACGTGGGGAGGGGGTGGTTTGGATGGGAAGGGATGAGTTGGCCAGGGAGTTTCGGAGGGAACGGTCTCTGCGGAAAGCAGAAAGGGGTGGAGATGGGAAGATGTGGACAGTAGTGGGATCCCGTTGGAGGTGGCGAAAATGTCAGAGGATTATATGTTGTATGCGATGGTTGGTGGGTGGAAGGTGAGGTCAAGGGAGACTCTGTCCTTGTTACGACTGGGGGGAGGGGGAGCAAGAGCGGAGCTGTGGGATATCGAGGAGACCCTAGTGAGAGCCTCATCTATAATGGAAGAGGGAACCCCCAGTGCTTAAAGAATGAGGACATCTCCGATGACCTGGTATGGAAAACCTCATCCTGGGCACAGATGTGGCGTAGATGGAGGAATTGGGAGTAGGGGTGGAAGCAGGGGGTGGGAAGAAGTGTAGTCTAGATAGCTATGGGAGCCAGTGGGTTTGTAATAGATGTCAGTCAATAGTGTGTCTCCTGTGATGGAGATAGTGAGATAAAGAAATGGTAGAGAGTTGTCGGAGATGGTCCAAGTGAATTTGAGTGCAGGATGGAAAATAGTGGTGAAGTTGATAGTCAGTGAGTTCTGCATGGGTGCAGGAGGTAGCACCAATGCAGTCGTCATGTAGCGGAGGTAGAGTTCGAGGATAGGGCCAGTGTATGCCTGGATCAGTGATTGTTTGATGTACCCTACAAAGAGGCAGCCATAGCTGGGGCCCATGCGAGTGCCCATAGCTATGCCTTGGATTTGGAGGAAGTGCGAGGAGTCGAATGATAAGTTGGTAAGAGTAACAACCAGCTCCGCTAGGTGGAGGAGTGTGTTGGTAGATGGAATTTGGCTGGTTCTGCAGTCGAGGAAGAAAATGAGGGATTTAACACCAACCTGGTGAGAAATTGAGGTGTAGAGTGACTGGACATCCATAGTAAAGATGAGGGAGTGGGACTGGACATCCATAGTAAAGATGATAGAGGGAAGTCAATAAACAAAATGAACAAGACTTGTTGGGGCGAATCCACTGAAAATGTTTCTCAGTTTTTCCACAAGATGGTGATTGTCTCAAGTAAGCAAAAGTTTTGCCATCATTGTGATAATATGGATTGCGCAGCTGGTAGAGACGCTGCCTCACGGCGGCAGAGACCCGGGTTCGAACCCGATCTCGGGTGCTGATGTGTGGAGTGGGTTTCCTCTGGGTGCTCCGGTTTCCTCCCACATCCCAAAGATGTGCAGATTTGTAGGTTATTTGGCCTAGCATATAGGCAGAAAATGGTCTAGGATAGAACTAATGTGCACAAAAATGCTGGAGAAACTCAGCGGGTGCAGCAGCATCTATGAAGCGATGCTGTTGCAACGTTGCCTATTTCCTTCGCTCCGTAGATGCTGCTGCACCCGCTGAGTTTTCCAGCATTTTTGTGTACCTTCGATTTTCCAGCAACTGCAGTTCCTTCTTAAACACATAGAACTAATGTGAACGGGTCAGTGTTAACTCGGTGTGTAGAAGAGCCTGGTTCCACGTGGCATCTTTCAATAAATCAATCGATATAAGAATAAAGTACCACGAGTCAATGACGTTGAACTCATCATTGAAGATGCATGCTATCCGAGTGTAGTTTGATCCGCGTTTGGATCAATCGAGTTAATATTTAACGTGTAGGAAGGAACTGCAGATGCTGGTTTACACCGAAGATACACACAAAATGCTGAAGTAACTCAGCCGGTCGGCGTAAACCAGCATTTGCAGTTCTTTCCAATTGTCTGCTCCACTGCGAAATCTCCTCAAGGTATGCCTACTTTGAAGACGTTCGTTCCCCTCTCTCCGATTGGAGTTCCGCAACACCCTCTCTCGATGCAGTCTGAAGAAAGGTCTCAGCCCGAAATGTCACTTATTCTCTTCTCCATAGATGCTGTCTGACCCGTTGAGTTACTCCTGCATTTTGTGTCTATCTTCCGAGTTAAAACTTAATTTTGACTTGGCATCAAGTTCAGCACGGATATTGTGGGCCGAAGGGTCTTGTTCCTGGTTCTATGTACAAACTTGAGTGTCTTCACATAACAAAGCATGGTTGAACTATTTCAACTGAATTTGTCAATCTACTGAGAGCTAAACGTTTCTTTATTTTTTAATCAAAGCATTTTGTGTTGCAATATGATCGTCTATTTCCTACTTTCCCAGTGCGAAATCCTCTAACTTTTTTAGGATTCTAATTCCGATTTATTTACATCTGCTGGTAACATGGTGGGCCGCAAGAGGGCGTCTCGCCCACTCCATGCTAAACTGCGTGACAACCTCTCGCCCACCGGAGTGATTGGGTGAGTTACCAGCTTTGCTAGAAAGAAAAAAAAACCCACGTTAGTTTAAATTGTGCTAATCATTTGGCCGAGCTGAAAGCGGGAGGAGTTTGTCCAAAACTCAATCGTGTTCAATGACAGGTGTGCTTCAATTAGCATGTCTTTAACTAAACGGGCTTGAAGCACCACCATAGTCCTTGACCCGCATATTGTTAGAACTACTTGTGTGAATTAAAGGCAGAGAGAAAAAAAGAGTTTGAAGATGCAAATACCAAACTACAACTCTCTTTAGATTCAATTAGCGGTTCGGGCTGCAGCTGTGGAAATGGCCCTGACTGCACTAATAAAGACAGTGTTAAAAGAACTATAAATTGCATGTGGCCGGGTTAAACAATGCTATCCTTGGCTTTGAAATCACATAAAACGGGGTGATGTCTTTTACAGGATACCAATTAAATTGTCTTATTATAATCCGCTTGGAGTTGTTATCTATGAACTATAGCTGGTTGGCAAAAAGGAAAATTCTCAGTGTGACAGACAAAATGGTTTCATTTGGTCTTGTTCAACGTCAGGGATGAATTAAGGATTAACTCATTAAGGGTGTTCATTAACAAACCGGCAGCCTTTCAGTCCTGGAAGGTTGTTAAAGATGCAAGCAATTTCTGATTATATTTTTTTACGTTTCCAGATACTTTTTTATGAGAGATAGCAGTGTCTGCAAGTGCAACTAATTTATATGCTAATGGCATGCAGGAGATGGCTGGGTTTTAGGGAGCAAAAACAGTTCATCATTTTTACTTGTAAAATCTTGCAAATCAAAACAAACCTATGTAGCTTCATTAACAAATGCCTGCGTTAGAGTAGTTTACAATATGAACCGGGCGAGGCAAATTTCTGAACCAGTAGCCACGGTGCAACTGACTCGTTGGCAGTGATGCACCCGAGGAGCTGTGAGCTTTTAACTGTACGTGAATGCTCAAAGCTATTAAAAAGTTCCAAGAAAAGTTAATCCAGTCTCCTGGATATGAGTCTGAAGAAGGATTTCGGCCCGAAACGTTGCCTATTTCCTTCGCACCATAGATGCTGCTGCACCCGCTGAGTTTCTCCAGCATTTTTATCCTCCTTCGATGTTCTAGCATTTGCAGTTCCTTCTTAAACATCCTGGATATATCGGCCGCTTTAAAAAAAGATCCTGCTTGTAACAGTGTCAGCCGTCCACAACAATACCGCTTAAACTTTTAACAACTAACAACTTGTTGTATTTACGTTAAGGGTCGGCAGAGGGACACTGGAAAAAAAAATTCTGGGGTGTTCCAATTCTATTTCCGAAAAAATGTGCAACTTATCTTGCTTTAGGCCCGTCCTAACCAAGAATTGTGTTGTTTTTTTCTCGACTCACTCTCAGCCTTCCTACCCCAGCAAAGCTGTTGTATGTAAACCCACATTCACGGCGTGACAATGGGGCTGTTTTTTTTTTATCCACAAGCTATTTATTTTCCAATCAGAGGTATTGACTGTGGAGTTCTTTAGTGTACTGGTAGCTTTGGGGGAAGCTTTGAAGAATCACAAGTGGAGCTTTTTGTCTGGACGAGGTTTCTTAGCATCGAAAGCCTTTATCCGTGCGTTTTATTGGGCTTTCCTTTACATATGTATAGTGGGAAGAAAAAAAAACTGTTGTTAGTCAAGCATGGAGTCCATTTCCCTGTGGCTTTCAGAGAGAGAACAAAAATAGTGCGGCTGCATCCCGTTGTATAGTGGCTCACCAACACAACGTGGCATGGTATAGAAAAAACTGCAGCTCCCGGGAAAGAACTCAGTAATAACACGTTCGCTAGTCCTCCCGTCGTTTGCCAAGTGCGGTCGCGAAGAGTGGCGAGGATAAATAAACTATGCCCATTCCCGTTGGGGAATATGGATTCTGGATTTCTCTTTCCCTCTATCTCGCCCTCTCTTTAAAGTTCACATTGTAAGAAAAGAAACAAAAAAAAAACCTGGTTGCAATGGCGAAATAAAAGGGGAGGCGAGTGTCCTTTGGTTTGGCTTTCGTTCAAATGGCAAGCTGGACAGATGTTTCGGAGTCTTATCGTGTTTTGTGTGTGTGAGGGAGAATGGAAGCATTGTTTGCATCGACTCACAAAGGGCGGAATAGCCCTCTTTTTACCAATGGAGTATCATCCCATCTTTAAATGTTGATTTATTGAGCGAAAGTTGAATGAAAACGTAATTAGTATTACCGAAAGCATTAGAGTCTATTTAATTTTAAATGCCACTGAATATTTCACTCTCGGTTGCAAGTCACAATGTGTTCAAGATTGTCAGTGGCTGACTTTGCCATCTGTTACCCACACTCGGAACAGAAGACACGAGAGAGCGAAGATGTGACTTTTACAGCCTAACATTTGCGTATCATCGACAATCCTCTCTCTCTCCCTCTCTGCGAGATAATTCTTTCACTCTCAGAATGTCATGGGGAATGGATTGTGTATCATAACAGCCGCAGAAACTTTCGTGACAAATGTTGCGTGGAAGTTAGGTGGGGGGTGGGGGGTGGGGGCAAGAAGTTAAGAAAGAATGATTAGTCTTCAGAATGTAATCAATGTTTTTTTTTTAAGTGGTGCAGTTTATTTAAAACTACGGTAACCACCTCTCCGCTCACTGGGACTCCACTTATGGTTTAAATGTTTTCTGCAACCGTGTAAATAAATGATCTCCTCGATGCCAATGTATGGTGTGCAAGACTGCACATTTGAAAGGCAATATGTAACGCCAAGCACTGTACACATGGAATAGCGTTTACTCAAATCAACATGTTACCAATTCCAGAATCTCTGAGTGTTTGTTTAGTGCGAGATCCTGTGAATTCGCTCCGATCTCGACATTCCAGCGAGGTGTACAGTTTCAGCAGCGTCAGCGGGTGAAAGGAATGAGAGAGCGCGGAGATTAAAGCAATCCGTTCACAATAAACCCAGCTCGTTCGCTCATATTTGGGATCAATTGTTTCCCTCTTTCGCTCCACTCCCTCTGAACCCCTCCCCCCTCCCCCCCCCCCCCCCAGCACAATAACCTGATGCTCGGCTTCGGGAAGCACACCTTCCAACAGCATTTAACCGATCCACTTTCGTCCCCACATTGATATTGCATTTTCGAACTTAAGCGCATTGCAACTTTAAAAATGTTGCATTGTATTCGGGCACGAAAGTTTATATGGAAGATAAGTGCTCTTACAGATCGCAATTAAATCGTGTTTAAAGATAGAATGCGAGGGTCCTATACTTAGGAAGAACAGCAACTATCACAAACTCAAATATAATTTAAAAAAAAAACGATTTTGGTTTTAAAACATTTAATTTTCTTGGAAATATTTCTGCCTTTTCGCGCTAAGGCATTTTTTTGCGAAGTAGAATACTCGATAATTTTGGCGTTTGAGAGCTCCGATCGTAGAGTCTGCTCAAAATACATATTGTATGGTAAATTGGTGAATTAAAGTTAATATGACGTGTTTTATTTTACAGATTTCAGTTTGAGTTACTTTCGTAGCTGTTTCATACAATAAGCCGTGTTCTTATCTATGTCGCTGTTTATAATGAGTGGTGGATAATATTATAAAGGGATTTGGGATCAAGTGTTTATAAAGTAATTACTGCATTAATACCTGGAATAACGCAAATCGCCATGAATGTAACCACCATATGATCGTATGTTAAATCAACATCCATGGCGTCTATCATGGTTAAATATCGACAGTTTATTTGAGACAGCAACAGTTTAATTATCGCAGGCAGAATTTTACACTTCCTTGCCATTCACTGGAAATGTAACCGGACTGAAATAAAAGGCCACAGAACACGGCCGCGGTGCGTTAAATTCGTGTTCATAATGAATGAAAAGATGTGTTTAGTAAACCTGACAGGCATTAACAAGCAACATCTCGATGTTCTATGGTTAAGTTCAATGTCCTTCGTCATTGTATGCGAATCAGCGCAAGCAAAAAAAAAGAGAGACCACTGTTATGCAATCAAAATAGTTTTTTTGTGACCACTTCTGGTACCCCACTGCTTATTTCAGCTCCAAAGCAAAGAATGATATTAGCTCATTTTGAAGGTAATGTGACAGATAATAGGGTCGTTTTTTCCCCTGTCAAGTGAGCCAATAACGGACGGCTCGTCATTTTGAGGTTTGTTCTGAGTTCTCCCCGTTTGTATCTGTGAGGTCCGAGCAGTCACTGTGACCAACGACGAGAAATAGCAAATTAATTGTGATCATTGTCAAGAAAACTTCCTGACCGTCACACCACACAAAGTGTGATACTGTGCCACCTTCAAGATTTGTGATCGGTGGTGTTTTCCCTTCGCCCTATTATGGAAACAATGTCATTATATAATGTATTTTGTGTAATAAAATTCCCAACCTGTTCAATCCCAACCAATCTTTAGTGTTCAATGTGTTTTTACTGTAACTTGAAACGACCAAAGTAAAACGAGATCACTAAATTAAGGTTTCACAGATCTGTGTCCTCTGCTTAGAAATGTCTAAGGCGTGTACACGTGGAATGTAAAGTCTCAGTATTTAAAAAAATTCCCTTTCCCACATTTCCATCAACTAATAATTCTGAGACCTGAATTCATCCCTTGGAGTGTCATATTGCAATGTTGGGATTAGCCTGAGAGTTCATTTAAAAAATCAATAGAAACACTTCGCTAATGGACTACTAATGGTTAAAGTCTTCATTGAAAACTAAGAACTGAATGTTAACACTAGGTACAGTATCAGTTTGAAACTGTTTTATGTTACTAGGGTGTTAACATTGACATAAGATTTGAAATTGTATAATGTTAGTAGGGTGATGGGAGTCATGTTATTCGCCTTCTAGTCTCTCTGAAAAGTATCACTTTGATTATGACGAAGAACAGTAATTCGATTTGCACATATCATTTGTTAACTAACTTCCTAATCCAAGCGTTTCGAAACGAGATCTGGTGCCTAAAACATAACCAATACTTTCAATGCATCACTTTAAGTTTGGCAGTGATATGTGAAATTGAAAAGTCAACATTCAATATAGATATAACATGCCCAAATCTCAAATTCGCTACGTCGGGAAAAGTAAACGAGTGAAAACTGATTCAAAAGTTTCCGCCTGAGTTTTCTTCAAGGCTCCTGCTCAAGTGGGCTGCAGGGCGGCGACGATTAGTTCTGTGTTTCCGACACAGAATTGGTTTTGGATGTTAAATTGCATTTCATCGCAATACCTCTGCAGCATGACTATCAAACTGAGATTTCATTCCCTGTTAGACCGTGCACTATTGTGTCAGCTTGAATCCCGAACCAAAACAAGCCACTGGAAGAAAGCTACCTTTCATCATCACCTCCGGAGCTTTCCAGAAAATGACCACGCTATCAAAGGAATGTTCACATTATTGGGGCACTTCGGATCTCTTTGGCCAGCTATTGTGTGTGTGGTGTTTTTAACGTGACAGACACGGCAATTTCAACATAGATTGACATTAAATGCAAGAAGCGAACTATTGTTTTGCAATATCGCCTCCTAACAATTGTGAAATGGAAGAAACGAACAAGGTGCATCGCTGTGGGTGGCAAAAATAAATTGCACAGGTTTCACTTTTCGGAGATGGGGGTTGATGTTTCAGTTATCCGTGCTCTATGAAATGGTTGAAAAATAATTTAGATGCACTTGGTTTATTCAGATGTTTTACAGATAACTACAGTGCAATATTCGCACACGCCATGGACAATGTGTACACCGCATTGATATGTGAAAGACATCCCCATCAATTCTATGAATATTGTATATACCAATGCACGTGCAAAACAGCACAGAATCCCCAAATGACAAATAAACTAAACGTTTACTAATTGTTTGACAAACAATATCCGCTGTTCCTTGTGTTGCGAGAATAATTCGTGTAAACCCATAACCCGGATTTTAACCGAAGATAGACGCAGAATGCTTATCTTCGATATACACCATCACCTGAAGTTCCTTCCTACACAACCTAGATTTGAAGTACGTTTGCATCGGAATGGAAATCCATGTCCTGGCATCGGTTTTCCGATTGGGTAATTTGGCACACTGTCTAATTTTCGTTATGATCTATTTGAACCCATTCCCCCCCATGTTTCATTCAGAAGGCTTTTGTTTCTCCTTTCCCGACAGATACCGTCTACATCTGTTGGTTGGGCAATCTGTTTTGCAATTATTGCTCTTCACGTTCTCTTGTGCCAAACTGGTCAGTCTCTTGGCAAGTGTTCCCCTCGCGTTGTTCAATCGAGTGCTTTTCAAAATGTTCTTCCTTTAAGAGAGAGAAGAAACAAAAACAACAGACAGTAAGCGTAGACTAATTGTATAAAATTTACAAGTGCTATTTGCAAGAGTTAGGGGGAAGGAGACATCTTTAAGGTTAGCGAGTGACAGAGTGGGAGTAATGCACTACCTCTAACAAGGTGCCGGCACCTCCTTCTATTGAATATGTTATATATTTTTAAATTACGAGTATTTGAATCTGCAAAGAAAACTCAAGGCTTCCCCATCCGAGAAGATTACATCGATATGTTGACATTTCAGGATATCGTATATATTTTTTAATGGAAAAGCACAATGCACTTCTTCAGAGATACAAAGAAAAGGGATTTGCTTTCCCAATCCTCGCTTCTGTAGGATGGCCAGGAGTTGGTCATGTGCTTGACTGTCATATATCTGGCTACAGAATTCCTGTTCAAGTTATGCCATCAAGCTAATATATTTTGACTGCCCTTCTCTCTTGTGACAAAGCCTTGCAGCTGCCTCCGAATCAATATATGTCAAAGAAATATGAAAACAATCATGCCAGAAGACTTAAAGTCTCTGTACATTGTGCATAATGAAATGTCCCCTGTATTCTCAAGGTACTTGGACACACTGACTCATTTATCGTCAACTTTCCTTTTTCTGGTTGATTTTCATTCAGATACCTTTATCAGCTGAAAGCTGGCTACATCTGTTGGTTTTGTAATGCAATTTGCAATTATTGGCCTTCATATGGAGCGTGCCTTAAATTGTCCTTAACTAAAAGCATAATTAAGAGAAGGTCTTAAGCAAGTCAATTATCGGATGGGATTTTAAGACAAACAGGAGCTGATTTAAGATTTCATGAGTCGATTTAAAGGAATATATATATATTGGTCCCCATTACCTCAAGAAGCCAGGATGTCAATTTCCCATCGCTTTTTTTTATACAATGTCGATTGAATTACCACATCCAAAAACATTTATGTCAACCGCTTCGTGTTTTGTGCGACCCCGAACAATACTTAAGATGAATAATGTAATAAGTTCAACCTTCTAAATTTGTCGTGGCGGAATATTGTAGAAAACATGATGATTAAGGAAGAGAGGGCGAAGCAATCCAACAGTGTAATGTAAATCTAAATTATACACAGCTACGGATTTTTGCAATTGCTGTCGCTTTGTTTACATCGCCTCACTTTTAAAAACGCGAGAAGTAATCTTTTCAATTATCTTCACGATATTTCCGTTATCATTGTTGTCATATAGTTGAAAAGCCACAAAATGTAAATTGCCTGTTCTTCCTGGCTTCTCTTTCCGGGCGATTTGCCGCTGTTATTGGCCCGATTTACTTCGTCTTATTTCCCTTTCTTGAATTATTTCAAATATTCCGTCAATTATTTATACAGAGGGAAAAAAAATCCCTTTTGCGCTGATAAATCTCTGCTGCTAACTCACGCATGGCGCACTCTTGCCTTCTCCTCCCGTGCTTCCAGCACGATATCTATTAGCCAGTCAATGAAATGTTCACTCCGCGTATTATCTCATTCTATTTGTTTGTTTTTTTTGTGACATAATGCGTTATTAGTTATTATTGACCATCGGAGGCATTCAAATATAATTTTAAATGAAAATAATGCATTTCCGAAATAATGCATAGCCTCATACTGTAACAAGTTATTTTTAGATATATTGCAAAGCCGTCGCTTGCTGTTTCCAAACCTTTCGACCTACAATGAAGGGTTTGGGGCTTTAAAAAAAAAATTCATTATGTCGATACACAGGCGTGTTAAAGATCTGAATCCTTTCAAATCATCTATTTTTTTTTTAATATCCTGCTCATAACGATTCACTCACCTGGGACGGCGCGGCTTCAAGCGAAGTTGTCGAATCCCAGCCTATGCTTAAAAGAACAGCAAGACTTTCTAATTCCCTCTGGAGAAAGAGAAAAAAATAATAATACAGAACAAATGTAGAATTGTGGCTTGAATCCAGGCGCACAAGGAGCCATTTTAATTCAGACATTTGTGGGGAAAAATGAATAGAAACACTCTTTAGATATTATATTCGCGAACTGTCGAGGCATTAGAGCATTTCACACCTTCTAATTCCGATCAGTGGCTCCATTATTTTTGATTATCATTAACGATTAGCCATTAAACATTGAGCAGTGGGAGAATATGAAGAGATTTGGGGGGGAAATCTTTTGTGTAATGTTAATTCAGCATGCGTGCTTTTGTTGTACTTTGCATTATACAAACCTATTTTGCGAAAAAAATATGTGTAATTTTTGTTTTGAGGGGCCATCATTTCTCTTGCTTCGATACACAGCAAGCTCCTTTCGTTTCTAAAGCAGGCTGTTGGACAAGTACGCCATCTCCTAGTGGCTAGCACCTGGAGTCTTGTAAAATTAGCATTGATATAGATTTAGTTGAAATGTAATCTCTTAAATCTATCCCAAGTTACACAGAGATAATTACACTTTCGCTGAATTGCCATGGGTCAGTGTCTCTGTAGACTCTAAGGAGTTGATTTAGTGACAATAGTGTATACATGAAAAACAGTGTTTGAGATTATAATGTTAATAGATGTACTCGCTAGGGAGTACAGGCGAGCTAAAACTAATTCGGTGCACCGTAACCTGGCTGTCTCGCCACAGCGCTCGAAATTACTTATGAAGCTTAATTTGAAGGTGGGAAGGTCCCGTTGTAATTAAAGACAAGACGGAGAATTAACATCACTGGGATACTGGGATGCTGGCGAGGGTTTAAAAAAAAAATATTGTTTTACAGAAGCATACGTCAGTTTATACCTTCACGGGGCTAAGAGAAAACGAGGCGAAAACTGCTCGAAAACGCTTCGGTTCATGAATTGTATAATTTACGGCCTATGACATTCTATTAGAATATTTAATATTTCGTGAACTAAAAACGGCGATATAATAACTCGGAGACCCAAGGCGTTGCTCAAAGGCGTAACACCTAGTAATACTCTGCAAACCAGGGATATAGACACAAATAAGTTTTTTTTTAAAAGCAATACCAGGAGAGAACGCAGGAAGAACACCTTCAGGAAATGTATGATCCCACATGCACTTCCAGGCTGGTCAGAACAGATGAAATTGATTTTATTCAGGCCGTTGCCTTATTCCATCAACAGTTTGTTACTAAGACTGCATCCTTGTTATTGATCAACTCTTTAAAATCAATTATTGACGATCATTCCTTCAGCTGTAGAATATCCTTCATAAAGCTCTACTCCCCCACCTTGATTTAAGATACTTCTTAAAACATGCCAGTTCTTGTTCATAATATCCCTGGTAAAGTCTTATTTGTCCTAAATAGTCTTAAAAAGTCTATTTAAAAAGTCTATAAAAAGTCTAATGTCAAGTTATTGATGTAGTGTCAATTGCATGTGTCGGAAAATGCTCTAGTTTGTAATTTTAAATGATTTAACTTAAATGTGCAATCATTGTTCTTGTCCTTATTCTGATCTTGTGTCTCCAGTGTTGAAATACATTTTAGACTATGTTATAGATATTTATAAAATGCTGGACTGATGCGGTCTGAAGAAGGGTCTTGGCCGAAAACATCACCCATTCCTTCTATCCAGAGATGCTTCCTGTCCCGCTGAGTTACTCCAGCATATTATGTCTATGTTAGGTGTAAACTAGCATCTGCAGTTCATTCCTACACATTGAGACTATGTTATTACTTTTCCTGTCAGGAGGATAATAACACTGTATTGCAATACCTCATAATGTCTCAAAATATAATTTGTCATGACTGAAGATATTTGAAAATTCCCAACTCAGGAAGAATATAGTGTATTGCCAGAACAATAAAAGAAAAATACTGCAGATACTGCATATCTGACATAAATCAGAATATGTGTAAGAAGGCACTGCTGATGCTGGTTTACACCAGGATGGACACAAAATGCTGAAGTAACTCAGCGGGACAGGCAGCATCTCTGGAGAGAAGGAATAGGTGATCTTTCAGGTCGAGACCCTTTTTCATGATGATAGTCAGGTAGAAGGAAACTAGAGATATGGAAGGATACAAAGAGCATGTAAGGTGTGAAAAGGACAGATCAAAGCCGACAACGTTCAAGGAAATGTACAATGGTTCATTGTTGGCTGGGGGGGAACCTGACAACAAGGAATACAAACAGTAAAATTAATCAGGAATGACAGTAAAACTAGTCAGTGCTGGAAATACTAAGCTGGTCAGGCAGCATCTGCAGAAAGAAAAATAGAGTTTATTATTTAATGTGTGAGATCCTTCATTAAAATTAAGCATAAGATCATTTTCAGTAGCAGATAAAGTGTTTACATAGAAACATAGAAAATAGGTGCAGGAGGAGGCCATTCGGCACTTCGAGCCATCACCACCATTCATTGTGATCATGGCTGATCGTCCCCAATCGATAACCCGTGCCTGCCTTCTCCCCATATCCCTTGATCCCACTAGCCCCTAGAGCTCTATTTAACTCTCTTTTAAATCCATCCAGTGATTTGCCCTCCACTGCCCTCTGGCAGGGAATTCCACAAATTCACAACTCTCTGGGTGAAAAAGTTTTTTTCTCACAGTCTTAAATGGCCTCCCCTTTATTCTAAGACTGTGGCCCCTGGTTCTGGACTCGCCCAACATTGGGAACATTTTTCCTCCATCGAGCTTGTCCAGTCCTTTTATAATTTTATATGTTTCTATAAGATCCCCCCTCATCCTTCTAAACTCCAGTGAATACCAGCCTAGTCTTTTCAATCTTTCCTCGTATGACAGTCCTGCCATCCCATGGGATCAATCTTGTGAACCTACGCTGCACTGCCTCAATCACAAGGATGTCCTTCCTCAAATTAGGAGACCAAAACTGTACACAATACTCCAGATGTGGTCTTACCAGAGCCTTTGCAACTGCAGAAGAACCTCTTTACTCCTATACTGAAATCCTCTTGTTATGAAGGCCAACATTCCATTAGCTTTCTTCACTGCCTGCTGTACCTGTAAGCCAACTTTCAGTGACCAGTGTACAAGGACGCCCAGGTCTCGCTGTACCTCCCCCTTACCTAACCTAACCCCATTGAGATAATAATCTGCCCCCTTGTTTTTGCCGCCAAAGCGGATAACCTCACATTTATCTATATTATACTGCATCTGCGATGCATCTGTTTGAGGGATAAGGGGGATTTTGCTCATTTGATAAGATCAAATGAGTTAAAGTGACAATTCAATTCTAGTTATACTTTTCTGCCTGTGTTACGTGTTCCTGATAGCAGGGCTGTAGGATATGTCCAACAGGACAGACTATACGAATGAGAGATGAACATAATATCACTTTGAGCTTAGTTTCTCTACAAAATGTAAACAGCATAAAATATTTGGTGTTGGTCCCTGTTAGAGTCATAGGGTTATAGGGTCTACAACGTGAAAGCAGGCCCATCAGCCCTACTTGCCCACATCAACCAACATATCCCATCCATACGTTCCACCTGCCTGCATTTGGCCCATGTCCCTCTAAATCTGTCCTATACGTGTACCTGTCCAAATGTTTCTTAAACATTGTGATAGTACCCACTTCAACTACCTCCTCCAGCAGCTCATTTCATACACCCACTATCCTTTGTGTAAAAAAAGTTACCCCTGAGGTTACTTTTAAATCTTTTCCCCCTCACCTTAAACCTATGTCCTCTGGTTCTCGATTCCCCTACTCTGGGCAAGAGACTCTGTGCATCTACCCGATCTATTCCTCCCATGATTTTGTACACCCACATAAGATCAACCCTCATCCTCCTGCACTCAGGGATAATTGCACAATATTGCAAAATATTAACATAACGGCACAAAACTGCGTTACTTTACTATAAAATAAACCTTCTTTGAAAGACAAAAGTGATTGCAGATGTCGTAATCTGGAACAAAACAAAATAACACAGGAAGAACTCCATGGGTCAAGCAGCATCTGTGAGGTAAAATGTATCGAGTGGAGATCAACACTGAGAGAGAAGAGGGATGATTGCCAGTCCATAACAGTACAGGGAGGGGATGTGGTGCGATTGAGTTGGTGGAATGAGATGAGGAGAAGATAATGAGCAGATGCTACCAGTTGGGGGAGGGATGGTAAGTCTTAGAAAACAGATATGAGAATTGGATGGGCTGATGGAACCAGTTTGGAAGGATGGAGGTTGGGGGGGGAAGGGGAGACATGATTAAAGGGAGATGAAAACAAGATGGACAGGTGAGTGAGGAAGAGAAGAATACTGGGAGTTTGGGTAATCTAAACTGTAAAGCAAGGGAGAAAGGCAAGGACAGACAGGTCAATGAGGGAGTGGGAAGAAGAATTAAAATGACAGACAACCAGAAGCTTGAGATAACCATTGTAGACAGAATACAGCTGCTCCTCAAAACAGTCAGTTACCCACTCTTTGTTTCACCAATGTAACAAAAGCAGTAGACCAGGTTGGAAGAGGTGCAGGTGAATGTCTGTCTCCCCTGGATCTCACATCACCGTATCATTTCATTCATTCACTTTGTTCAACACCAACTCTGCGTCCCCTCCAGTTAATCTCTGGGAAGAACAGAACCATCCTTCCCGGCCATCAAGTCTATCCATTGCTAGGCTACTGTCTCAAACTGAGCCAGGCTGTTTAGCGGCATGCATTATGTTTGACCATAGGCAGTACATCTGACCCAGTATTCTCTCGATCGTAAAGACTGCTGATTTCCACTTCAGTGACAATCTATCCCCGCCCCTGCATCAGCTCACCTGCAGATCAAACCCTTATTAATACTTTTATTATTCCAAACTATTCCATTGACTATTCCATTTCTTTCCGAGCTGGATTCCCAACCTCCATAAACATGAGATTGAAATTCTCCTGCCTGTATCTGAAACTCAATGGAATCCTGTTCGTTCCTCCCCAATCCTTGAAGATTGACTCTATCTCCCAATGCTCCAATGCCTTGATTTAAATATGCTCACGCATATATTCTCATTTTTCCCGTAACCCCCTCACTCAGAGCAATTTATTCCTAAAAGGTTGGCTTCTTTTGCATCCTCAGTGTCCTCCACTAGACCCTAGAATTTACTCATTCTGGCTAGCATCATATGCAATATTAAATCCTTCAACCACACTTACAATAAATAGATTACTTGATCATTGACACATCGCCTCTTGTGGATGCATGCCTTGTGCAAATTCCTACATTTAAAGGGTGATTACACTTCAAAAAGTACCAAATTGCTTTACAACATTTTGGGATATTCTGAGATTGTGAATGATCTAATCGAAAAGTATTAATTTTCTGAAAACATTTCCACCTTTCTCTCTTTTAAGATACTCTTTACAACCTACCTCTTTGACCAAGCTTTCAGTCACATATCTCAATGTGTTTCTCTATAGTAATTTTAAATCTGATTCTATTTCTGGGATGTTTGGAATATTTTACAATGTGAAGAGCATTAGATAAATACAAAATTTCCCTTTTGAGTCCGGCAAACATAATCAGCAATGGATTACCAATACATAAATATATTGTAAAGAAAATGTTTAATAACGTTTAAAGAGAACGTTTCATTGTGAAATCAATATCTTCACTGAAAGTGAAAAAAGGAAAAAGAATTCATTCAAAATATTCAGCATTCAGGATAAAATCCGTCGATTTTTTTCCATTACGATTTTGTATGTATCATTTGTGAACTGATTGGAGTTTCCCTTTAAATTAATTACTCATGAAGAATTGCAGCTGCACAGTAAATGGTGCCTGGTAATTTCAGGTCAGTAACTTCAGCACCATTATAAGAAAATTATCGTCATAATTTGTTTATAGTACATGGCTCTGAATCTCTTTGTCTTTTACAGGATAAAGTGTAAGTTCAGTTCATGAAAATGCTTTTTATGTGGTGCACATCTGCTCAGGAGGAATGAAATATGTTAGTTGGCTTGCATTACCATTGTCCTTGCAGACTTGGTTGCACTTGTGGAAATACTCTGAAATGTGATATATTAAAATATTTGTTTTTAAAGCTCAATGGTCCTCTGCATGGTAATGTATTGTGAGAGTACTGCAACAGCAACTCAGAGGTTCAGCCTGCTACCTGTGAGGGGATGTGAAATTTAATTTAATAAATGCCTTAACCTATATTGTCTTACGGAGAAAAGTGACCAAACAGATGCAATTGAATTTTGAAAAGGAACCCAACCAAGCAAAGTCTACAGATTCAATACCTAATCAAAACATTCTGTGCCAAAGTATTGTAATGTCACTAAAATATATCATTAACAATGGGCCGGGGAATGGCTAATGGAGTTTAATTCAAATAAGTATTTGTATTTGGGGAAACTAAACCAGGACAAGTCCTTTGCAGTGAATGGTAGTGCCATGGGAGTGTTGTAACACAAGGGTGTCTAAGAGTACAAGTATATAGTTCCCTGAAGGAGATAGGGTGGTGAGTATAGATGTGTTTAAGAAGAAACTGCAGATGCTGGAAAATCAAAGGTACACAAAAATGCTGGAGGAACTCAGCAGGTGCAGCAGCATTTATGGAGCGAAGGAAATAGGCAACGTTTCTGGCCAAAACCCTTCTTCAGAGTATAGATGTTGGGAAGTTATATTACAGTTGAACATGATGTTGGTAAAGCTGCACTTGGAGTATTGTGTTCAGTTTTGGTCACCACCCTATAGGAAAGATGTCATTAACATGGTGGTTGTACAGGTGTAATTACCACATTTTAAAGACATTTGGACAGGTACATGGATAGGAAATGTTAGAAGATAGAAATTAGGTGCAGGAGTAGGCCATTCGGCCCTTCGAGCCTGCACCGCCATTCAATATGATCATGGGGATCATCCAATCAGTATCCCGTAACTTTCTCTCCATACCTCCTGATCCCCTTAGGGGCCACATCTAACTCCCCTCTTAAATATAGCCAATGAACTGGCCTCAGCATGGAGAGAGTTGGAGCATGTGGGCTTCTCATCTCGTTTCCCCCTTATCTGTATGACTCTATCAGTCTATAACAAACAATCTTCCTGCATAAACAATAGAAAAGAATGTATAATGTTAGAAGAACATAATTGGGGAAATGGGATTAACTTAGTTGGGCCGTCATGGTCAGCATGGATGAGTTGGGCATGAGGGCCTGTTTCCATGCTGTATGACTCTATCAGTCTATAACAATAACTTCCATTCATAAACAATAGAAACTGATAATGGTAGACACACACCATAGGTCCAGTCAGTGTCAGTCGAAAGTAAAACAGAGTTCATATTCCTCCTGAGCATATTTAACATTTTCTGTTCGTTTGTTTACATTTCGAAAGATGCTGGTCAGAAGTGCTGAGTACAGTATTTTGTAGTTTTTATTTCACATTTTCAGCATCTGCAGTTTTATTTTAATTTGTAGAAACTCCTTAACATGGCAAACATCTTTAGGTAGTTGACAAAGGCATCACAAATCAAAAATCGAATCAGAGCCACCTAAGGAAATATTAAGAAGTAGAAACATGGAATTGCAGATGCTGGTTTACAAAATAAGGCACTCATTGCTGGAGTAACTCAGCAGGTCAGGCAACATCTCTGGAAAACACTGAAAGGTGACTTTTCGGGTCAGGACTCTTCATCAGGCTGAACTTCAAGTGAATACTAGGTTAAGATTTAGAGGGATCTTTAAAAAGAGTAATGAAGCAGAGAGGTTTAAGAGGGGGGAAGTTCTGAACATAGGGACTAAACAGTTAAAGACACAACCAAACATTGATCGGGTAAACAAAATAGTGGATTGTGAAGGCAGCTGGAATTGAAAACGTAATGAATTAAGAGATTCCCCGACTGGAAGAAGGATACAGAGGTAAGTTCACTTGGACATTTGAATATGAAGATCAATATCTTAAACTAAACATGTTGACTGATCAGTAGGGTGCCATGTTTCTATTCAAAATGTTCAGAATTATGCTGTCATTTCACACTGAAAGGCATGAGTCATTTTAGTTTTAGTGGCACTAATGAATTAAGATAGAAATTATAATTAGTTTTGTGTTTGCTGCAAAAAATAATTCAGGTAATTTATTCATTTAATCATTTAACCCAAATCCTCACATGATCATTTAGACTACAAAGGGGACTTTGTGCTTACAATAGATCTCAACTTTGAAAAGACAAAATGTTCTATGCATATATTACACAAGGGGTACTTGTGGATTGCACTGCCATGAGAATAAATGTCAAAACTCTCCTGTGGCTTCACTAATTATGGCTTGTGTGGTTTTCTGCAATATTGGGATAAAATGATAAATAATGTTGAATTTAAAAAGACATCTAGTGTAAAGATACACAAGATATATTGCTAAACTCAGACTTTCTTCGACTTTAATATTACCCTCCACAACAATTGCAACAATATTAGGAAATTAAATTTAATCTGTTGCAAGAAATAGATGACAGTGTTAAATGAAAATTAACTGGGGTTATTCATTGGACTGAATATACTGCAATGAAGGTGGTATTTCATATTGATTTGCTGATATCAAGAAATTATTGAAAATCGACCAATATTATGTTGACAGTTAAGAAAGAGTTTAGCTTCCACTAAAATAAGCAGTATGTGAGTTTTTATGACTATACCATAGAACATAGAATATATAACATTACAGTGTAGGAACAGGCCCTTTGGCTCACACTGTTTGTACTGAACATGATGCCAGATTGAACTGACCTCTGCCTGCATATCTCCATTCCCTGCATATCCACGTGCCTAGCTAAACGCCTCTTAAGTGCCACTGTCGTATCTGCCCTGGCAGTGCATTCCCAGGCACCCATCAATTTTAGTTCAATTTCGTCAACAGCATGGAACAAGCCAATTGAATCCACACAGACCATCAATCACCCTTTCACGCTTGTTCTGGGTTATCCCGTTTTCTCATCACTCCCTTACACATAGACCTTACATGCCCCAGGGGAAATATTACCGAGGCCAATTGCCCAACAAACCCGCACAGCTTTGACATGTGGAAGGAAACAGGAGTACCCAGAAGAAACCCACACTATCACAGAGAGAAAGTGCAAACTCCATGCAGACAGCACCAAACGTCAGGAACAAAATCTGGTCTCTCACGCTGTGAGGCAGCATCTCTGCTCCAGCTGCGGTACCTGCTGTCCCTCCCAGTGTAACAATTTATTGCCCCAGATCCCCTTTAAACTTTTCTCCCCTCACCTTAAGATAATGCAGTCCATGACTAAAACATGCAGTTGTTGAGTGTTTATGACTGAAATATTAATATTCTTTCTCTGTTTCTCGTTTCTACTGACCTTCTGTTTTGTTTAGTGTGGAGGTATCGTGTGGAAACAGGTCCTTCGGCCCACCGAGTCCATGCTGACCAACAATCCCCTGTCTACTAATTCTGTTCTACGCACTAGGGGCAATTTACAGAAGCCAATTAACCTACGTCTTTGAAATGGGGAAGAAAACCGGAGCACCCGGAGAAAACCCAAGCGGTCGCAGGGAGAACGTGCAAACTCAGTACAGGCAGCAGGTGTAGTCAGGATCAAACCTGGGTCTCTGGCACTGTAATGCCCCCGTCCCACTTAGGAAACCTGAACGGAAACCTCTGGAGACTTTGCGCCCCACCTAAGGTTTCCGTGCGGTTCCCGGAGGTTGCAGGTGGTTGCCGGAAGTTGCAGGTAGTGGGAGCAGGTAGGGAGACCGACGAAAACCTCCGGGAACCGCACGGAAACGTTGGGTGGGGCGCAAAGTCTCCAGAGGTTTCCGTTCAGGTTTCCTAAGTGGGACAGGGGCATTAAGGCAACAACTCAAGCTGCTGAGCAACTGTGCCACCCTACTGGGTATTTCTACACATTTTTACTTCTATTATTTGCAAAACCCGGTTATTGTTACGGAGCCACAGAACGACATCCTGGCATCATTGAACTAAAACGTCGGGAGTGCATTCTGTTTATTGGAGGAAAAGATTGTAATATCGCTCGGTCAACATGAACTTGGTCGTGAAGGATGCAACATTTTGTCAACTGCTTCCCTAATGTATAATGACAAGAACCAGAAGGGATGACAATTTATAAATTACGTTCTCTATTCTGCGTTCTGTCTAGGGAAAAGATTACCAGCTAAACGGAGAAAATTATGCAAGGATGTGGCAAAAATCTCTTTGAAGAAAGGCAATATCCTCATTAACCATGTATGCTGAAGTGGAGAAGGGGCATTCATTTTATGCAGCAGGACCTCACAGAAGCCTTACATATGAAAGAAAGACTGCACTACCTCATAAATTACCCACCTACTGCACTTTCAGCCATGTCCCTGCCCCATCTGTGGAAGAGTAATGGTTCTAGTATTGGCCTCATCATCCACTCAGAAACTCACAAATCTGGAATGATTGGCATTGGTCATAAAATAGAACTCATTTGTGACTGGCAAATATTTATGTAGCCTCTATAAAAGGAATGTACAGCATGAACTAAACCACAATATCCACTCTCTTACTCTCTCTCTCCCTCTCTTCCCTCTCCCTCCTCTCCCTCACTCTCCCACTCTCCCTGTCTCTGTCTCTCTCTCTCTCTTTCCCTCCCTGTCTGCATGCCCCCTCTCTCTCTATCTCTCTCTCTCTGCCTGACTCTCTCCTTTATCTCTCTCCCCCTTTTGTCCTTTTCTGTATGTGTGTCTGTCTGTTTCCCTGCCTCTATCTCTATCTCTCTCTCTCAACAACCACTTGGATTTATAAAGACACTTCCCGATACCATGATAAACAAAACTTGACATTCAGCTGCATAATTATCTATTAGGGAGCTTGGCCAAAAGCTTGGTCAAAGAAATCATTTCTAAAGAACATCTTAATGGAGGAAATAAAGGCAAAGCAGTTTAGCGAGGGAATTGTGCAAGTTTGACAGCTGAAGGCATGACCACCATGGTGGAACAATTGAATACAGGGATGAGCAAAAGGTCTGAATAAGAGGAGCATAGGTATCGGAAGATTTACTGGGTTGGAGAACATTACAGATTAAGGGATAGAGAGGGGCCATGGAGGGAATTTGAAAGCAATGTTGAAGATTTTAAGAACTTTTATGCTTCAACTTTTAAAACAAACTGGACTTTACAGGAATAATTTCCCATTATACAGCAAATTTGGTGTTGTACAATTTCTCAAGGCATTGTGCAAGAGCATTATTGGTATTGGTTTATTACTGCAACTTGTATACAGTGAAAAACATTACATTGTGTGTTATTCAGGTAAATCATCCATACATGATTACAATCAAACCATGCAGAATATAATGTGGCAGCAACAGGGAAAAAGCAAATAAAATAAAGAACACAAGGGCTGAAACGGGGTAGACTGGTAGATCAGGAATACATCCTTAGCTTATAAGAGGTCCACTCAAGAGTCTAATAACATTGAGGAAGAAATTGTTTTTGGATCTGATGGTACATGCTTTCAAGTTTTGGTACCTACTGCCCAATGGGAGAGCGGAGATCAGTAGATGACCTGGGTGTGAGTGGTCTGAAGAAGGGTCCCAACCCAAAATGTCACCCATCCTTATTCTCCAGAGATACTGCCTGACCCATCGAGTTCCTCCAGCACTTAGTGTCTATCTTTGGTCCTTGATTATGTTGGCTGTTATCAAACAAAATTTGGACATCAGCTACATTGGTACTGTACATGTACGGACAGATGACCCGATATTTTGTCAATGAGTAAATAAGCAAATACCACAGGGGGGGGGGGGGGGGGGGGGGGGGGGGGGGGGGGGGGGGGGGGGGGGGGGGGGGGGGGGGGGGTCTGATGTCTCAGTAAACCGCTTCAGTACTCTTTTTATTTCCGATATTTTCAAAAGCTTATCATTCACTTTCAGCTTCATGCAGTCTCTGCAGTTTGCTACTCGCGAGAGATTTTGAAAATCCAAATTGAAATGAGAGCAGAGGGTGAAAGTAAACAGATGCAAAATGATCTTGCCTTTTTACAAATGAAGTGGAGGAAAAAGCCTTTAATAATGATTCTATATTTTGGAACCAAAATGGTCTTCTGGTACTGACTATTCCTATATCATGAAATTATGCTGTGATACAAAAAACTATCGTGGCATAACTCTGCTGTAACACTTCACCATTGAATATCAAGTCATCATTTACAAAGGACTAACATAATATGGATATTGTAGATATTGCTATGCTGCGGTGAATTTGAATACACCAATTGCAATGACGTCAACATTCATTTGTAGAGGTAAAATAGCAGTTACTGTTATGAGTTTTGGGTTCATGTTGGAGTAACACTAATGTAATCTCCATTCTCAAACTGTTTCACCAGGCTTTCAACATGTTCCAATATGGATTATATGGGTCTGAATGGAGCACTTTGGTAAGGAGAGACATTTCAGCATGATGATGTAGGAAGTGTGCACTAATCTGTATTAATGTAGGAAATAGATACCTAATACTACATGTAACTTGCTTTACTTTCAAACAGAAATTCAAACTGATACACTATCGATTGCATAGCAAATGTGGTTTCATTTGTCGATATTATCTGTATTTACATTTGCAAACTTCATTTTCCAATATTTGTAGACTTATCCAACCATAGATTTGATATATTTTATACTACCAAGATCAAAAATGGAGTGACAACGGAAAAAAATGGTTAATGAGTTCCAGATGATGTTGTCTAAAGTTTTATCCAACTGAAAAGGTTGGTTGTATTTCTTGGCTGGAAGTCTGTTAGCATTAATTAGAAAAAATGGGTATTGTCATCATTGATATATTATGAACAAACAAGCCTCACAAGTCCAACTCTCATCATGAAATAATCCCAACCCAAAAATCTCTGTGACTGCTTTTATCTTTTATTCAACACAAAACTCTGCCTCTTGCCTTGATTGGTTTCATATATCCTTCTCTGTGTCCTTCTGCCCAGATCTATCTGTTACAATTATTTGACGCTTCAGTCCAATTCCCATCAGAATGCATCACCAGACTCATTATAATTGCACTAGGTGGCAGTCTATTCCATAAGTCAGTGATTACAAGGAAAGTTTATTTAAAAGTTAGGTTTAACTCTTGATTCCCTTGGGTTATTATTCTCTCCTATGCCTCTTCAATGCTTTACGTTTGCCTCAGCAATTTCCTTAATTATCTTAAAAATCTGGCTCCCATCCCACATATTTTATCCACAGTTGGAGTTGGTTCAGTTTCTTTAATCTCGCTGTTTCACAATGATCTAAACCTCAAATTATCTGAGCTCCCCAATAGCACAGTGGGTACTGTATCACATGAAATGTGGTTGACTACAAAGGCAAGAAGCCCTCAGAACTGATTCCTGCTTTGAGCTGAGCTGGCTCATCCCAGCCAGGTCAGATGTTGTGTAATTACAATTATCCTTGGTGACTCTGAGACAGAAAGAGGAAAATAATTTGATATTCCAGCCATCAGACATGTAAATGTGTGGCCTTTATGTGAGTACAGTCCCGGGTTTAGCTCAAAGCGGGTTTTGCGAATTAATACGAACCGTTCTGAAACTAAAAATGCAGTCACCTGCAGGAAGATGCTTGGGTACAATAGTTTAGGTAATGGGACAACTGATGGAATTGTACCCATTGTAAATCACTGCCTTTAGAGGAGAAAGGAATCGAATTGAAGGGTAGCAAAAAACATAATAATACAGCTATACGTGACACAAAAGCAAAAAAATTCATCACATCTGCATTCTGTTTGTGGATGTAGACTTTGATTATACATTTCACATTGCAACTCAATTAAGCAAAGACATGATATGGTTATTACAACGTTTATTTTATACTATATAGTACCCCTATATATAATGTGGCATCTAATTCACACACTGCACCACTCTTTTTTCACCATGCTTCTTGAGTTCCCGTGAAGTCAACATGGCATGAGTATATTTATATATCTTGTAGTTCAGTCTTTCAAATTCTATCATTATTAAAGAATGGCAAGCAGCCACAATTTAATATGTAGAAAACACTATGGAAAGCGGGGAGATATATATCGACTTTGGAAGTACCTTAATCTGTCGGAATATTTTGGTGACATTGCTTTGGGTACACCACACAATTCTCACCATTGATCTCAAGAGTCAAGAGCGTTTAATCGGTAAAGGTACGGAAAACAGAACAATTAAATTCTGACTTGCAGCACCTTAATGGGCCCGTAAATGAAGTACAGACAGATAAACAAAATAATAAAAAATACAATAAATTAATAACAGTAATACTAGTGCAAAATAAAACAATCCATATAAAGGAAAATTCCATTGAGCATCTATTTATTTAATGCCTTCGATAAGACCAAACTTTCAAAGAAGCTTTACAGGAGCTCAATCAATACAAACCAACAAAGGCTTTAGAAAAGACTAACAACTTGGTCACACTTTTAAGTAGGGCCCTGGGGGGAAAGAATGTACAGCAAGGTAGAGAGGATGAGATAGGAATTTAGTACTTTGACAGCTGAGGTGGAAGAGCTCAGATGTTGATCCACGGGGATTTCTTAAGGCATGTGAGAATACATAGTTTTAGGCTTGCAGAAGTTTGCAGACATGACATCAGTTTAGTTGAAGGGAAGGATTTTCAAATTAAGCTGGGGATAGTCTGCTCTCTATTCGATTGGCCAGCTGTGCTTAGTGGGTTCTGGTATACCTGGAGCAGTCCGATTCTATTCTCAACTAAAGATCAGGACCAGACACACATGACCCAGCGAGCCTTGGTACCATTCCTCTTGTCATAGTGGACCAGTGTTAGTTAGACATGATCTCCTAAAAAGATCCGTGAAATATGCCCAACCCAACGTGGGGTTAGGTGCAAATCAGTTCTAATCTACCACTGGTCCCTTCTCAAATAAGAGATACATAGGTACCTAGGAAACACATTTAAAAAGAGACTCAAAATGCTGGAATAAATCGGTGAGCCTGGCAGCATCTCTCGAAGACAAGGATAGGCAATGTTTCGGGTCGGGATGCTTCTTTGGACTTAATTGCACCCATTTCTGCATCTTGTTTTTAAGCATGAATTGCAGATAAAATCTATTTTCCTCGGGCTAAACAGTAGCAGTGATAATTTCCAGGTCAAATCGCATTAATCTGGAAATTGGCCTGGCCACATAAGGTAGTGATTCACCCCAACATGGCTGACATTTTCCTTTCGTCATTCACATCCCCGATTACATCATATTCTGGGGGGGGGGGGTAAATTTTCTTCACTAATAGCAGGCGGCAAAATACAACCGTCGCTTTTCACAGACAAAGTAATAGCAGAATTGTGCACCCAAAACAAGATGGCATACTAAAGGGTCTGCACCATCACATCAACTCTTGCATACAATATTTCTTGCTCTCTCTGCATTCTGGAGAACTAATCAATGGCATTTCCTTCATTAACCACATCTGCCTTTAAACATTGATGGGACTTGTTTGCTGTAATCAGCCCACACTTCATGGTGGCTTGGGACAACTCAATGCATGGGAACCTACTTTAGACTGTAGAGATACAGCATGCAAATAGGCCCTTTGGCCCACTGAGTCCACGCCGGCCAGCGATCACCCTGCACACTAACACCATTCTATACACTCAGGACAATTTACAAATTCACCGAAGCAAATGAACCTACAAACCTGTATGTCTTTAGAGTGTGTGAAGAAACCTGGAGAAAGCCTATGTGGTCACAGGAGATCGTACAAACTGCATACAGACAGCACCCGCAGTCAGGATCGAATCCGGATCTCCAGCACTGTTAGGCAGCAACTCTACCACTGTGCCAGGGTGCCACCCTTAATCTGTCCAGTTCCTTAAATGAAAGGTGTCAGTCACATTATAAGAACCATGTCGCTGAAGCTGTGAACTTTCCTTGCTACTGTGTTCGATAATATTTCCCAATTTGGAGAATATTTTTGGACGGTCTGATTGTGTTAGTGCGAGTCACTGTACACGTTTAATGCACAAAAAAGTGGCACAGGAGGGCCTTAAGTATTTAGACTCCATCAAAACCACCTTCCGCGTCATATTTTAAGTTAAGATTTTATTTGTATTGTCGGGGATTGTTGCAGCAGGCACATGGGAACACCACCATCTGCAGGTGTCCCTCCAACATGCACACCATCCTGAATTACGTTTAGGTTTTGGTTTATTATTGTCACAAGTACAGAGATACAGTGAAAGGTTTTCTTTTGCCTACTATGCAATCAGAACTATATTTTGCTCTCTGTATCTTCCCCAGAGTACTACCATACCTATTGCCATAGAGGGTGTACAGAGAAGGTTCACCAGACTGATTCCTGGAATGTCAGGAATTTCATATGAAGAAAGACTGGATAGACTCGGCTTGTACTCGTTAGAATTTAGAAGATTGAGGGGGGATCTTATAGAAACTTACAAAATTCTTAAGGGGTTGGACAAACTAGATGCAGGAAGATTGTTCCCAATGTTGGGGAAGTCCAGGACAAGGGGTCACAGTTTAAGGATAAGGGGGAAATCCTTTAGGACCGAGATGAGAAAAAAGATTTTCACACAGAGAGTGGTGAATCTCTGGAATTCTCGGCCACAGAATATAGTTGAGGCCAGTTCATTGGCTATATTTAAGAGGGAGTTAGATGTGGTCCTTGTGGCTAAAGAGATCAGGGGGTATGGAGAGAAGGCAGGTACAGGATACTGAGTTGGATGATCAGCCATGATCATATTGAAAGGTGGTGCAGGCTCGAAGGGCCGAATGGCCTACTCCTGCACCTATTTTCTATGTTTCTCTGTTTCTATGTTTACCCATGGTACTTGAGTTGGATTTGATTGTGTTTGTGTTTAGATCAACTAAAACTATACATAAATGCAATCAGGTCAAACTCAAGTACAATAGGTAGCGCAAAGGGGAAGACACAAAGAGCATTAGACTTAGTCCGTGTAGAGATGAATCAGATAGTACCCCAGCTTATGGAAGGACCATTCAAAAGCCTAATAACAGAGGGGAATAAGGAGAATAAGCTGCATCGCCAGTCCCTCACCATCACTGGATCTAAATACAGAGAGCGAAATATAGTTCTCAGCTTTGTGGCGAGCAGTTCATAGATTAAGTCTAATGTTCGCAATAGGTTAGGGATTAGTCGGACTGTACCGTAACTTACAGGAGGACCATTCAAAAGCCTGAAACAGAAGGAAAAGGTATATCCGCCAGTCCTTCACCATCATTGGATCTAAATCCTGGATTAGGCCCAGTGGTGGATCTAATCCAGTAATTGGATCCTTAACCCTACCCATCAGCGCTACTCAGGGTGTACATTCACCTGAAGGACTGCAATGGTTCAAGGTGGCTTGGTAGAACATCTTCATGGCAGCTAGGGATGGACAAGAGATATGGCTTTGCCCAACTACCTTCAGACCCCGGATGATGAATTAAACAACAGCATGAGATACAATTTTTACTTGATTCTCAGGAAAGAATAAAGAAAGAAATTATCTGAAGGCAAATTTCTTTCCAAAGTGACGCAATAAGCCATCCACCAACAGTCACATCCTACTGTTCCACCATGGTACAAACTTACCATGAGCGATGTCATCAGGGATCTGTTAATATAATAGCTAATACCTGAAACCCACAACCCCATTCTGTCATCGGCCACACACTCCCAATTCATACACTGCTGTGCCTGGGCTTCAGTTAAATGGCACTTTTGAAAGGATATGAAGCAATTTTGAGTGCTTCTTCATGTGAATCTGTCAATATACCTTCTCTGTGAGACTGACAATCTGCTTTGCAAGTGCACCAAGCGTGTGGTTATGATGTCAGTTTTTGCATCATTATCTCGTGACTTCTTCTTCACTGCAACTAAGACTGACAGTATAACTCAGGTCAAAAACCAGAATCAAGTTCTAATCTGGCTTCAATATGCAATGATTTGATATTCTATCAGAGAAACCATCAAACTCTGTGTAGGTTTGAGGTTTGAGGCTGCCTCAAATATGCATCTTCACATTGTTGAACTTGCTTTAAAAAAAGTGCTGAGAGTCTTTCATTTTACCTTTGTATGTGCATGAAAATTGCAATCCTCCCCTCCAAATCCCAGAACATTCAGAATCTACCAACCTACACCAGAAGCTTCAAAGGACATAACACTTTTTATTACCAGTAGGCCATCATTCTGCCTACTGCATAACATGGCTGTTAGACTCCAGTTTGCAATCTGATCCAAGTTATTGTCAGACCACATGTTTCAGCAGTGGGCAGTTCCTTCATCTCAGATCCATTCAGGTACAGAATCAATGGTCATTCCAGCCAGTTGGGCTTGTCTCTCTTGTGCGGCATGAGAATGTGTCATCTATTGGAAATTGGTGCCCTAACCTTTCTCTCACACAAACCAATCTCCCTTCCATTCACTCCATCTACACTTCACACTGCCTCGGCAAGGCCACCAGCATAATCAAGGGTGTGTCTCACTCCAGTTACTCCCTCTTCTCCCCATCTGCCATCAGGCAAGAGGTACAGAAATGTGAAAATGCACACCTCAAAATCCAGGGACAGTTTCTTCCCAGCTGTTATCAGGCAACTAAACCACCTTACCACCAACTAGAGAGCAGTCCTGAGCTGCTATCTACCTCATTGGAGGTTCTCGAACTACCTTTATCGGGCCACACTGGACTTAATCTTGCACTGAATGGTATTCCCTTTATCATGTGTCTGTTACACTGCGGATGACTCGATTGTAATCATGTATAGTCTGTCCACTGGGCAGTTCCTTCATCTCAGATGTTCACTGACTGGTTAGCACACAACAAAAGCTTTTCAATGCACCTTGGTACACATGGCAATAAACTAAACTAAACTAAACTGAACAGTTGTATATAAAAGATCCTATGACATTGTTCCAACGAACAATGTGTCAAGACAGTTCTGGCTCTCTACCCAATATGGAGCCCTAAATGATTTTCAAAAAATTCAGTTTATTTGGTAATTACTTCATTGCTGGTTGTGAGACTTGGGCTTAACACAGAACATAGAGCAGTATAGCTGATGAACAGACTCTGATCGCAAACGTACCAAACATGACACCAAGTTAAGGCCATGTTATCTACATCCCTCTATTCCCTGCATATACATGTACTTCTTTAAAAGCCTCTTAAATGCCTTCACCACCACCCTTGCAAGTACAGTATGTTTGAGTCACACACCACTCTAATCACACCTCACATCTCCTATAAACTTTCCCCTTCTCACCTTTAACCAATGCCCTCCAGCCTTTGATATTTCCACCCTGAGGAGAAGAGTCTGACTGTCGACACTGCCTATGCCTCAAAAGCACTTCACTGGCTGCAATGTGCTTTGGGATGTCCATAGATCACAGATGTGTGGGAGGCAAAGTTATGAATGTTGATTGGAGTCTAATCCACTGTGTAGCAAGAGACCCATGTTCATAAGTTAAATGTCACCCGTGTGCTCAGTGGATTCTGCATTTAACTGTAGGACCAATTCTGGAACCGGCAAAAATCAATGAGGTCAGTGAAATTTATCTTTGAAAAATACCAACTGTTTGTAAACCGCTAAAATCTAAACGGAGTATTTGTTAAATGGTAAGGGAATGGGTAGTTCTATTGTTCAAGGTACCTTGGCTGTGTCACTGAAAGCCAACATGCAGGTGCAGCAGTGAGGAAGAGAGTAAGCAGTTTGTTCATTTTTATAATGAGAAGGCTTGGCAGCAGCAGAAAGGTGACTTATTGCAATTATATTGGGCCTTGGTGAGACCATAACTGGGGTAACATATGTTGGTCTCTTCATCTGATACACATGCCATGGAAGGAATGCAGTTTATGTAGATGGGATTGGTTCCAGGGTGGTGGGATTGCCATGTAAGAGAGGCTGAGTCAACTGGGGTTGTATTCTCCCAGAGCTTAGATGAATGATAGGACATTTTATGGAAACATAAATCTGTTAAAGAGCTGGAAGTCTGGATTGAGGGAGGGTGTCTTCCCTGGGCTGACAAATCCAGGAGTACCAGTTAAGAATGAGAGGTTGGCCGGTTAAAACTGAGATTACTGTTCATTAGACTAAGATTGTCAGACTCAGAGATGGTGAACCTTGGAATTCTCTATCCCAGAAAGGTTTGGAGGGTCAGGGGCTGGATTCAGTCAAAGCCGAGATCATTTTTTTGAAAAGCAGGAAAACCCAGATGCTGGAATCTTGAGCAAAGGTGCTGGAGGAATTCAGCAGGTCTCGTCACATCTGTGAAGGGAATGGACAGGTGACATTTTGAGTCAAAAGACTTAATGTAATTTGGACGAAAATGCTGGAAAAGAGAGGTGAGGGCGGGAGAATGCCTGACAGGTGAGAAGTTTTCATGAAATCAAATGAAATGGTACTACAAGGGGTAATATGAGGGGGAACTTCTTTACTCAGAGAGTGGTAGCGGTGTGGAATGAGCTTCCAGTGGAAGTGGTGGAGGCAGGTTCGTTGGTATCATTTAAAAATAAATTGGATAGGCATATGGATGAGAAGGGAATGGAGGGTTATGGTATGAGTGCCGGCAGGTGGGACTAAGGGAAAAAAAGTTGTCGGCACGGACTTGTAGGGCCGAGATGGCCTGTTTCCGTGCTGTAATTGTTATATGGTTATACGGTTAAATGGTTACAAGGAACTGTAGATGCTAGTTCACTAACGACACTAAATGTTGGAGCAGCTATGCAGGTTGGGCAGTATCTCCGGAGAACATGGAGTGGTAACATTTTGGGTAGGGGAGGGAGGGAGAAAGACGTAAGAGAGGTGGTGGCAGCACAAAGCCTGGCAATGATATGTGGGTACAGGTGAGGGGTGGAGGCGGGGGGGGGGGGGGGGGGGGGGTGAGGTTGTTTGGCAGGTGGTGATATCGACGGTAAGTGAGGTGGAAGATCAATTTCAATCTTGATAAATAGCAGAGCCAGCTCAAAGGGCCAGGTGTCCAATTGCTGTTCTGATGTCTGCAAAACGGACATTATTATATGAGAAAGCAAAACCAACGAGGTTCGTGTCTGATGGACACAAAGTGCTGGAGTAACTCAGCGGGTCAGGCACCATTTACGGAGATACACAAAAGAGCACAAAATCTCTTCCTTCGATAAATTTCTAACTTCTTCTGGGTCTGATGAAAAATCAGTGACGTAAAGCCTTAACTCTTTTTTTATCTCCACAGATGGTGCCTGACATTGAGTGTTTCCAGAATTTCCTCATTTTATGCATTTCATTATCCAGATGCCTGTCTGAAACTGGGTATCTATAGCAAAACACCAGCCCAGTACATCAACAACTACAGCACATCTGCCAGTAGCGAAGAGGAAATGCCTATCACTCCACGAACAACTAAACAGAGTAAATAAGGCACTAATTAATGCTACAAAGAATAGCATATGAAAATCCTTTGGTAACAATATGAAGTGTTTGCTTTTACTTGAAGTGCACAAGCTTGTAATCTTTATTCAATTACCGCACAAACGTTTCTGGGGGGGGATGTCTGAAGGATGTCAACCGGAGAGAATAGCTTACACCCACTAAACCTGTAGTTGAAGGAATCAATAAGTATGAAAGGACGACTTGGATTTCTGATTTGTCATTCACAGTCTTAACCAATGCAGTAATTTTGAAGAGTGCTCAAAATTACAATGGTATATGGGGATCAACTCACACACATCCAAATCCAACACAGGGTGATGTGATAATGACTGGATAACCTATTTCCTTTTGGCAATGATGACTTAGCAGCAAATACTGAGTCAACGAGACACCGCACAGAAACATGGCCTTAAACTGCATGAACTAGCGAGCGCTCATTCTTCACTATTCCTATTTTTTATTCTCCCCACGTTCCCGTCAATTCCTCGCCTGACTAGACCATTTCACCGACACGCGAAGGGGAATTTACAATGGCCAATTAACCTGCCAACCAGCAAGTTTTGAGGGATGAGCATTTGGCAAAATCAGTACTGAACCGTGGAGTGAAGAGAATGGAAGCACAATGTAGAACCTTTGATGCAATGGGGTTGGGGACCAATGCTGTCCAAAATAGTCCCAAGAATTGTTTTGCATCCATATTTCATGTGGAAAGTGACACTTTAGATGGTGCAGAACTCTTTCCATCTGCACTGGAATGAGAGCCTAACTTCTGTTTCTGAATCTCTGGAAGGGAACTTGAATCATTATCCTCCTGTGACCAAGGAAGCTACAGAAAACAAACAAAGGTATAGTAAAACGCAAAGTTCCAGAGGATCTCAGTGGGCTGAGCAGCATCTGTGGAGGGAATGGATAGACAATGATTTGGGTCGGAATCCATCTTCGAACATATAACTTCCTAGAGCTTAGAACATCCAAAAAACAGTTTTAAACTGTTGCAATATAGAAAGCTTTGCTGTATTTATTTTTTATCAGCAAGGTCCCATGAACATGAATATGGTAAATATTAAAACATCTCTTTGAGACTGGCTAAAAGATAGTTATTGACCAGAGCACAGCAAAGATTTTCACTGCACTCCTTTGAAGTTCTACCTAAGAATGTAGCTAGATCCATGGTTGATTACTTGAGCCAATGACCTTCTGGCTCAGAGATAATAGTGCGTTCCCTGAGTCGCAACTGACACCATTGTCAAGAATTGGGATGGGTTGTACATGACGAGGAAAGAAGAGGAGGAGTGGAATGTAAGGTCAGGCATCGGGATGTGGGAAGATGAGAGCAGAGGGGAGGAGAAAGGTGGGATTTGCAGATAGGAGTGAAGCATGCTGGATTGGTGTGTGTGTGTGGGGGTTCACGTTTCCTCATACATCAATCACAAAGACATGTGAGTCTGCAGATTAATTGGCCTCTGTAAAACTGCCCCTACGGTGTAAGGAGTGAATGAGAAAGTGGGATAACACATTACTAGTGTGAACGGGTGATCAATGGCCGGCATGGACTCGGTGAGCCAAGGACTTATTTCCATGCGGTAATCACTAAAAGTAATAGCGAAAAAAACTCAAATGGAAGCTGATTAGTTGAGTAGACAGAAACATTATGGTTGTTCCACAGGCCGCCATTTAACGTACTAAGGAAACATTCCTAGCGCCATATCCAGGCCAATCATTCACGCAATGGAATTCATTTGAATAGGCCAGTTCGGTATTCCGAAAAACGCAAGGAATCATGGGATTTTTCAAAGGTCATTTGAGAATAAACAAAGCGGGGAGAGCGGGGTGTAACAGCGAGAGAGAGGGAGAAGATGCGAGTGGGAGACAGGGAGAGACGGTGAGAGGTGGGGGAATAGAGTTTTCAGTTAGACAGACAACCACTGGTAAAGCCATGGCTCGTTGCTTCTTGGAAAGTCAAGAAAATGTCCTCAATCGAGTGAATGCAGCTTCAGAACTCCCTCGTCTCGAGATTTCCGCGGGCGCAAGGAACAAATGCCCTAAAGTTTGCGTTGAGTGAACTGTTCTTACCGTCCTTGTCGTACGCTGGCATTTTGTGAGAGTGGCCCATCCCAACCACGGCGCAAAAGTCTAATGTGTCGGAAGTGAAGGAGGGTCTTCTCTCCAGACGCCCGCACGCGGGAGTGTCGGCCCAGGCCCGCAGCCAGCGAGGAGGGGCGGCGCCGGCCCCAGCCCCAGCCCGACACTGCCTGTCCCAGAATTAATCTGTATCAAACGCTCCCTAAATGCCACAAACCCCAGTAACTCAGCGGGCCAGGCAGCATCCCTAGATCTGGATCACTAAATACTAACTGCGATCCTTCACGCTTTAATAGTACCGGAATCACCTGAAGTGTCTCTCATGTGATAGACATAAAATGCTGGAGTAACTCGGCGGGTCAGGCAGTATCTCCGGATAGTGGGAATGGGTGACGTTCCTGAAGAAGGGTCTCGACCCGATACGTCACCCGGCCATTCCTTCTACCCGGAGATTCTGCCTGTCCCGCATTTTGTGTCTACGGTGGCAACCGGCATCTGCACTTCCTTCCTACACGTCTCTCGAACGTGATTAGTGCAAAAAAAAAAGTTATCCTTGCTGCAGTGTTTGTGTCAGAAAAATTAACGTAATTAACTAAATGAGTAGTCTTGACCGGATTAGATCTTCCTCGAAATGTGGATTGTTGGTTTAGAACTGCAGATGTTGGTTTGTACCAAAGATAGGCACAACGTGCTGGAGTAACAGCGGGTCAGGCAGCATCTCTGGAGAACACGGATGGGTGACATTTCGGGGCAGGACCCTTCTGCTCCAGACTAGGAGTCAGCCTGAAGAAGGGTCCCGACCCGAAACGTCACCCATCCCTTTTCTCCGCGGTACTGCCTGACCCGTTGAGCATTGTGTCTATCTTCAGATCTTCATCGAACTTGGTTTGCTCGCTTGATACAGATTAATGTGGCAATCGCATGCCACAATAAGGTCTACTCTCACCAGTAACAATTATCTAGTGAAAGGGTCAAGAGTGTTTTGTTGTCATGTATCCTGAAAACGAACAATGAAATTCTAACTTGCAGCAGCACAACAGGCCTAATTTGAAATTTGCAATCTGCAATCTCCAATTTGAAATTTGGCTGCTACCGCTTAAAATTATACAAATACACGCCTTATTTTTTTTTGTCACAATATATCTCTGATTTGTATCTTTATCTCCCTTGCTCCCTGCGGTTTTACCCCTTAATGGTTTAGTATCTAATGACTGGATGAGATATTTCCTCGATTAAAACAAAACAGAAAATGCTGGAAATATTCAGCAGGTGGGGCAATAACAGTTAACATTTCTCCGTCAATTCTTCGACCTAAAACCTTATCGCTGTTTCACTTTCCACAGATGCTGCCTGAGCTACCAGGTGTCTTCATCATTTTCTGATTTTATTTCATATTCCTCGCGTCTGCCTCTTATTTTCAAATTCTGGGATAACGTGATCGTCCATCTTGGATTTTATTTTTAAATTTCAGATAAAAGCAGAGAACTTTGGAACGCTATTTGAAAACTAACAGGTCATTCAATGCTAAATGGGAGATTGAACCCGAATTACATTAATTTAATGTCGCAAGTCCGTGATGTCAGCACCCCTTGCCCGTGCCGGATGCAGTTCATTGATCCAACTATTTTTGTGTACAAATTTAATGGAATTACAGAAAATTATTAATTGATTGCATTTTTATTGTTATATATTATCTGTGTGTTGTTACTTTTTCTGGCCTGTTAAGATACTGAAAGTAAAAATGGCATTGTACTGTTGACGGTATTTAGGACAAATAAGCACTTGACTCTTGAATTTAATGCAAGGTGTGGCTTATTGTCCATCCTTTTTTCTTGATCTTATCCCTTCTTTTCCGCACAAACTACTTATTTGAACGAAATGCAATAATCGTCTTCGCTCAATCTCTCATTGCGAGTCAGTTTCACATCCTAGCCTCTAAATAAACAGGTCTCCCCAAATTCACTATTACATGTATTAATGATAACCTTATACCTGTAGTGTCTAGTTTGGTCTTCCCAGGAAGTGGAAACATCCTCTCCACCAGCGCAACGGAGTTTAATTACCATGGGCTCTATTAGATCACCTCTGAAACGGTCATATAGCAGTGAAACAGCCCCTTCGGCTAATTTACCTGGCCAACCAAGATGCCCCATCTAAGTTAGACAAAGGTGCTGGAGAAACTGAGCGGGTGCAGCAGCATCTAAAGAGCGAAGGAAATAGGCAACGTTTCTGGCCGAAACCCTCTGCTGCCCCATCTAATCTAGTCCCACTAAGAGTCATAGAATGATACAGCGTGGAAACAGGTCCTTCGGCCCAACTTGCCCACACCGACCAACATCTGCACTCGTTCCACCTTCCTGAGTTTGGGCCATATCCCTCTAAACATGTCCTATCCAAGTATCTGTCTAAATGTTTCTTGAACATTGCCTCAACTACCTCCTTCGGCAGCTATTGCCATACACTCACCATCCTTTGTGTGAAAATGTTATCCCTCAGGTCCCTATTATACCCCCCCCCCCCCCCCCCCCCCCCCCCTCCCCCCCCCCCCACCCTCTCGTCTTAAACCTATATTCTCTGGTTCTCGATTCACTACCCTGGGCGAAAGACTCTGTGCGTCTACCCGGTCTGTTCCTCTCGTGATTTTACACCTCGACAAGATCAAAAGAAGATCACTTCCCCAGAATAAAGAGCCCGAATGATCTGTTGTTGCACCCTTTCAGTTCTGGTATCGTTCTCCCGTTGTATCATCTGCAGTGCTTTCTTGTTCATTATATCATTTTACAGACATTCCGCTGCACAACTTCATCAGCGGTATAGTTTTGAACATGACACGGTTTTGAAGTACAGTACCCAATGGAGAGTCGATGGGGAAAACCAACACTGCAGTTGCTGAAAACACGAACTAAAACACAATTATCAACGTGAAACTTTCAGCTGAATGAAACTTCAACCTGAAACATAAACTATTGTTTTCTTTCTCCACGGGCGCTGTCTGACCTGTTGAGCATTTTGCAGCATTTTCTGTTTTTATACATGTGAAACTAGAAACTTTGCCCAAGGTAGTTTTTCTAACAGTTTTCGTATTTGGATCGTCTAATTGAATTGTCGCAGAAAAAGTACTGTTTTCTCTCCAGCCCCCTACGTTCTTGTGCCCATTGTGCAAGCATATACTGACTATTGCAACACAGATTAGATAGATCAGCCATGATGAAATGGAGGAGTAGACTTGATGAGCCCCGTGGCCCAATTCTGCTCTTATCACTTATGGACATGAATATAACTCCAAATGCTAGCATAATTAATATGAACGTTGGAACTTCAATCCAACAGCCATGGTGTCCGATTGTATGGTATCTAGAGTCTAAAAAGTATTGAGGGCTGTGGCGTCTTGCTCTTCGTATTAGTGTGTATGGATCTCAGCGTGGACAAATTGACAAGCTAAAGTGTGTGGCCGTACTTCCCTTTTGCATTGAAGCCCAATGTATTCTTGAACTGATCCCGTGGTCAACAGTACATTTCGTTCTTTCATCTCCATTTTGACTTTTGATACTGTAGGGAGGCGCTCTCAACTATCACCCGGGTCATAATGTGGGACACGAGAAACTGCATAGGCTTGAATCTTGAGCAAAACACAAAGAGCTGGAATAACTCAACAGGCCAGACAGCATCTGTGGAGGGAATGAGTAGGTGACGTTTCAAGGCGAAAAGAGTGAAGTGCAAAAAAACAAAGAGAAGGGGGATAGGTGGAGGGGGACATGGTACATAGTTGGAGATAGACACAACAAACTGGAGTAACTCAACAGGTCAGTTGGAGAAATGATCTGCATGCACATTAAAGAGAAAGGAAGTATTACTTGAAATTGGAAATCCAATGTTCATACCGTTGGGTTGTCGGCTACAACATTATTATGGTTTTGTGACTGTCTCTGGTAACCTCAGCGATTTAGTTCAAATGCCATTCTCTATGAGGCATTTGATCCAATAGAACAATATGTTTCTCAGTACATCATGCGGTACGAAGATACAGCACGGACACAGGCCGTTCAGTCCAACTTATCCACGTCGACCAAGATGCCCCATCTAAGTTTGGCCCACTTTGAATCCATTATCCCTAAACCTTTCCTATTCATGTACCTGTCCAAATGTCGTTTAAAAGTTGCTGTTGTTTTACCCGCCTCAATTACTACTTCCGGCAGCTCGTTCCATATACCCAGCACCCTCTGTGTGGGGAAACTTGCCGCTCAGGTTCCTGTTCAATCTTTTCCCTCCGACTTTAAATACGTCAGACAATGTATCAGATAGTCGACTTGGTTGACTCTGGCGATATGAAGTTAACGCACTAACAATGAATTGTGTAGGAAGGAACTGCTGAAGCTGTTTACACCGAAGATGGACAAAATCCTGGAGTAACCCAGCGGGACAGTCAGCATTTCTGGACAGAAGGAATGGGTGACGTTTCGGATATGAAGAAGGGTCTCAACCTGAAACGTCACCCATTCCCACTAACAATAAAACATGTTTTTCGTATTGTCTGCCTTAGTTATCAGAATAATCGTTTGAGTATCACATTACAATTATTTGCCTTAGGTTTGTGTATCTCTGGGGCCAATATTCACTCATATATACTCAAATACACTGAAGATCCTTTATGTTACGTTGGCGTCAGCGATTTTTGTAACTCTACAGTTAGTGGAATTGAGAGTCTTAGATGCATTTACAGGCGACATAGATGTTTATTAACAATGTTTTAGATATTTGTCCGGTGGAAGTGGGGAATGCCGGTCCGCATAACAGTCAAAATAATGAAACTAAAGTTATTGGCATCTATAGTTTTCAATGAGCTGTGTCATGGCAACGAGCGACGGGTGGGTAGAAGTAACGGATCGGTCCAGAAAGCGTGGCGGGAACAAATAGACCCACAGTAACAGGTCCTGAGCTAAAGTTACCCACCTCGTTGAAACATTTTCCGTTAACGGGAGATTGTCGCTTTACCGGTTCCGGTGGGTGCGACGTGGATGGAGGGCAGGGGTGGGGGGGAAGAATGGGAGGTTTTATTAGCTGTCTAATTAATTGGTAGTTTAGAACATGCCAATTTATTTACCATTGATGCTTAATGAATGAGTGAATCTGAAGCGCTTTCTGAAAGTTTTGCTTAAAGTGTTTTTTTTAATTCATTTGTTGTCTGGTCAAGTAACAACTGCCAAACACGCTAGCTCAGTCTACCCCTCTCTACCTCTCTCTCTCTCTCACTCTCTCACTCTCTCTCTCTCTCTCTCTCTCTCACACACACACATACACTCACACACTCTCTCTCTCTCCTCTCTCTCTCTCTCACACACACATACTCACACACTCTCTCTCTCTCACTCTCTCTCACTCACTTTCATCGCTCTCCCATCCCGTCCTTCACTTTCTCTCTCTCTCTCTCTCTCTCTCTCTCTCTCTCTCTCTCTCTCTCTCTCTCTCTCTCTCTCTCCCTCTCTCTCCTGGCAGAGAAATGACAAATGTAGTAATTTTATCCATGCAATTTATTTCATTATTGTTTCCTACACCAAGCATCATTATCAATCACGTGAAAGTTCAGTTGGCAGGTGTCAATCTTAGTATATATATTTTTGTGTCTCCGTCTATATTTAATCCAATTATAAGGGTCAAGGACTGAGTGCAAGTCCCCTTGTTACAACTCACTTGTCATTCCCGATTTATGGTCAAAGTTAAATTTGATCATACTCGAGTTAGGAAGCAAAAAATGCCTCTTCCAAGCCCGGAGAAGACCGCCACGGCTTTCATTAAACAGGTGCTCTCCGGTTGTTAATGGAATATTTATGAGTGTTTATGTGTAAATGAATCATCCTGTTATTTCCTAAAGGAGGGGGAGGTTTTAATGATGGAGGCTCTGTCTCGGCTCACTGCGCTTTCGACTACAATTGTAGATCGAACTCAGCCCTTGTCACGTCGGGAAACAGTGAATCTATAACATACAGGACGTAGCTGTCGACATACAGCAAATTGCATTCAATCAGCCCCGGGGAATTCGGCTAATGCTTCGGCCGAAATCTCGGCGTGGGAGGGGGGTGGGGGGTGAAGTGGGGTGGGGGGGGGGGGGGGGGGGGGGGGGGGGGGGGGGGGGGGGGTGGGGGGGGGGGGGGGGGGGGGGAGGGGGGGGGGAGAAATAAAAACATCATGCAGCTAATACAGCAGAGCCACGTGAAACGAAGTCTAGATAGAAATGAATAACGCGTCCCCACTTGGACTAATAACAATATATAAAGATTAAGGATTGCAATAGTCATTCAGATAGTTGGGGATTTATTGTATTTTAATATATATGGTTTATATGATCATATTGAATGGCGGTGCAGGGTCGAAGGGCCGAATGGCCTACTCCTGCACCTATTTTCTATGTATCTATGTATCTATGTATTGTGGATGGGAGTTCCTAGCGTGAGTGTTTATGTTTTTGTGTGTGTCTGTATGTGTGTGTGTGTGTATATTTGTTTATGTGTGTCTGCGCTCGTCTATATGTGTGTCTGCATGTGTCCATGTGCGTGTACCTTCCGGAGAGTCCACCAGGGACTATATACTGGACAACCTGTTTGTCTTTGGAATGTGGGAGGAAACCGAAGATCTCGGAGAAAACCCACGCAGGTGACGGGGAGAACGTACAAACTCGGTACAGAGTTGGGTATCCGGGATCGAACCCGGGTCTCCGGCGCTGCATTTTTTTGCTGTAAGGCACCATCTCTACCGCTGCGCCACCGTGACTGCCAGTATGTGTTTGTCTATGCCCCTGTGTTTATGTGAGTGTGCATGTGTGTTTGAACCAGAATCCGTGCAGTAAATCACCCGGATCCCCGGCGTTCGATCACAAACGTTATCTTTTCGATGCTTGTTTAGCGTGGACTTGCCAATTGGATTGACATATGTCAGCTATGTACAATTACTTCTCAGCGTCTGTTTACTGCGTGTGTGTGTGTGGGGGGGGGGGGGGGGGGGGGGGGGGGGGGTCGTATTCAAAGCCACAGCTCAAAAAAAGAGGAACAACGTTAAACCCGCAGCCACACTCGCAGCAAGAACCTGGGAATATCGCAACCCTAGACAACCCCAGAAATCTCTGAGTGTTTCATCAACGCCAACCAGGTCCTCCTGGCCTTTTCGAAGTTACAAATAGGGAGAACTATACTATGTTGACATGCATGCACACAGAATGCAGTTTTTTAAAGACACGTGCTTATGCATGACGTGTGTCTTTTTAATTAAATCAGCGGGTTTTATTAATCGCTAAATAAATAAACTTGTTTAGGACTTGAGTAACGGTTCACTTCAGCTCTCCTTTTTCGGACGAATTGTTCAGACAGGGCGGTGTATATCCAAGTTAACTACAAGGTATAACATTGGAACGATAATCGGGAGCAGCATTTTGTAACCGGATCGCTGTACACACTAACACTAATCCTTCCAGGCGCTTTTGGCTTAATATAAATTTCCAGTAACCACTAGCCGGCTGCTAATATTAAAATAACCGGTGCTGTCTAGACTCCGGATCGGCGCTGTAAACGTTGGGGAATTCACATTTGATAAACGTTTTGTGAGGCTATTAGGAACAAGCGGGAGAGGGTGGGGGAAGGGGTGGTGTGGGGGGGTCACCTAGTTAGACATCAAAATCTTTGCAAACGCCCGATTCAAAGCAACGCGTGTTTGAAACGGGCCTGGTGCAGCGGCCACAGTGAGGTGAACTGTGAATGACGGGGGACAGACAGCTTACTGTAAGACGTGTCCAAATGTGCCCACCAGTGGCATCGACTCCGACCAAGAACCTTGGAGAATTGTTCAGTTGGAGTCACCACGTTTTATTTTTCGTTATAGCTGTGTTGTTTTTGCTTCCCCCTGAAGGACACGACCCCCGCAGAAAGTGCCCTGGTGTTCATTGTGCCTGAAGCGCCTTCCCCACTTTGAAATTTCTACCGCGAATTCCCTCAGCTGACAGTCTGCAGCAAACGGATGGATTCCCAACCCGAAAGTAAATAGTAATTGTGTGGACTCAATTTTTGTTTTAAAGCTCAGAAAACTAAATAGATCGGCAGAAAAAGAAAAGTTATTTAAAGGACGTTTCTCATTATGTGCCTAAATGATTCTGAAACAAACAGCGTTGCCATTATTCGGAATATGTTTATATTTACATTAATAACTATTACAGTATTATTTTTCGGGGCGGTGGGGGGGGGGGGGAAATTACTTGCTTTATTTAACTGGAGGGATTTCAGAAATGCCCCACCCAGCGAGGAACAGTCCAGTCAAATTCAAGGTCGTGAGTGCTAAACGAGGGCTGGTTGGGGGTGAGGGATGTTGGTGGGGAAGGGGAGAGGGTGCATGCGGATTACACTGCTGATGGAGTTAATTGTTCTTTCAATGCTGTAAATCAGCTCCTTCATTTAGTTTGGATGCTGCCCGCTGTGTTGTGTAAAGATGCAATGGCATGAAATCTTACAATGGATTCAATCCACGTTATCTCACCTGCTCCGTATTTCGTTGTGGCGCTTCTCGCTTCCCGTCACACCTTTTCGTTCAATTCCAGCTTCCATAGTTATTCCGGCAAATTGGATTTTGTTTAAAAAATCCCTCTGTGCTTGTGTCCGCGGTTTAGTCATCTCCCGCTCTTTGGCAATCGATTTTAGCTTGCGCGGGCCAGCTTCACGATGTTGCTTAAACTGCGTGAATAGGCAGGTTAATTATTTAAATTTCTGTAGCGAATGCTGCACCTCATGTTAAGAATGCCATAATTAAAGAGACAGCGGCTTTCTTTTGTTGGCCTCACAGCAGAAGCATCGTGCATGGTCACATACATCAGTCCTAGCAGCCCATTAATACAACTTCCAGTTCTTTATTTTTTTCTTGAAGTTGTACAAGGAGTCAGAAATCGCGCATGAACCCAAGCGGCATATTAATTTATTATCAGGGGCAATAATGGATCACACCTACATTTTGAAAACGAAGATATCATTGTCTATGTAGGGTGCGTTTTAAAATAGCAATATCCCGCGTAAAATGCAAAGCGAATAACTAGTATGTTTGTCAGTTAAGTGATATCAAATAAAGAAACTCCAAATACGAATGTGACATCTTAAGCATTATTTACTAAAGTTCTGATCATATTCTGACAGTTGAATATCTTCTATTTAATAATCGGACCCAAAACCAACTCAGCAGTTTCACATAGGTAAATATTTTAACGGGCGTATTATAAAGGTGCTTTCCGCAGCTGCGCAATTGAGTGATGATACTCAATTGACTCCAAATATTTTATATTCTTGATGCTACCAGAATTGAAGACAATTACCTTCTACTCAACATATTGCCCCCCTCTGGGACTATGAAATTCACAAAAACACACTCCCACTTAAAAGTAAAGTTCCACTCCTTATGGTCTGAGGGCTTGTGTTTACGTTTCAGTGTAGAAACTTATTAATCACAGCAACGGTGTCTATACTTCCAAATCTCTTCGCTCTGACTTGCTTTTGGGAGCCGTTTGAAGTTGTACTACATAAAACCTTTCTTTTTCAATTAATAAACAAGGGGGAAAAATCTCATTTGTTAATTACCTATCTACCACGTTCCTATCAAGAACACGTGGCCTAATCTTACTTATGTTCCTGATATTAAAGTATTCTATCACCTAGTGTAGCGAGGCTCTAATTAGAGACACTGGTGTCTATACTTGCTTCAAATGTACCCCGCGTTACACCTAATGCCAGCCATCCTCAGATCGTGTCACTTGGCACAAAAGCCGCCCAGATGAAGTAACCCATATTTGGAACACCACATTAACTCGAAGTCACCATCCACTCCCTCTGACACTAACCACAGTTAAACACACACACAAAAAAAATAAACTCATCAAATGCTCGTGATGTAAGTCATGTAAACAACCCTGCGCTTCGGCGACGGGTCAGGCTGCACAGATTGATTCACGGATGAACTCGTTTTGAAGAGTTGTGTGGTTTGGAGAGGAAGAGGCAACACCTGGCTGCTTTAGCTCCGTTTACCTTTGCCGAGGGACAGATAAGGGGACAACACGCCATTTCCAGCCCCTCCTTTCAGAGCCCTGGTCGGTTGCACGGTTTCACAGCGCGCCTAATAGCGAAAGGTCGCATCATTAGCAAGGCACCTTTCGCTTACAGTTTCTCATTAAAATAAAACTGTTGAAACATTATCCGCTGACTTCCTGCCATACTGGCCAACATATTGTCAAGTCATCGCCAGAGTGGAGGTAAACACTGCTTGCTCCTGTGTCCTTCCTGACATGGTAAACACACACATTTATTTTAAAACCCATTACTTCACTTAGTCTGACATAAAACAGAAAGCCACAACGTGACAAAACATCCTACCTTCTATAAAAAGAAGTGGACAATAGCTTATTCTGCTGCCCAATTTGGAAAATGGATATTCGCGTGTTAGTATACCACAGGCAAAGCCCCGTAAACCGGTTGCACAAATACCCCTTCAACTATAGACATGCTGGTATATTTTATTCATATCTGCTATTTAATGTATGTGTGTATATTTTATTTATATATAAAATAAAATATATAAAATAAAATATACTTAATGCCTTTTGTATAAAAACACACACAACTATCTAGATACAGATGGATAAAGGTACGTATGGTTAAAAAAGCAAATCGCCTGTTTCACGGTAACATACCCAAAGGGGTCATTTTTGTTCTCCGACCCTTCAATGCAACTTTCGGGTTGATAATCGAACTCAGTCGGAATAGAGAAAGGAAAAGCGGTGCAGGCGTGCAGATTATTTTCTTTGAATGTTTAGTTCTGAGCGGTAAACCGTGGCTTTGTGGGGGCAGATCCTAATCAATTATTTACTCTGCAAAATATGTGTAAATAATGGCCTATCTGAAAATCAGTTAAAAAAAACTATACTGGCATTGAACGAGATGCCTGGGTAATTAAATGTTCGAACAGGCTGATAGAAATCGTTAAAGATGTGCAAATGTACCCATACACACCCATTAGACAAGCCCTGAGCGGACGGACACACACACACAGATACTTCAGTACACTTAATTGTACCTATATAAGAGCGTGTGTCTATTTGGAAGAATGTACATGTATGTATGAAATGTGCATGGCACATGCAATGTGTCAGATGTACATGAAAACGGACATTAAAGGACATACAGACCACGCGCTCTGGATCTGTATGGACACGTGTGTTTGTGTTTTTATATGTTGAGGCCGAATGACCTCAGATATTCCTTTGTAACAAACCGGGGAGCCATAAATGTCATGATTTGGAAGGAGGTGAGCGACACTCGGAGCTCTTTATCCAGTGTCCCCTGCATTTCGTGATCTTCCGTGGAATACAACCTGAAGCATCAGTCACTTAGCAGCGCATTATATTAGACAGGAAGTGTGAGCCCTGATTTCATTGCTGTTGACAAGTATTTAAGATATTTTCATGGCCCGTGTGGAGACGGTGCAGTGGTTAAGAAGAAGGGTCAGGTAAGCTGGTTGAGGGCTTACACGTTCGATCTATTTCCATTGAGTCGAGGCTAGTTACCGTTTTAATGAAGGTATCCAGGCAGACGCAGAAAGTTGATTTTTCTACCTGACTGAACCCTTTCAATAAACAGAACCGAGCGCCAATAGATCAATGTTGACTTTATTGGTGACTTCGAACTAAATCACGGAGAAACCGGCCGTAGAACTGAGGTGAATGATAAATGATATAAAGTAATTATTAGCCCTGGCGAATCTTTCCCCACTTAATGTCAGGCAGTGGGACTTAATTGCGTGAATAATTGTTATATGGTGGCTGGTGTCTCATACTTCACACCAGATAAACATCACTTTCTTTACCCGGTGGTACGTGTGTGTACCACAAAATAAATTGGATGACACGTACAGAGAAAGGAATCGGCCACGAGGCACCTGCAGAACTTGGCCGATTCTTATACGATCATTGCGACGTTACAGTATTGAAAATTGGCATTTGAAGATTTGCCAATGTGTTTATTGCAGAACTGGATGTTAATGTTTCTATGTCAAACATGGAATTCGGATCATACTTCTATGATCATCAACACGAGTGTATTCTCCTGACTTCCCGTCTACCAGCACCAATCGTACTCTGAAGTATGAAAAGTTTATAGTCATTACTTGCAATGTTGCTTTAGAATAAATTGCCATATAGGGGAAACAGCATGAGGCCGCTCTTTTCTTAAAGGGGCATTAGAAGTTTGGCACAAAAGAGGAATCAGCGTTCCCTGAGTGTTTCCGGTCTTTTCCATATTTCACAACACGGGAGGAGGGAGCGGCGGGGAAGGGTGGGACGGTTCCTCAACCCAGTCGCGTTTCCACTTAAAACGAGCCCGGCTCCTTGTGTCTGCACAGGGTGTCATTGCGTCACGCAGGCGCCCGGTCCAATCAGCGGCAAGCTGACACTGATATTAAGGGGGAAAGTTTGTGTTGAACGAAAAGCCGATCCGTGGTCCCCGTGACATTTAAACTCTGAGCGAGAGCCCGGTCTGAAAAAATAAGGCGACTAAAACCCCCTTTCCTGACTCTTTCCAAGCCACCTCACCGGAAGACAATGAGAGCCTTTTGATCACCGCCATTGATCCAGGTACTGTGAACCTTCCTTCTCTTTACCTCGCCGCTACTCGCTGTTGCAAGTACCTCCCCTATCTGTTCTACATTCTGTTAAGCCAGGGTGCGTTCCCATCCTTTGATCGCTTGTATTTATTTTTGTTTACAAATCTTCCTCTAACATCTTTCCAGTTCAGATCTGTACCGGGGCTGATTTTAACTTCTGAGCCTTTTTTTAAAAAAAGGAAATTTCGATGTATTAGCGAGTGCAGGACCTTTTACAGAGGGGGCATGGTGCCACTTGCAATCAGTCAAGGCGGATATAATTAAAATATGTAATGCTTCAGGAAGCTACAACCGTTCAGTTCGGGGAGGGGTTGAGTGGAGAGAGTGAGGGAAGAGACGGGCAACAAAGTTGGTCTCAACCCCTGTTAACAGGTGGCGCGGAGACGCTACAAACCTCTAGCCTTGTCAATTCTTCCGTTTGCATCACCCACCCCGCTCTTTGAAATGCTTAGATCGTGCTAGGAGATATACATGGTTGGCCCGTGTACTCTAAAGACCAGCCTGTGTTAGCACACCTCAGAATTAAAGTAAGGAAAGCTAAATAATGCGCTTTGCTCGCCTAACGAGAGAATTAATTCCTGGAGAGAGAGAGAGAGACAGCTAAAGAAAAGGACTTGATCCCTGGTCTCCGTTCGGACCGAACATTATTAACAGCTTTCAGGGTCGGGTTTACGTTAGGGGAATCTCTGTACTACCTCGATGTAGATCAAAGTTCCATAGATCGGGTGATCATAAGCAGTTGTGTACATCAACCGTGGTTGCACATCAAAGGTGCATTCGGAAATGTAAAGAAAACGTCATAGAAGGTAAATCATTAGCCCAGTTTAAGTGGAGGTTTCTACTTCTTAATTGCCCCTTTTGTGGCAATCAAAATTAGAACTTTAGTAACTCTTCAGTGAAGTATAGTTGAGGGTTAAACAAAAGAAAAACAGACCAACTCACCTTAAGCGGCTCCACTTTGCTCGCTGTGCTCATCTCACTTTTCCCCCCTTGTAAGGATCATAAATCATTCAGAGAGATAAGTAGCCGAGGGTCGTTCTCGTGGACACGGCTGGAGCAAGGTATTGGATGGAAGTGCTACTGTACAAGGGGCTCACTGCAGTGGGCCATACCTCGGTAATAAATCGAGCGTTCTGCATTACAGACCCTCCTCCCTAATTAGAGATGTTTATCTGAGATACTGTTTATCCAGCTGCCATATCGAGATTAGGCCTGTAACATAATTACCCGAGTATAAGCCCCCTTTGCCCGAATAACCAAAAGAGACTAATACACATTTAAACATAATATGTTTCTCCGGGAATATGTTCTCAAAGAGACTCTCTCCTTGACCTCATGTGATAATTTCTGATCCAGTATTTCTCCCGAGGTATTAATGAAACGCGTAGATCTTCCATGTATGATAAGTTTCCGGGACTGATGGAATATTGGGGTGTCTTTCCTCCCGGGGTCGGATAACATCGACTTTGTTTTCAATATTCATGAAGCCTTTTCGAATGACACCAGAAAACTGAGCAGGGAGAGACGGCCAAGCCTCTCCGGAGTATAGGCGCAGAGAAATAGGCTTAATCTCACTTTGTGTGTCGGTGTTATAGCTGAGAAAATATTTTGTGTTCAATACACAGGCAGGCATAAAGTATCCGCGAGGCACGGGTGCCGCGATAAGTTGTCAGAATCGTACATCTCCACGGTTTACCGAGTGGACCAGACAAGAGGACTTTAAGTATTCTGTGGATTGTGAAGGGAATTTGGTAGATTGGTTTGCTAATGCAATGAGTCGAGGTCAGTTTTTGTACTAGAACCATTAAGTGATTTGGACTTCTTGATGTTGAGTGGGATCGCGGGTCGGAGGAGGAGGGGAGGGGGTTACAGTTAAAAACGTTGCTTGAACAATTTATCAGCTCCGCTGGGACCATATATTGTCATCAAGGCCTTGGGAGGGGAGTCAATTCTCCCCAGTCTTTTTTGTTTTTGTACTATATTATGGACCAGAAAGTCACTGAATTCTAGCGAGATTCAAACTTGGATTGTCAGAAGACCTGTTCTAACGCATTGCACAGATGGTTTAATATACTTTTCGACAAGGTCATTTTGGGGGGTTTGTGTAGAGTCTATGAGCTGACGCAACCTCTGCCATTATGTCTACATAGATAAGCGAAGCATGTTTTATTATAATTACTTTAATTGGGTGATTTTATACACTATTTTTCAGCCAAAAGGTATTCAATCGCAGCAACCTGCATTAATGGTAATGATGAGTTTCATTAAATCGCAGGCAAGAGGCTCTTGTTGTGTAGTCGTGGTCATCTTAATCCTCATTGATTTTTTTAAATACAAAAAAATACCAATAGTCTCAACTATCATAAAAAAGAAACAAATATTTGATTAATTCTGTACCAAAGCGGCATGCTTAAACAGGGTGCCCGTTCACTCTTCCTTGCATGTGTTCATACTTATGGATTCCATTATTCATTTGGATATGAATTAGGAACACTGTTTATTTTCGGACGGAGAAGGGGTGGTCGACCCCAGCGTGGCTGTTACGACAAACTTTCAAATCATAGCTGGGCCTCGCAAAAAATATATAACCCTTCCGCCGTTCAATGGCCTCCCCATATTCACACTGCAGGATTTCACAGAATCTATTTGTAACGTTGGTTTCATATTTCTTTTCATTCAAGGACCAGACAAACATAAATTCGAACACTTTGGTTTGAGGTATATTCCTACTTCCAGAGTTTAGGCAACTTTCTTGTCCGTTTCTCCTCACTGGACTAGGTGAAGAGAAGAACGTCTTTTAGATTACTCGCTCTTAACAAGGCATGGATTTTTTTTTTGACATACTTCTTGTCCACGGGTTTCTCTTTCCACTTGTACACTTTGGGCAATTTTAAACAAAATTAAAGTGACCTTTATTACTTAGAGCCCGCGGCCTAGTAATAACAAAAGTAATAGTCGGCATGGCGATTTATCTTCTGTAAATCGGTGTCCCCATCAAAAATAAAGCAGAACTTCCGCGTGAGATTCTCATTTTAACTTTTATTAAAGCCCCCTGCGATTTACATAAAAATTAATTGGTGCTTCTTCCGACTGATGCCTTTGGATGGTTTGATTTAAATGCCTCCTCGGCGGTAAAGCAGCTCAGAATATTTCAATATAACAGACTTTTTGAAACTGCATTTTTTTCCCTCCTTCCAAAAGCTGGGGAGAGCCATGTTCAGTAAAATGGCGTCACTCCGTTTCTTCCCCTAAACTCCAGAGAGGGGAGTCGAAGGGGATTTCTTTCTCTCCAGAATCAACCTCCCCACCCCTTCTCCCCCTCTCCCCCTCTCCCATCCTCTCCCTCACACCCAACCTCAACATTCCCACAGATAGGAGAGTTTTGGATCAGGTAATAACTTTTTAATCTCTGCACATTTTAAGAGGAAGGACCTTATTCAGATACAACAACTGTACACGCCACACGGGCCTGGTTGATTAAAAAAAAAAATGTATGTGTGTATATGATTGCAGGGATGATGTTTTAAAACGCCGCACAAAAGGCAATGAGGAAATGTACAGCCAGAACAATTGGAGATTTATTGTAATGATAAACCTTGTCTACTGTGCTTTCCCATTGGCTGCTAGCGCCTATTTCTAACTCCTTGATAAATCCATGTTAGCCAATGTATCCCAGGCTCTGTAGCCGATGCGCTTTAATAAGTCCCTTTCTCCTACAGAATGACGTCAGTTGCATTCAGCACTTCTCTCCCTCTGCATATTTTTTTTTGTGTGTGTGGGTGTTGTGTGTGTTTAAAACTTTTTTTTTCGGGGCCCACAAAGAACATTTTGCCCCGGGGGGAAATAACGCCCGTATTAGTGCGTGTTAATCCCAACTGCGCTAATTGAGCTTGCAACGAAAGAGGGAGAGAGAGAGAGAAAAAAAATCACCATCGTCTCCTGCGGATTTTAGAAAGGAACCGACTTTATCTTCTTCTAATTTTTGTTTCTTGAGAAGCAACGAAATCTCTCGTCCCAACAAGTTACAGAACCGAAGAAGCGAGCATTTTTTTATTAAACGTCCGCAATTTAAAAACAAAAAAGGTGAAGATTAATTTAAAATTGTCTTAAAAAGAACGGCGGGGCGGATTCTACCCTACAAATAATCACAGTCTGACTAATGCACCATTGTTTCCAGCTAATTTGCAAAGATCTCGAAGCTGTCCCCATTCCAGCAGCCGATCGACAAGGAACGGGTTTGTACCCTCTCTTTCATTTTAACAAAAAGTCATGTGCATTTATTTTGTCGCGACTGTGGAGTTTCTGTTTGAAGTCTGGTGCGAAACTCGGAAGAGTTTGAGTGTGTGGACTTCTGTCTGTTACTGGAATAAATTATCAGCCCGGCAAGTTTCTGCGCGCTGTGGCCAGGCCCTCATTCCATCGCTGGATATCTGTGGTTGGCGAATGAATTGTTGCAGATTTGAATTGCAAAAGTTTATTTTTCTTACTACTGTCTGTTCAACGCCTGCAGTTGTTTGCGCGTCTGGTGCCAAAACTTTAACATACTTTCGCCTGTATCTTTCTCCCCTTCTTCGGCGTTGGTTACAGTTTAGCAGGGGGGAGAATGCAAACGATTCGCGGAAACTCCGCCACCGGGGCCGTGTAACCCAAATATATATATTTGTGTTACAGAGAGTGAAATTCTTGAATGTGAAACGAGTGCTGTTTTCTTTTGCATAATAGAACGGAGAAGGCGATCCACTGTAAGAAGTTACAAACACCCCCCTCCCACCCCCATGTCTCTCATTCCACTCTCGCTGTAAAAAGGACGACGTTCCCATACAAACTCTGTACCCGATCACAGCGTGACTTATAACTCTCCTGAAAAAAAAAAACATTTTTTTTTTCATTTCCGTTCACCCCCAGCTCATTCATTTCCACTCTCCGGATGGCCAACAGTTCGCAGATTACCTCGACAAGGACGTGGTTTACAAAAAAAACCCCACCACACACTGGTATCCCGCAATATTGGAGGAAAGATAGACTGTGTTGGATCCATATTAAGAGAGTGGCAGCTCTCGGCACGACTCGAGATGACAGTGCATGACGGTCTGGCTAGCTCATTATCTAGATCCCATTGAGGCGTCCTTTTCAGACTCATGCTAAGCATTTGGCAGAGTCGTTTGTCTCCGCATTGTACTTTAGTTAGGAATGCAATGGTTGTCAGTGCTCTTATTCACTTTCAAGATACTTTATTGATGAGGTCTGACTTTTAGCACTTTTCACATGTCAAGAGAAGTCAAGTGTATGCGTCCACGACTTCATTTTATGCTTTCCGCGTTTTTAAGACCCCCGCCCTCTTTTCTCTCTCTTGCTTGCTTGTTTTTTTATCTCTCTTTCTCTCTGTGTCTCTTATTCTCCCTCTCCCACACTGATTCTCCCTCTGCCCCCCCCCCCCCCCCCCCCCTCTCTCTCTCTCTCTCCTCTGAGTGTGTGGACTTCTGTCTGCTACTCTCTGCCTCTCCCACTCTCTCTTCCTCGCTCCATTGCAATTGGATATATAATGAAGACACCCCAAGCCGAGACTGGTGTTACCTCTGTAACCTCAAACCAGGCGCCGGGGGGGTTTCTTTGGTGTTTACTGAGGTGTGCAGTAATACTTGGGCTTTCAACAAATGTAGTTCTGGTGTGTGGTCAGCGTCCTGTCCATTTACTTGCCTTCCCCGAGATTTTTGGCAGCCAGTTAAAATTCCAAAAGCCGATTGGAAATAATCAATTAAATTATTAGATCTTGCGGTGAACAGCTAGCTCTAACACAGGCGGCACACTGCTCTGTAGAGAATGGTAAATGTGCTCGCTGCTCCCCCCTTTCTCACTGAAACGTTGGCCATCTCCTTCAGAAAAGTTGAGGTTTAACTTGCCACTGGGCACCGAAAAGCTAATAGCGGGCACGGAGCTAACAAAGGGCGCGTGGGAGAGGATTGTGAGTGTTTTCTCTGGTGACACTTAAGGCCTATTTACCAGGTCGCGAATCCACAAAGTAAATGTGTATTTAATCAGCGCTGTCAAGGGGGTTTGGGATCTCTCCCCTCCCTGCGTAGAACATTTCCAGAGATAGGTGTCTGTGATAATTCATCATCGATCCATGCATTACTTTTAAAGAAAGAAATAATAATTAACAGCGCCCATGTAGAATATACCCACAGCCAAGTAGCGTGTTTACTTTACAAAGGTCACCCTGGTGTACAGATGAAATCCTTTTAAATGAAGTCTATCCATGTAGGAACCATGCTTGTCAAAGCGATTGGTTCCTGATATTTAAAATAATTTTAGTTATCATTCCGTTCCACACAAAAACTTTCCCCTTTAATGGGGTGAAAAAAATGTTCAATTGGTCTAAAATACCGCGGTGGGATTTGTCAGTTGTTCGGGGGATGTGTACATTGTGTTTTGATGGGCATTTTTTTGTCTGTATATATAAATGGCCACGCGCTGCCACGGATTCTCCATATATTGTGACAAAAAACTTTTACACGCACAAACTATCTCCATAGAGTGTTCCTATTGAGACCAACGCGACAGCGAGGAGGGCCAACCATAACCGCCGTCCGCTTTGCTCGACATAAGGAAATATTTATTTGTGTGCATTTGCATGTGGTGCAAAAGCAAAAAAAAACGCGTGGAGTGATTAGTGGGTTTCAAAGCGTGCATTTCCCGCTCTGGAGAGGCGCAGGGAGGAAGTGTTTGGCTTGCTGATGATGACAAAGGTCACTCTCTGCTAATGGGCCAGTGAAGTGGAGGCGAGGCGAGCGCACCTCCCGAATTCAGACATACATTAATACAACTAGCACAATCAGCAATCAGCTAGGTGTGTTCTCTCTCTCCCTCCCTCTTTCTCCCTCTCACTCTCTCTCTCTCTCACGCACACACACACACTCCTCACTGCTTCTCTTTTCTTATCTTCTCTCCTCTCACTCTCTCTCTCTCTCCCCCTCTCTCTCTCCCTCTCCCCCTCTCTCTCTCTCGTTTCTCTCCCCCCCCCCCCCCACTGTGTGCCTGAAGAACTCCCCATCTCCTCCGTGACAGCAGATTTCATTGTCAATATCTGATTCTTTCGAAAGAATTTACTCCTGTGTGTGTGTGTATGTGAGCGTGTGCATGTGTGTGCATGTGCGCGCGCGTGTGTGTGTGTGTGTCTGTGTGTGTCTGGCTGTGTGTGTGTGTGTGTGTGTGGGGGAGAAACTATAATTTATTGGCAAGGCTAGAAAAAAGTCGCCCATCATCTTAACTATTTGCAGGACATGGTGACAAGGAGTCGGAATGCCCCATGAAGGTGAGTTTACTTGCTCTCCTTGCGTGCTGGTTATTGAATGTTGAATATGTTGTTTTCACAATCCTCAATCGCGAGGAAAGATACATTTCCTGTAAGTTCCCATCTTCGATTTATTGCACAACTTCGATTTAGTCAACATATTTGACACTTTAACCAGCTTTGTGTCGTTGGCAGCTTGTTTTGAAATATGGCTTTGGGCACATGAGCACTCTTCGTGCAGAAATATCAAAAGCTGGGGAATCTGTAGGAAATTGAATGGGAATTTAGGTCAATTTACCGCCGTGGCGTTCAATCGCTCGCCGGTCTTAACTTGTGGAGTGCTTTATTCCCCCCTAATCTCCCAATCAACGTGAGGAAATATTCATTTGTGTACATTTGCTGGGCTTGTACTAATAGCTGGCGATTTATTTTAACCGTGGACGGCCGCCACGCATCCGTTTATTTGAACAATAAAATAAATACATTTCTCAGAGGTGAACCAGAGAATTTAGTAAAATCTCCTTCAGCGAATGTAACTCAAGCTCTCTGTCAGCGTGCCGGCAATGGATCAGAGATACTATAACGTGGGTTTGTCTAACGTCACTTTATCTGCATGTTTATAAGTAGTTTATGTTTATTAATGATAAGAAAGAACAAAATAATTCACTCTAGGCCAAAGCTAGCTGTTTGATGCAGAAGCAATGACCCGATAATGTATTGTGTCAGTTTGAATTAAGCAATCAGCAGATTCATTAGGGCCGCTTCCTCAATGTTTCCAACTCATATTTACTCTGTACCAACGTTTGGGTTTGTTTAAAACCTCGATATTACTATTCATTCCCATCTTGGGAATTACTGTTCAGCCAGCTAGCACCAGCCTGCACTTGTGCCTGCTAAAACGCAAAAAAATCGAACAAAGTGTCCCCCTTCTCTATTGCAGCTCCCTGAAATTATTGCATAAATATCGCCCGCTTCGCTACTTGCGTATTGCGAAATTTGTTTAATTTAGAGAAATTAATTTGCCGACAATTAAAAGATAGCACAGGCCGGCGAAAGAAAAAAAAACAATCTCATTTTGTGATATATTGTTTCGGGATGTCGTAAATTCAGAGCTCATTTAGATCTAACATATAATTTCAAATTCAGTTTCAATGCAAGGCGCCTGGAAGACATTTAGCATTTAAAGGGCAGGAGTTTACAAATCTCACTCTGAACTAACTACTCGCTATCCAAATAAATTAACATGGACTTCACCAGGCCGCGCTATCTAATAAACACGTCGTAAAAAGATCAGTACAGGTTTATCTGTAAATGGGTAGAAGTATTTCTAGTGCATGCGTCTTAACAGTAAACAAAACAGGAAAATAGCAGCGTGTGTGGAAATGGTAAATAAATCCCGGTTTAAACTAAACCGAAGTGCCAGGATCCTTGTTCTTTGGCAGAATTTCCAAGAGCGATTTTTTTTTTTAAAAGGTTAGAAATGGAAATAGGTATCGCGGGGATTTTATGACTTTTCTAGTGCGCTTGTGGTGTTTAATTGAATAGTTCATAACATATACCCTCGGCCAGCCGTGAACGGCTGGGCAGCCAAAACAGTGTTACTGTTTGGGTCGAAATTTGCAGCGGGGCAGACGGAGGAAGACCACAATCGGTGGACTGCCGCCCTCAGTTCGGCGTAAAAATGAAAGGGGGTAAGGATGGGGCTCTGTATTTGGGCCTTTGATAAACAATTGCCTGATCAGCACTTGTGTTTTTTTCTCTCTCTCTGCACTGAGTCGACAGTAGTAAACAGTGGGCTGAAAATACCACACTGTAATATATCAGCTGGTTTCTATTATTTTAAAAATACAATTTGATAAGGCTGTAAAACAGCGTGTGAAATTTTCGGGGGAGTGATAAATTGCTTTTTGCAATCCGACTAATTAGGAAGGCATTTCCAGCCCTGCGGTAAGAAAAATCCATCATCGTTAAAAGATAGCAATTTATTTGTGTATATGTTGATCAAATGTTGCAAATGTTGCACCAACCACTTCCTAAACCGAGGAAAGACTAATGAAGGTTGTTGAAGTGTCCTGGTCAACGACGGTTTTTCTGTTGGGTTCAGTTGGGGAAGTTAAGCGGCCGGGCATCGCTTTCTCGCTGACTTTCCTGGGTAATCAGGTAGTCACCCTTCGCTGTTGTAAATATTGACGCAGGGGAGCCGGCATGCTGGGAGAAAGTATTTGTTTGAAGTTATTTTTTTTTTTCTCGTGAGTGTGTGCGTGCAGGAATAGATAACAAAGCTAGTCTATACATTATATTCCAGCGATCTCTAATGAATAGAAAGAAGAGGGGAGGGAGGAGAAAAAAGCGAGGGTTTAGGAATTTGAGTTGAGATAGAATAGTGGGGATGCTGGATATGGGGGGGGGGGGGGGGGGGAGGGGGGTGCGCGTCATGCTCAGGGTGGTAAAGGAAACAGAATTCAGTATTTGGGAAAAGAGAAGGCAAAAAAAAAAAAAAAATGAAAGCTGGTCCATTTGGTTATTGCACCCCGCTTTTAGCAAACCCCTTCAATGGGACCTTTATTATAATTGTCTCTGCGCAATTGAGCGCGCCGCGGAGCTGTTGTATCTTTTTACAACCCTTTACAACCCGTACCAGCAACACAATTACCTCCAGATACTCATAACAGAAATTACTTGCTTTATTTCTGGAGGGGGTAGCGAGGGAGGAGGGGGGGGGGGTGGGGGTGGGGGGGGGGGGGGGGGGGGGGGGGGGGGGGGGGGGGGGAGGGGGGGGGGGGGGGGGGGGGGGGGGGGGGGGGGGGGGGGGGGGGGGGGGGGGGGGGGGGGGGGGGGGGGGGGGGGGGGGGGGGGGGGGGGGGGTGGGGGGGGGGGGGGGGGGGGGGGGGGGGGGGGGGGGGGGGGGGGGGGTGGGGGGGGGGGGGGGGGGTGTCGGGTGCATGCTCGATGGGTATGGGCTGTAAGCAGAATAAAGAGCATTGTTCACATTCTGTAGTCTTTGTCGATCAGTTCTGACCCCCTCCCGTTACTGCTTTTTAAGCAGCCGGGCAAGGTAGACAGCGTGTGTCAGAATACCTCAGTATAAAGAAGATCTAAAGACCGGGGAAGAAAGTTAATCATGAGTAACTAAGTTCAAAAGTGCGTTATGGTGTACAGTACCTTAAGGCCTTTTCTTGTTGAGGTTGCAAAGAAAGCAGAGGACTCAAGACTGTCCAAACTGCGTGGACCAACGTGTAAATAATGTCCGTAACACAACCCCTCGGGAGTTTCTTTTCCCTTCCAAACCGGGCGCCAGCACTTGAGTTTAAATATATTTTAAAGGTATTAAAATGAGACCACTTTCCGCCCACACTCGTGTCGTTATTACACAATGTTATTGCGCCAGGCAGGTTCACCAGCAACAAATTGAAGTCATTAGGCCGAGCGTGCGGCCCGAACGCTCTCGGAATCAAGAAACAGGAACCCCGTGTGTGCAGGCTAAGAGTGTGCATCTGTCGTGGTTCTTGAATTGAATTAAAAAAAAAGGCTCTTTTCACTGTTCCCCGTGCACGGGAGAATTCCAGCGGAAATCCGTCGCACCTCCTAATATTCAAAATTTAAAAAAACGTTCAGTAAGTATAGTACACTATCTTAAAAAGGCCAGACCCCGGTACAAACTTTACGCTTCTCATAGTCAGGGCCAGACACCTATAAACTGCGGAATTTTCACCGAGTGCTTTAATGAAATTTAAATAGTGAAATTGCATCGATTATATTACATTAACACGACTTCCTGGTTGCCATAACAAACTTTTTTTTTGCTTTTTCCATAGAGGGAAGACTTTAACTAGTGGTAAACAGATGTCTGTGGCCACTGATTGCCAACACAGCTTTGAGGCACGTTTCGCTTGATTACTATTTTCATTATCCGAGCAGAATTTAAATAGCAAAATTTCCAAGCAACCTTTTAAATATCAGAAAACGATCGTTTGGCGTTAAACTTAAAAAACAAACTTTATAATTTGCCGTTTTCTGATTCTACAGTGAGCACTCTTGGCTTTTTTTTTTCTTTTACATTTGTTCTGTGAGTGGACATTTTTTAGATTAGATTTCTGAACGATTGTAGAGTTTGTGACATTAACTGATTAACACATACTTTTTATTACTAATAGAACACTGTAAGCAAGCCACGTGGGACATTGGTGTAACAATTCAACATGCAGAACAGTAAGTGACGCTTCGTCAACCTTTATCAATCACCCAATAATGATCAAATATTAATGTTCATGCGTGGAAGAGGCCGCTCTCCTCGCAACTCAAGGGTTAAAGACTCTCATAATTAATAACAATTGTATAAATTGCTGTGCAGAAAGACCTTTCGTCTGCTCGGCAAAGTATACGTTGTTGGGATACCTATGGTAAAGTTAACGTGAGTGCAGGGTTTCTGACTATCCGCTGTGAATGTGTGTACTGTTAAACGCCAACAAAACTTACCATCTTAATTTACCAACCAATTGAATAGAAAATGACATTTGATCACGTCAGTTGCCTACGATTACTTATTTTGTAAGGACATTTGATATCTCGAGTTCCTATTTTATTCCTTCTCCACGATGGGACGGAACTGGGAGATTCAAATGCTTGTGTGTTCTTTGTTCAACTCCAATCACAGTCGCGTCCCATTAGTTATCTACAACATTTAATCGCCAATATTTGCTCCAAATTTCATCCCATCCCACCTGGAAAACGGACTATTTTCATGTATGGGTGATAAAAACGAGTTGTGAAAACCTCCAAAAAGTGCCATCGAAATACCCACCGAGAAAGTAGGTGCAAATGTAATAAACCCGGACACTTTTTGAGGTTAATCTTAATGGGATTAATTGAAATGGGATGTTTGTGTATTATCGAGTAAACTGTTGTGCGAATCGCTGAGTAGATATCGTTCGGGTGAAGCCTGCAGTTTGTCTAAAGGTCGCGCCGGGCTCTTCGGGCTTTGTGTTAATAACTCCTGGGTGTATATGCTGCATAGCATTCAAATTGCCACCATATGTTTTCGTTTTAGATGACTCGCAATAGAATACAGGACGCATTATCTTCGCCACTGGGCGATTGCTGCCCGTCCAAGCAGGGAGATTAATACTGTGATTAAGATGCACTTTAAAAAAAAAATCAAAATGTCCTGTTTATACAAACCGAATATACCCTTCTTTGAAAAAACAATAAAAACCGGAACTTAGCAGGTGGAGTATGGGGGAAGGGAATGAGTGAGATACTGCAACGGCCTTAGCTATGTGTTAGTCGGTGTAAGGCATACCACTTAATATACAGAGAGTCTTTTGATAGAGAATTGGATACACCCACATGTTACTGGGCGTCAGTACCCCAGGTAGCTGAGGCTGCCGGTTTTGTTTGAAAGATTCACACCTATTGCTGTTCTTTGAGAATGCCAAGGTCTTTCCAGAACTGGTGTTCAGTTTGGTTGTGTGGTTTGTGGATTTATTTATTTATTTATTTATGGAGTTCATTGCCGATATTATCGTTAAAACACTCGTGCTACCAATGTATGTGAAAATAGTCACTGGGAGTTCCTTTAGACTTTAATAGGTTTTTCCCAAGGATAATTGTATATTTGTATCCTACATTTGATTGTTTGGTGAAATTGTCTATATATTGGTGGATTAAGCGTTAAAGCAGGATTTTGTTCATTTGTAGCAAATCAATGCAAGGCACAGAAGAGTTAGGAATGGGTATTGTACGAATCTTACGAAGTCCCCTTGCAAAAAGTAAAATGGTTTGTGTGTTTGTGTCATGAAGCTGCATAAAATTAAGTAGGGCGCGCGTTCCCGGTGTCGTGACCGCGCCTTGCCCCAAAGCAACCTTAAAATGAAGCTGTCCTTCCAGGGCAACGAGCGTGGTGCAATACGCTATGAATGATATACAAATGCGGACAGAAAGGGACGTTTTATCATGATACTATTTGTCGTGACGATACGATTTTCAAAGTGGAACCGTGTCATGAAGTGACATGCCTGCCACAAGTGTTTGCGGCTGATCTTTTCAATTATCCTCCGTGCGCTATCCAAGGAGACTTCCGCTTATTTCTAGAAATTAAGCTCAAAGTTGACGTGCAGCTAGCTTGATTTTGGAGACAAATGTCAGCAAGGCTCATCATTTTCCCTCCTATATTCGGAGCTTATTTATGGCTAAGTGGCTTGGCTTTTTGGACCAATTTAGCAGGCGTTCCTAGGGAGAGAAGAACAGGTTCTCCACGAGCTTCCTCCAGGGACACAGTAGCTGTCTGAGGTCCAGGTCCGGAGTCTTCACGGGCTTGCAATTACTGCCCCACTTCTGTTTCTGATAGGCAAATGCAGTGGCTTGCGGTCGGTGCATTGGATTTCACTTGTGATTTCATGAAAATCGCGCTTCTATTTGCAATGTTGGGTTGAGACGAGTTTGCAACGAGAATTTGCGGTGAATTGTTGGTTGCATCGCTCGATTAAGTGCTCTCTCGTCCGGTTTAGCGAAACAAAATGTTGCTTTTGTTGGCTCACTGGTTTCAACGCGCTGTTTGGGTCGATTAGAATGTTGCTTTTTTTTTTCGGTTTGGGGCAATTGAATCGACGCCTTCTTTGCTAGTCAGGTATTTTGATTGGCAGTTTCTGTGTTCAGAGGGAAAGAGCGCGTTTATAGGTCAGTTTTTGTTTTGCAATTGGGATATCTGGCGGGATTAACCAAGGCCGGTGTGAGGAGCGAACTTTGCTGAATATCGTCTCGGCCGTTGAGTATGTTCGCTGTTGCTTTCCCCTTAGGTCACAGTGGAGTGAACCAGCTCGGCGGTGTGTTTGTTAATGGTAGACCACTGCCTGATTCAACTCGACAAAAAATAGTGGAACTTGCCCACAGTGGAGCCCGGCCTTGCGATATTTCGAGAATCCTGCAGGTAAACCTTCCATCTGTCATGTTTGTAGTTTGTGTCATTTCATATCGCTCTAAGCTGCATGCGAGATGTCAGTGTTCCTATTGCATATGCAATCAGATTGTTGAAACATTTTTTTAGAAAGGGGTATTCTACAATCCAAAAATGCTTCCTACAAATTACACTCGTACCTTCAAAGTAATTTCTTTCGAAATTGGCAAACGAGCAAGAAATTATCTTGAATTGATCGTAAAATGGTAATACTCCCCCCTGCCATTTAAGGGTTTATTTTTGTATTGTAGACCCAATGTTGATGCAAAACAAAATTAAGTTTGAAACTTTTTTTCATAACTTTGGCACACGCCAAATTGATGCAATATTGGTACGTTTCCCATTGCCATTTAAGGTATATTTTTGTATTGTAGACCCATACTGATGCAAAAGTCCAAGTAGTGGATAATCGAAAAGTAAGCTCAACATTGTTTAACTATATCTAAATATCTACATAAATATATACTATCAAACTAAAAGAGCCATTTCATGTGTTAAACACTATTTGATGTTTTTGCTTTCCATTTATGCTTATGCACTTATAGGTGTCCAACGGTTGTGTCAGTAAAATCCTGGGCAGATACTATGAAACAGGATCCATCAGACCTCGGGCAATCGGAGGGAGTAAGCCAAGGGTAGCAACTCCTGAAGTTGTGTCTAAGATCGCTCAGTACAAACGCGAGTGCCCCTCGATCTTCGCCTGGGAAATTCGAGACAGATTGCTCTCTGAGGGGGTCTGTACTAACGACAATATACCAAGTGTGAGTACAACATTTAATTAACTTTTAACGGAGGGAATGGTTTATTTATTACCGTTAACGAGTGCACACATAAAAACACCCTATTTGACATGGATTTTTTTTTTAGTATATGTGTGATTTCATTAACGAGACCACGAATCGAGATCTCATAGACGTCGGTTTTATTACAGAAATTGATGCTTTTGATTTCTTTCCTCACAGATCACTTTAACCCAATCTTTATAAAACCATCCTCTTTAAAAGCTAAATACCCAAAGACGTGGAGTGCATTTATTTTATATTATAGCAAAATTTATAATAGTTTTACAATAATGATTTCAGTAATTATTTTCAAGATTTGTTTTAAACTTGTGAGTTAATTGATGAGGGAGCGTAAAAAGGCCGACCGTGCAACACTCAAAATCAATTGCTGTAGATTCAGTTATAATTTTGCACATTAATTAAACCTGGTCAGCGGTGATTGCGAATTAAAAAAAAATATATATATATATATATATCAAAGGATATACATGGCTGTCTAGTTACGTAAATCGTTAAGTAATTATGCTTCATTTAACAACAAAATCTGAAGAATTTGTGTTCTTAATATGAAACGCATTTCATAGATCAAGTGATATTGATTAGTTAACAATAATTCTTGTATATAAATTATCTTTTAATTTTAGTTCAAATCTTCAAATTAATCGTCTTCATCGTTGATGTTTGACCGTCCCAAACTGTTTTTTTTTTTTAACCGATATTTATCAAGAGTGACTGATTCGCTTTCAGGTGTCATCGATAAACCGAGTCCTTCGCAACCTGGCTAGCGAAAAGCAACAAATGGGAGCAGATGGAATGTATGATAAGCTGAGGATGCTGAACGGGCAGACAGGTGCATGGGGTACCCGACCGGGCTGGTACCCAGGCAGCTCCGTACCAGGGCACCCAAACCAAGGTAAGAGACACAGCGTGGACTCTCTTGTAGAGGCCAACCTTTAACAGGGAACGGATGCATATGGATGGATCCTGGGCGTGACTATTTGATCTTGGCATCGTGTTCGGCACGGACATTGCAGGCTGAAGGGTCTGTTCCTGCACTGTATTGTTCTATGATCAATGCTCTATGTCCTATCAGCGGCTAAATAGTCCAAAGTACAAGGTGCTCCAGGTGTAACAGATAAGGAAAGAAATACAATGCCAAGTATTCAGCTATATGATGAACATCTCAGTTGGTGACCTCAGTGCAGGCTAAAGCAGACTGTTGAAGTTTGTTCAACGGCCCTTTAATGACAAATCATCTTTGGAATGTGTTTCTCAGCTGCTCTCATTGCCAAGGCTCAGTGGAATGCAGAGACCTTCTGTTCTTTCATTTGAGGAGCAAATGTATTACATTCGGTCAATGTGAATGGAGAAACTCGGATACCCAAGTGATAGAAATCAAATCAAAGGATGTATTTTCTATATTGTCCTCAAACCCATAGATTAATTCGTACAATGGCGATTTTTGAACGTCGAAACGGACCAACGCATAAAATTAGCAAATGACCCCACTGACTATTCTCCCCGTTCTGAGCGGCGGGGCCGGTAAATGCGAATAACAATTTGTGTCTGTTTCGCGCTTTTATTGGTGTAAACGCGCGCCCCTTGCCTTGAGCGGATCAACTCGCTCATATAATGTCGCCATTGCTATCCATCCCTTCCACAATTTCGGACAAGAATTTTATGAGCGGCGTAGCTTCATATCCCGGGATCTCCAATGACCGAGGGCGTTGCTTCGCCCAGAGTTGACCCATTCATTTGGCTGCAACATTCCTCCTTTTGCCCTAATTTAAAAATATATATAATCCTAAGAAACAACAGATTCACGCTGACATTAAATAACTATAACGTATTTTATTACGAGGGGTCTGATTAACTCACTGAGCGCCTTCATTTTTATCTTTTTACCCCTTCAATATAAAAACAATCTTCATTTAGAAACAGGTTTAAAGTGCGTGACAATGCTGATAAGAAACAAACACGTTCAAGCCCATTAACAGAGAGGGAATCGAAAGAATAACGAGGGTGTACGAGGGCAGCATATCCCCGGATAGGATAGAAGAAGACATTAATTTAAAATATCTTAATTGTGGAATGACCTTAACCTTGAATACTTTGCCGGAAGGTTAAGAACAACATAGATCACATTTGGCAGAAACCAAATGCCTGGTACAAATTTATTTAAGTAATCTTATCTCGTCGCACAATAACCCTGTAGACAATGAAGAACGAAACTGCTCCAATGCCAGAGATTGTGCAAACCAAAAAAAAACTAGTTTCTAACAAACTATAATGTATGTTGCAATTGCGTTCCTTTAACTTAATTACTGCCCAATACTTTGAGAAACATTGTAAGAAACAAGTTCAATGGTTCAATTGTTCAAAGTTTCACAAGTTATTGGACTTTACATTTTTGCCCGCAACTTTCTGCGGCTGATGCCAACCGTTGATGTTGAAGGTTAGCCGATGTTTATTATCGCGATAGCGGCGAGATAGATATTGTGCAGTGTAATTGGATGTGATGTTGCCGGGGAGGGGGGCAACGGGGAAGGGAAGGGAGAGCGGCCAGTGAGGCACATATCCCCCCCCCCCCCCCCCCCCCCCCCCCCCCCCTTCCCGTATATCCCGTGTGTCATTAGTGAGCCTGGGAGTGGCAGTCATCAGCTCGGGGAGGAGGTATTTCGACCACAACCTGCTTTTTGTTCACAGATTCAGCAACAGTGTGCGGAATATATTGTACAAAGGATGTTTCTGCCACACGCAAGAATTTGTTATGGGAACAATTCTGTCGCTATGTAATTGCTCATTAGAGAGCGTTTTGTTTCTCATTAAGCAACATGAATAAGCGTCTAGTTCTAGGGGACAGCTGTAGAAATGTTGCACGTGAGACCCCTGGACACCATATCGCCCCACTTGCCAATTAGACGTGTCAGCTTTCTGAGAAGCAAACAATATAAGAAGGGCACTAAAAAGATACACAGCAGCGGATTGCTTTCTGTAAAATATCCCCAGCTTGTTATAGCACTCTTAATGAAGCCATCGACGCAACTATACAACCAATGTATTGCAACACAGGGGCGCTTCAGAAGTCCAGACTCCAAAACTTCTGAACAACTTGAGATGTGGAGTTGTAGATGTGAAGTGTCGGGGTGGTGATTCGGGAGAAGGCGATGCAAACCTAACGCACGTTAGATCAAGAATTTTAAAAAAAAATCTATAACTTTGGGTTTTTGTTTTAAACCCCCGTTTCGATGCTGCTTACTGTACGACCCGCTGAGAATTACATGCAGGATGTCATGGGTCACTGGTCCTGGTGTAATTTCAATAAATTGCTAGATAAGGCGATTTTTTTTTTTACAATAAAATGAGACTTTGAGATACTTCCTTTTTTTAATGCCATATAGGAACCACTATAGAATAGTTATTCTATGGGTCAAGATTAACATCACGGACATAAGTAATTACCACCATTTATTCCGTCCCATGGTGTGTTTCCCGTGGATTGCAAGGGTGGGCCATAAACGCGAAGTGACTGCTAAGGCTGTCTGGATATTTTTGGTGAATTATGTTGATTGGAATCCCCAGGGATAGCTGGGGAAATCCAAACTTGTTTACTGCAATTACACGGTAATGATGTCGGTGGAGGTGGGATTTGTCTGACAGTTGTTTTAAGTAGTTAGGACCATGCAGGCCGCGGGGAGATTTCATACCGAGCAGAGGAGACTGCTCTCCGTTCGAACCCTGGCTGCCTGTTTAATAAATATACTCCACGGCAGAACCTAATGGGCTACTTCGGGCCTCAACAGAGCAAAAATCTGCATAACGTTTGGGAACTCGGAAATATTCCTCACACCACGTATACTAACAGAGCCGACAGCAGAGAGAGATATGTGTAGGAAAGAACTACAGATGCTGGTTTACACTGAAGATGGACACAAAATGCTGCAGTAACTCGGTGTGACTGGCATAATCTCCGGAGAGAAGGAATGGGTGACGTTTCGGGTCGAGACCGTTCTTCAGATTGAGATATCATTTGTTCTCTCTGAAGGATATGCCTCCACTCTGCCCATAGTTTTGTAAAAACAAAACAAAATGTTTTCCCTCTATCGTGTTTCTATCTATTTGAAGCATTGTAATGTATGCAATGTCATGATTGCAATCGCTTTAACACAATCGATTGGCCGGCCGGTCGCTGTCGCACTGTTGGTTGTGCAAATTTGCCATCGCAAGCGAGATTCTTGGCAAGAGAGGGGCCCTGACCCGAAACGTAGCCTATCCGCGTCCTCCGGAGATGCTGCCTGGCCCGCTGAGTCAGTCCCGCACGTTGCGCCTTTTTTTTATTTGTAAACCAGCATGTGCAGTTGCTTGTGTCTACGAGAACTTGATTGGTGTCGAGGCAGGCAGGTCATCTGAAAGATACTACAATATTGCGAGTCCGTCAGTTACCAGTCTGAAGAAGGGCCCCAACCCAATCTGTCCATTCCCTGCACAGATGCTGCCTGACCCGCTGAGTTACTCCAGCACTTTGTGTTTTGCTCATGATTCCAGCATCTGCAGTTCCATGTGTCTTCAGATACTAGTCTCAGCTTGTCATTCCCTGATCTCGAAGTGTAATCATCGTGTTCTATTATACATTAAACCGAGGAGGGATTATATTACCAATGACAGCCGATTGTATCTCCGAGCTGTTTTCAGCAGATAAAGGCTTTCCCATCATCTGTTACAAGATATCATTGGGCTGGATTAGGGCAACTCTACATTTCGCCATTAAAAAAAAAAAAAAATCTTAATCGCATTATCAATTCCGACCATTAACTTTCCCTTAGCAGAGCAACTTGTAACCCCAACAGGAAATCTGTAATCACACCTCTCTCCGAGATGATTACGAGCCACCGTCTGAAAAATAACTCGAGAAAATATTGGAACTGAACCCAAAACAGAATATCCATAAAAAATAAACGAAATAAACATGAATATGGAAACAAGTTAGCCTATAAAGTCACGAAACAAGTTCGCTTCACTTCCTCGTTATGAAATATTCCATAGAGTATCCGTCCTTCTGGCCAACTTGGTTCGACTAGTATTCGAAGTTGTCTGAACCTTCATTACAGTCTTGCAGAGGAATGTTATTTTTACGCTTTCCCAATGACCAGGCGACCCGACGATTAGTGAAAAAAATATGGCGATTAATATTATTTTCAAGCCACGTGTTACGGAAATATGTTGCAAACGAACTTTTACATGAAGTTAAACATGATTTCGGGCGTTGATGATTATTTCAACCATGCATGCAATATTATCCACAGTAGTTTTTAATTCGATACCGCTTTAAAAATATAGGGACCACGAGGAGGGAATAATTGCTTTAATGTCCAAGTTCCAACGAATTGTTCCCCTCGATCCAACTGAACGACGACCTTTGTATCTTTGACCAATAAAGCGACACGGAGCAGATGTATTCCCCAAATAATAAACGGGACTCCTTTAAGAATATCCACACTACTTCTTAATGCTCCAGATCCTACCCGTGCCTCGATGTTTGAGTAGGTTTTTAAAAGTCCATTATGCGAAGCACAAGTCAGGGTTAGATCTCAGAGAGGGAGTATGGTTTCAGGACGATTTATGTCAACCGGCAGTGGGGAAAAAATAATAGCAATATCGAGTGTGTTAATAGTTTAAGGGAGACATCTTTATCAACCCTGTCCTTTAGTCCAGGGAGTGCGACATTCTCCAGCGAATTAGGGGGTTTAAGCATCGCTGTGACAGTTTGTTCTTAATCTTTTTTTTTCTTAAAGCCTTCTACAGGATTTAGGCACTTTTCTTTCACAAGGTTTATAGTGAAAGCCAGTGTGTTTCTCATCTGTGCTGGTGCGCTGAAGAGTGCCGCAATCCGTTTGCTATCTCCTTGCTTGTTTTCCGCGTGAATGATTAAGACACTGAGAAACTAAGGAATGATTTTATTTCCCAGAGCCTTATTGTAAAAAACAAATCCTAACCCCAGCGTCAGTTGGTCTGGCTGTGGGATAAAAGGGACGCACATTTATCCTTCTTTTTACGGATTAGCTCTCAGGAGTAACAGCACCAGGGACCTCGGTATTCAATTGGTTCTTTCGGAGATTTCAAACCGCCCTCCCCAAAAAAGAGATATAAAAGAAAGATGACTTAATTGTCTGCCGTTTGGTGTGTGTTTTTTTAAATTCCTGTGCCGCCTTTATATCAAAGACAATCGAGAATAATCGGTTTATGTCCGAAGACATTGACAATATTATCGTGTTTTACTTCACCTGTATTCAAATACAGTGTATATTGGGCATGGAAAGCTTAATCTATATTGCTTGGTCTATAGCATGTAGATTTTTAAGTATGGTGATAGTATGTAAGATGCAAGTTGAAATGTTGTAGTGATGGTGGGGAGCGCTTATATATTACTTTTCAATTTGAGGCTTAACAGCAGAGTCCAGATTCCATTCGCCATAATTCACCGATATTCATCGGCAGTCTTGGTTTGTAGTGCACAAACCCAAGCTTTCTCTTCGATATGTTAGGAAGGAGGTGTAGCCGGGGTGTGGTAGAAAATCAGTAAAGCCAACGAAGGTCAGGTGAACGAGTTACTGGAATCTGGATATTTGGTGGGGAGTGAGGGGGGGGGGGGGGGGGGGGGGGGGGGGGGGGGGGGGGGGGGAATTGGGGGGTGTAGGGCGTGTAGGCTTGGAGGCTTGGAAATTCGTTGAAGAACACGAGTTCGTTCAGATTCCTACACTTAGAGCAACGGGAGGGCGAAAAAAAAACTTAAAATAGAAAGCAAAGTTGAAGACAAACAGGGAAAATCGTGTCGGCCGCAAGTCCACCCAGGGAAGTTGTGCAGGTGCAAAGTGTTATAGATGTGGACATTGAACAGGGGATAATGGGGTCGATAAAAATGTCACATTGCGTCCTGCAAAGGCATAAAATAACGTTGATTCCATCCCGGTGAACATACTCCAGAGGAATAGTTTCAATTACCGAATGCGGCCAAAACAAATGACAAGAACAACCTTGCAACGTTTTGGGGGACGCAACAATTAATATAAATGTAAAGGTTAATTTTGCAACCTGGGTTAAAGAAGATTTTATTTCCTTGTTAGCTAACAGGCTGGCGCATAGAGAGAGAGTCTCATTCACACTGTTGTCCCAAATGCTTTGGCCCATTCTCCTCCTATAGAATGTATACGCGTTGAACAGTCCAAATCGGAGGACAGTGATTAATGATAGTGCCGTACAAAGGTTAACATACTTCACTGAAAAGTCTGTTGACTGTGATGCTTGTGTGACAATGTGGAGAACTGCCCGCCTGAAGAGAATCCTTTTGTTGCCTTCCCGCGATAACTAGCGATTGTATTCTCAAAATTCTGCCCCAAGAAAATTTGCCAAACCTTCTGGCCTGGGACTTTAATGGTTTCCGTCCCCATGCTGGCATTGTCGGCCTGAAAGGCTATTCAAGAGTTGGCGGCCACTGCAAAAGACATTTAAAAAACCGCCCATATGGTGGTCAAGAACATAGAGACAATCTCTATTTTAAAGGAAATTCCTTAACTCTCGGAATTTTTATGTAGCTTGACTTGTGAAACGCGGGTTCTCGTGAGCTCCTAAATGGGCTACGTTTAAAATGCAAGTGAATAAGAATCATAGACTTTTATTTTATTAATTAGGGATTGTGTGTGTGTGTGTGTGTGTGGAAATCGGGGTGCATCGTAAACCATTGACTTCGATGGCCACATGACACAATAATTCTCGCTGTGTTTCAGCCTTAACGGCTCTTTAAAAGGGTTCGATCAACCATGAATCATATGAAAATTGTTATCTCATAAACCTTGCAAAGATGTGATTGAGCAGTAATATTGACATATGTTTACAGTATTCTGCTTGCTTTGTTGCCGGAGTTTAATAATGTGAGGTATGTGCTGACAGATGCACTTCTCTGCGCTTGTTTGGATCTTTAGGCATTGAGTACAGTCCTGCCCTATTACAATCAAATATGAATCTAAGCAATCTGGGTCGCTTCAGTTAACCAAAGTGTTAAAATTTGGATTTATTATAGCGCTCGTCACAATTCTGTTCCTTTTTTAAAAAGTACTTATGTATCACATGCACGAGCTGTCCTTTATTCTATATATAAGAAAATTATAGGCTGTTATTACTGATAATATAATTGCCGCCAGGCTCAGCAGTGAGAGGTCTAGATTATGAGCTTTCAAACTTCTACTTAAATCAACGAAGAGAGAAATTCCGGAGTTTGAACTTCTGGAATGTACCGTCTATAAAGTTACTGGGTGACTTGGCGAAGAGAGGTTTGATTAAAATATACGGTAAATACTAGTATGTAGGAAGGAACTGCAGATGCTAGTTTACACCGAAGATAGGCAGAAAATGCTGGAGTAACTCATCGGGTCAGGCAGCATCTCTGGGGAAAAGGAATAGTTGACGTTTTGAGGTCTATTGTGGGCTCTTTAGCCATCGGAGCCGTTTTCATAACTCTAGTTTCCCTTTCCCAGACTCTCGGTCTGAAGAAGGGTCTCGACCCGAAACGTAACATTCCTGTTCTCACAGAGATGCTGCCTGACCCGCTGAGTTACTCCAGCATTTTCTGTCTCTATTCATGGGAAATACTAGTTTGAGAAGGAAACTGTGCTATTGTCGTTTCAAATGGTAGTCTACATGTTACAGTATCGGGATAGTGTCATTTTGGGACTGGAGTTGGACTGGCCGTTGCACGGAGCTCAGCAATCAAATACTATATTCACTAAAAGTGTAGCTGAGACGCCGAGGGTTACGAGGACTGGCGACTCCGAACATCGTGGTTGATTCTATGGTAAATTTATCAAGTTATCAGAAGGTCCAAAAGTCTTGCCGTGACCTGTCCCTGTAGCCCGTTCGGTGCCAAACACCGCGAGTGGTTTCGCACTTGGTTCCAGTAATCAGATGCCCTCTTGACCCATGAGGTTACTGCCGGCTCCCATCCAGATCCCTGTAATAATGCAGAGAGTGTAGAAAGGAACTGCAGATGCTGGTTTAACAAAAAAGTTAAAGACACACAAAAAAAGCTGGAGTGCCTCAACGGGCCGGGCAGCATCTTTGGAGAAAATGAATAGGTAACGTTTCGGGTAGTTTCCACCCAGCCCACAGCTAACAATAGACCCTTTCCTTGATTATCGTTACTTTTTGGCATAATATTTCGTTCAGTTGTTCTAACATCTCTCGATGTCACCGTTTACATCTCTCGTTTCCGTTTCGCCCGACTCTCCGTCTGAAGAAGAGCCTGGACCCGCTATGTCAGCTGTAAGGTTTTTCGTCCTTTTCTCCAGAGTTGCTGCCTGACCCGCTGAGTTATTCCAGGTTTTTGTGTCCATCTAATATTACAGAGATGCTGGTACCTCTAAAGCAAAAGACCATGCCTGCTTGAAGTTGCAATTTCCCCACTCCCATCAATATTACGTTAGCTTCATCAACTAATGACATGTTTATTGGTGATTTAAGAATGTAATAGAGTACGTTGTATTGGGCAAGGCCATTATGTCCATCTAGTCGTGTTGATAATGGGAATAACCAATATTGGAACGAAGGATTGATAGTACAATGTATAAAAACGATTAAATAATATATAATGAATTATTTAACCAGTGTTTTTTTTATTCTTAAATGTGAAATAATAAAACTATAGGTAAATAGGTCGAATTCGTTGTATTGTATTTGGTGTAAACCAGCATTTGCAGCTCCTTCCTGCACAGACTATTACTTAAGTCGTGATCCGTTATTGACACTGATATCTCCAGTCACCACGTAAGAATGGCTTTAATTCTTGCTTCCGTTATTAATACAGATGGATGTCAGCAACAGGAAGGAGGCGGCGAAAATACCAATTCTATCAACTCAAACAGCGATGATTCAGACGAGGCGCAGATGAGACTTCAGCTGAAGAGGAAGCTGCAGAGGAACAGAACATCTTTCACCCAGGAACAGATCGAGGCTCTGGAGAAAGGTAAAGCCATGAGGAGTGGAGGGACAGGGCAGTGGATAAACTAATTGTGTGAATGCTTGACATTAATACCGAGAGTGAGAGTAAGAGTAAGAGTGAGAGTGAGAGTGAGAGTGAGAGTGAGTGAGTGAGAGAGAGGAGGAGGGGAGAGGGAGAGGGAGGGAGGGAGGGGGGAGAGGGAGTGAGAGAGGGAGAGGGAGAGAGAGAAGGAAATGGAGATGGGTAGATAGAGAGAGATGGAGAAAGAGGGGAGGGAGAGAGAGCGGGATGGAGAGAGAAAGAGAGTGAGAGGGTGCATAAGAATGATTTTTTACATTTCTACACAGATTTTCAGGCAAACATTTAATGTCCGTCCCTATTTGGCCTTGAGAAGGCCACGATAACGACAACCATATAGTAATAAAGTTTCATAGAGAAATACAGGATGGAAACCGCTCTTTTGCCCCAACTCGCCCATGCTGAATAAAATGCCCATTTAAGTCCCATTTACCCGTGTTTGGCCAATATATTTCTAAACATTTATAACGTATTTGAAATATTGTAATTTTACCTGCCTCCGCTACTTTCTCTGGCAGCTCATTCCATATACCCACCATCCTCTGTTTGAGGAAGTTACCCCTCAGGTCCATTTTAAACCTCTCCCCTTTCAATTCTCTAATTTATGAGTGTCCTTCACTGGGGAAAAAGGCTGCATGCATTTACCTTATCTATGCCCCCCCCCCCCCCCCCCCCCCTTATTTTGTACAGTTCATAAGGTCACCCCACTGTCTTCTAAGCTCCAAAGCATAACGTTCTACTTTAGGAGGGTCTAAAGAAGTCAGAAGGTCACCATCCTGTAATGTTGTCAGTCCATTCCACCAGATGCTGCCTGACCCTCTGAGGTCCTCCAGCCTGTTGTGTTTTGAATAAAGCCCTAACCTGCCCAACCTCTCCCCACAACACAGGCCGTTGAGTCCTGGATATTATTTGCACTATTATGTTAAAAGTGCAAATATTATTATTAATTGCATATTTCCGTATTGCTGGGTGGTCAAATCTATACCCAACATCCAAATCTGTGTGCTAATTGATAGATTTTTTACACATTTAGGGAATCAAGGTATGTTGAGTTGTACATAAAACATTAAAGGTATTTTGTTGGTTCATTGCATGGCTGATAGCAAAGGGGTTGAGGGGCAGGTTTGACTGATCAACTCCTGTTCATTTTTTCAATGTTCTTATGAAAGCTCTCTCATTGTGCCGTTGCTAGAAATTATAAGGGCTTAAACCCACAGTGATGAAAGATCAATTATATATTTCCAAGTAAGGATGGTGTGTGATTTAGAGGTTGTGATATTCCCATGAGCATGCTGCCTTTATTTAATGCACTGTATATGGCAGCTTTGGAAGTTGCAGCCATATAAGCTTTGATGGGTTGCTGCAGTGCATATATTAATTTAATGTTTAATGCACATATAGTAGCAACAAGCGCTGATGATGGAGGAAGCGATGTATGAAATGGTAACATTATATCAATCAGGTGACATTCATGGCAGAATACCAGCTTTTGAATGTCCTTACAGCTTCAGTATTTTCATATTTGATGCAACTAATGTTCTTCTCTATGCTGAGCTCCCCTTGACGGTAGACCATAGAACAGTACAGAACAGGAACAGGCCCTTTGACATACAATGTCTGTGCCGAACATGATGCCAAATTAATCTAATCTCATCTACCTGCATTTGCTCCATATCCCTCTATTCCCTGCATATCCATTTTGGTGGGGATCCAGCTACTGAAGGCCATAGTGTGGTATTTGCTTTCTTTTGTTGGCGATGATCACTGCCTTTTCCTTATGCATTACAAATATTATTAATGAATATCAGCCCAAACATTGTTGCCCAGGTCTTGTTGCATGTGGATAGACACAGCTTGACTTCAAAGGAGAAGCGAGAGAGATAAAAATGCAGAGAGCATGAGGGGAGGGGGGGGGGGTTAGCAAAAGAGCAGTGTGAGACTGGTGGTGAGCGTGTTTGTGGATCAGACAGCATAGGAGTCAAGAGTCGAGACACAAGAGTGTTTTATTGTCATTTGTCCCTGATAGAACAATGAAATTCGTACTTGCAGCAGACAAATTGTTTATGAAAGTATGTATGAGTGAAAGAGTAAGATCATGAGCATGGAAGTGTGGGTGTGCACATAAAAATGAAATAACTTGATAGAGAACATTCTAAGAATGTGACCTTGAGATAGTGAGGTTGCGTATGAAAGAGAAAGAGAGAGACAGTGACAAGGGAATAAATGAAAAGTGGAGCATGGTGTTTGAAAAGTAAACAATCATATTTGATGCTCCCTACCACCCAGTTTTATTTTATATTTGGAAGATCTGGGAGTTATACAGCATGGAAATGGGCCCTTCGGCATAACGCAGACATGCTGATCAAGATTCTTCCTTGAGCTAAACCAATTTACACGTGTTTTGGTCCCTCTAAAACCTTCCTATCCATGTACTTGTCCACATGTCGTTTTAATGCTGATGATGCATGTACCTCCCCAAATGTTGTCTTACAAAGAACATTTGGACAGGATAGAACAGGGGGAGGTGACTTGATTGAAGATAAGATGGAGGTCATGATAAGTGGAGAGAATTGTTTCCTCTCAAGAGAGAATGGTAAACTGGGGTCAATATCTCAGAACAAGGAGACGCAGAGTCAATATACAGATCATGTGAAACCTGTTCTCTTGGAAGGCCACAAGACTTTGGTATTCTCTTCCTCGAAGGATGATGGAAGAAGAGACTGAATATTTGAAGACAGAATTATACAGGCACGTGATCAGCAATAAGATGAAATGTTTGCTAGGGATCGGCTGGAATGTGGAATTGATGTTAAAGCCACGTCAGTCATGACTTTATGAAATAGCACCCCACTCCGGCCCTTTAATTGTATGTTCATATGTTTGCACATATTTGACAAGATCTGTAAACAAATAAAAACATCTTGTTTTCCAGAATTTGAAAGAACTCATTATCCCGATGTGTTTGCCCGAGAACGATTAGCAGCCAAAATTGATCTACCTGAAGCTAGGATACAGGTACACCAAAATCTATTTTTTGGCCGTGACCCAGCCTGTTACTATGGTCATTGGTATTGAAACATGCTGCATGCAAATAAAAATCAGTGTCTTTTCAATTGTCGTGACAATATTTCCCAGGATTTGGACCTGGGACTTTTATTTCTGTCTGATGTGGATCTGGAGTCTTAGAGTGATAGAAGCTACAGGGTAGGTTCACCAGGTTAATTCCCGGGATAGCGGGACTTTTCATCATTCCCGAAATGATGAAATAATTGAACGACGGTGCTTGCATTCACTGGATTTTAGAAGGATGAGAGGGAAGCTTATAGAAATATATATATTTTTTTGTTTAAGGGATTGGACACGTGAGATGCAGGAAACATGTTCCTGATGTTGGGGGAGTCCAAAATCAGGGGCCACAGTTTAAGAATAAGGGGTAGTTGAAGAAAAACGATTTCACCCAGAGAGTTGTGAATTTGTGGAATTTTCTGCCTCAGAAGGCAGTGGAGGCTGGTTCACATTTAAAAGATAATTAGATGCTCTTAGGGGTAGCGGAATCACGGGATATGGGGAGAAGGCAGGAACGGGGTCCTGATTGTGGATGATCAGCCATGATCACATGGAATGACGGTGCTGGCTCGAAGGGCCGAATGGCCTACGCCTGGCCCTATTTTCTATCTATCTATGTATCTAATATTTTTTTTCCTTCAAATTGCTATTGATTAAGATTTCTGTTCCATTTCCGTTTTGGTAGGTTTGGTTCTCCAACAGACGAGCAAAATGGAGGCGAGAGGAAAAGTTGAGGAATCAAAGGCGACAAGCTAGCAACACGCCGAGTCACATCCCCATCAGCAGCAGTTTCAACACCAGTGTTTACCAGCCTATCCCGCAGCCCACCACTCCTGGTGAGTTCAATGGTCACCTTCAACCCAAGAAGGATTCCAACTCGAAACGTCACCTATTCGTTTTCTCCAGAGTTGCTGCCTGACCCGCAGAGTTACTCCAGTGTTTTTGTGGCCATCTTCAATCCACGGCTAAATTCAGCCCTGGAGCTGCATTGACCTAAACACCACACCATCAGTCATCCAGTTACGAAAAAGTGCAAAAAAAAAACCCCAGTGCAAAGTCATTAAAGTAGCGAATGATTTAAGAATCAGCAAGCTTTACATCAAGTTTAATATCTTTTAAGGAACGCCAACATTTTCTAAACCGCCAACTACTGTCGATTTAATTTAAAGATTTCAAGTGCGCGCACACAGCGCACACACACACACACACACACACACACACACACACACTTGTAATCAATTGAGTATTCAGATCCTGTAATTATGATTCCCCAAGATCTGGAAAGTGCAGTGATTATAATGAGAGAACATGGTAAAATGTTATCTGCTTTTGCGGCCCATTTGTCCACAGACCCCCCGAGGGCATCGTAAGAAAAGAAATATGTTCTACATGGAATTGTAGCCTTAATTGGGTCAGGGCTAATGGGAAACATTCCGTTGAAGCTAGAATTTTTCTCAGTGTGTTAAACCAGGGACAGATGAGTTGTCCTTAATGGGGAAGCTGTCTGATAAGGGAGACAATCTGTTTCTATCAAGGTAGTTAGGACTGGGTCACATTGTGAACACACTATCAAATAATCTACAGTGCCGCAATATTACATGGGGAATTATCTCTGAAATCCCATGCGATTTATGGTGCGAGGGTTGTAAATTTCACTGCGTTATTACAATGCGTCGGAGAAACTGTATTCATTCCCCCTCCATGGTTCAAAAGACAAACCCGGTGGACTCGTCCTATTAGGAAGGGACAGACTTGACCCGCTGAGATTTGTCAAATCAAGAATGGCGTTTGGTGAGGAGAACGGTCCCGTCTACTTAGTGGCTGTGATTACATTTGCCAAAGGCGAGTTCGGCAACGCATTTTCAATGGTTAGAGCAAGTCACAACGTGCTAGAGGAACTCAGCGTGTCCGGCAGCATCTCGGGTTGGGGCTCCCAACCCGAAACATCATCTGTCCATTCTCTCCACAAATGTTGCCTGACCCGCTGGGTTCTTCCAACACTTTGTGTTTTGTTAAAGATTCCAGCAACTGCAACTAAATGTATCTCTAGTGGCTAGAGGTCGCAGAGATGCGGGAAAAACATTTCACCCAGAGAGTTGTGAATTTGTGGAATTCTGTGCCTCAGAAGGCAGTGGAGGCGGATTCACTGGATGCATTCAAAAGAGTTAGATAGAGCTCTTATGGCTAGAGAAATCAAAGGGTATGAGGTGGAGGCAGGAACGGGGTGCTGATTGTGGATGAACAACCATGGTGTTGAATGGCGGTGCTGCCTCGAAGGGCCGAATGGCCTACTCTTGCACCTATTTTCTACGTTTCTTTGTAAGGAGAGAGGGTAAATAATCTCCAGCAGATCTTTGGCAGTAGTGGGAGAACTGGATCACGAACGGGGAGGAGAGAAGGGACAGGGGGGATTATTTAGGTTTAAATTCAGACGACGGAGCTAGCAAAAAAAAAATCCATTAGCCCTGACCCAAAAATAACTCTCCCTGAAAATTATTCAACTTCCGCGTTTGCGGGTCAATTGGAACTGACCTAACTGCGGTGGATAGATCTGAAGAAGGGTCCATAGCCGAAACATCAGCCATCCTTTTTCTCCGGGGATGTTGCCTGACCCACTGAGTTACTCCAGTACTTTGTGTCTATCTTTGGATAGATGACTGTAGCGTAAATCAATTGAGATTTTTTTTTAAGCGAAGCAGGTAAATTGAGTTTAAAGACAAATCAGCCATTGTCCAAATCTTCCTATGAATGGGAGTTGTAAAGAGTTTGTAAGTGGGAAACTGCCGAGGGATTGGGTGGGGAATGGCAATAGGAACTAGTAAAATGATAAGACGCATATACTAGACGAGGACATGGACTGGGCCTCTCTTCCCACTGTTCAGTGTATTAAATAAAATGCGTGCATTGGATGATAAGAGCTTGATGTGGCTGTGGCACAGAATGTATCCCGATTCTAGCCTGTTCTCTTGTTCCATTTGCAGTTTCCTCTTTTGCCCCGGGCGCAATGCTTGGCCGGGCAGACACGTCTCTTACTAACACTTACAGCGCGCTGCCACCTATGCCCACTTTCAGCATGGCAAACAACCTGTCTATGCAAGTAAGTATGGAGCAGAGCAAACAGAGTCAAGAGCCATTCAATGCTTTCTCTACGGCATGCACAAACGGATCTTGTGTTTTCCATTTATTTTTCGACAAGTCGCCCGTATCCAGCCAAACGCCGTCATATTCCTGTATGCTGCCCACCAGCCCGACAGTCAATGGACGCAGCTATGACACGTACACGCCGCCTCACATGCAGTCACACATGAATCCTCAGACCATGGGCACTTCCGGCGCCACCTCCACAGGTGAGAATCTTCAGCAACCTTCAACCTGGCCCAGATATAAACGGGTTCATTGTCTATGAAATTGCGCTTTTTCTGCCTCTCCGTTTCCCAATGAACCCATCCCTGCACAATTTTAACGACATGGAACTGCAGATGCTGGTTTATACCAAAGACAGACACAAAATGGTGTTACTCAGACTGATTGTAATAAGGGGGAGAAAGTTGGAAAGGGGATAGAGGCGGGACAAAACCTGGCATGTGATGGGTGGATACAGGTGAGGGGGTTGATTGGTAAATGAATCGACAAAGGGTTGAGATTAAGAGGGGGCAATGAGAGATCAGAAAAGGAGAAAAGAGGAATGATATGTACAGCTCGAGGATGGGGGGTGGGGATAGGTTGGAAGGTACCTGATATGGGGGGGGGGGGGGGGGGGAGCAGAAGGGGGAATAAGTGGGGAAATTAAGGCAAAAATGGGGTGAGGGTGACATGGGAAAGAGAGTGTGGAGAACGGGTGTTACTAAAATTTGGGAAAGTCACTGTTCATACCTTTGAGTTATAAGCTACCCCAGCGGAATATGAGGCGCGCTGTTCCTCTGGGGAGGTTTTGCCTGGCGTGGTTATATAAGAGTTAACCGGTTATCTAAAACAGGAGTACCACAACAGTTTTATTTAGGAGGAAAGTGTGTGGCCAGTGCACACAATGTCCTTCAGTAACATTAAAGGTAAAAGGGAGGGGATAGAAGGGCATGCAGGGTTCTGTACGCCTAGTAAATGCACAGATCAAAATAAAGGCCCGGTTTGATTGCGACGCTGTTACTTAAAATAGCAGCAAACCTCCTACACAAGTGCAGCAAACATTATTATATTTAAACCCCCCGAGGGACGGTGCACTCAAGTCAGATAATAAACAAGTTGTGTGTTTTTTTTAATGGAATTATTTGGGGAATAAGGACGCACCGATAATAAATACTTCTGTTTTTCTGATGATTTTGTTTTGAGGCGTTTCAATATTATCCCGTTACACAACACAATTGTTATTGTAAAATGGGAAGAAAAAAAAACACAATCATCGCGTGCAGAATAAAAGGCGTAAATGAAGAGGTGGGAGGTGGGAGGTGTTGTTGTTGATGTTGTTGTTGTTGTTGTTGTTGGGTGCTGTTTTAACGGTGGGTTTTTGATTTGATTCCTGCAGGACTTATTTCCCCTGGTGTGTCTGTTCCTGTTCAAGTGCCGGGGAGTGAGCCGGATATGTCCCAATACTGGCCGCGACTGCAGTAAAGGGCAGGGTGGATGGACAGAGACTATTGAGAGTCGGACCCCCAGCAGTATTTGTTTTCCAAGAAGTGACTCTGAAGGTATCTTTGTTCTGGGACTGCGACCAATACACTCAACTTTGAGAAGACTCACGTCGACGTCTTGTAGCGGACGTGTGAAGTCGATGGAACAAACGTCTCATTGTCCCCCCCGGCTCCCGAAATTCTTCTCTCTGTGTATTATTTGTAAATGGACATTCCTGTATGTTTAAAACAAGAACAACGTGACTCGATGGACCTTTGGTATACGTGGCTCATGGGATAATTACAAGACGCCATGGACAACATAGCAGTCAAGAATTAGACCGCCATCGAGTGCTTTTACCATGACGTTTCTAGATTTATGGACTTCGATGTTACCAACTCGTACCATTGCATTACACTAAATATTGGTCAATTTTATTTTGGGGATGGGAGGGAGGGATGGGAGGGATGGGGCGGGGGAAGGGAAGCCAACTTTAGTTGTGTATAAGCGAACTCTATCTGTTTGGGTTTGCCCAAGGTCGTTGACAAATAAGTTTATGTTCAAAGGTAAAAGAACTTCAAGGAAGTGGACAATTTGGTAGATAAAGGTAGATTGTGTCTTCGATATAATCCATTTGTTATGTCGAAATGTAAGTATGTGTCTTCCCTAGAAATCTCCCAGAATGATTTCTATAATAAAGTTAATTTCGTTTATATTCACCCGAATACGCTAGAGATGATTTCCATCCACCCCACGCATCATTATAGTCAACAACTTTCTATTTTTTCTTCGTTAACACCGTGCAAGCTAGTTGTTCTGATATTTGTATATAGGTAGCTGTCACGTTCAAAGTTTATTTCGTGCAAGTGAAACGATGTTCCCGACAAAATTAAACTGGTTACCAAGAGATTTACAACATTATAAGTGTTTCAGTTACGTCGGATACATATCATAGCTTCGATCAAGAGACACCTGCAAACCGTACCAAAGCATACATTTCAGTCATCACCTGCCTCCTAGTTAAACGCAGTATTGTGTTGATTTTTTTTTTAATTTTTAAATAAATTCAGAGGGAGTGAATCGATCCCTTACTTTGGAAAGGCTATCTTTACTTGTTCAGCGATATTTTTTTTATGGAAAGTAAAATAAATGCTATGTTAATGGAGTTATCAAGGAATTCATAAACCGATCAGACGTTGGACTTTTACAATAATTCTTGGCTGAGTGAGTTCATAAATGTAGCTGGTGGTATTCACATTGTAGACGCAGTACGCTTTTTTTTTAAGTTCTGGCTTAAATACTGTAATTTTTTTTGTTGTTCATACAGAATACAGCTACTAGCAGAAACAAAAAACCCTGTAAAAATGTACATATTTTGTACAAGTATTAAAATGTCGATTGAAGGGTGACACCCCTAAATTATCAATTATGAATAATGTCGTTCTTTATGCAGTAGCTGGCGTCAGCTGTCATTGTAGTCTGATCTCAATCCACTTGCTGTGGGATGGAACACGGGCAAGGTTCTTAACTGGATGAAATTAGGCGAAGTGAGCAAGTTTCCTCTCCGGACTTTTCCATTAACCTGTAAACAATTAATCAGAGGGCTGAATGCGAGGGAAGCTGCATATTAAACATATTCGGCACTAGCTACCCAGCCAAATCATTAATGCTCTGGTTTGAAACATTACAATAAATCTAAACCAGGCCAAAGTTTACAAGGAGGTAAACGAGTCAGGGACTTTCTCTCCAAACAATTGTTGAGGCGAGGTCAAGAGGAATATTTAAAAGTGACTTATAGACATGTGTCAGTAAGGCCCGAAGGACGGGCCCACTTGTCTATTCCCTCCACAGATGCTGCCTGACCCGCTCCTCCAGCACACTCTACTTTGCTCAAGATTCCAGCATCTGCAGTTCCTTGCGTCTCCGTGGTAAAGGGAATTGATGAAGGCCGAGGAAAGGCAGTTATGGTTCAATGGAAAGGAATAGGTTCGAGAGGCTGAATGTCCTTCCCTTGTGCCTAATGGGGATTGGCGAGATGAATGTGCAGACTGTTTATCCCGGTAAGCTGCATATTAAACATATTCGGCACTAGCTATCCAGCCAAATCATTAATTGTTACTGGAAATTATGGTGCAATTTGTCCATCGTGTTTTAATTGAAACAAACGTGTTTGAATCTTATAGAAATTTGCAGAACAACCCGGGATTCGGGCGCTCGACCCTCGCAGACCCATTGAGGTCCAACAACTCGACACCCTGTCCACGGGATGGTGAAGTGGCACCAGCCCAGCACCAATTAATTCCAAGACGTTCTCCCTTTCGCAGCCAATTGACTTGGGAACAAATTCGCCAATTCCCAACCTCAAGCAGTTAAAGAAGGTCAGATCTCTCGGCGTGAAACAAGTTTGCTCGAAACCTGCATTAGTCAAAAGTCAAGAGCGGTTTAAGTCAGTGTTGTTCAGATCTATTGATCTGGTGAGTGGCAACCCAACTAAAAGTCCAAAACGTCTAAAATGTCTAAGTAGGGTTAACAATGGTGTAACTATCGCTCGATTGACCAACAAGAGCCTGGATCGTACCCCTGATCTTCCTAATGTTATATATATATATATATATATAACACGAAGTTTTCTTTCACTGTATGTCGGTGAACCTTACAATAATAAACCAATATCAATACTATTAATTGATAATTTTTGTTAAAACACAAAATTAAAATTGTTGGTTATATACACTGTAAAACAACAGATGTAAAACACTATGAGCATTTTAATGCCTGAAAGGTACCATGTTAAAACTGCAAAACATAATGGGAAATTAATTGAAGATTTTTTGCAGTCCAGGTGTCACTTAGGTAAAGCTTTCTTGTCCAAAGCGCGGCAACGCGTATGAGGTCTTTTTCTGTGTGGTCAATTTGTTTTTTACTCAGGTTTTTTCTTTTCGTGAAATATGTTTTTCAATTCAACTCGTACGGAAAGGGGGTAATTATTAAATGGAAACAAATGTATAATGTTATGTGTTACAGAATGTGCTGAATCAGGAGATGCCTCAACCATAGGGGGAAAAAAAAACCCAACACAATCCCGCGGAAAGTGGAAATCGAAATATTATAGAGACAATGTTGAAAGTCCCGCGGGAAGGCAATGTTTGTGAATACTTGGGATAAAACTTTCACACAGTACTTTGATTAAGTCTTGTTTTTTTCCCTCGCTGCAAAGTCTGACTTGACTGGTTACAGCGATTTCAGTTTATAAATATCGATTGTATCCTCGAGTAAGATTTTACATTTGATTCTCTTTTGAGCAGGAGGCACTCCGGAAACTGACAATCACCTTGTTGTGGGTACACAAAAATGTTGGAGAAACTCAGCGGGTGCAGCAGCATCTATGGAGCGAAGGAAATAGGCAACGTTTCGACCCGAAACGTTGCCTATTTCCTTCGCTCCATAGATGCTGCTGCACCCGCTGAGTTTCTCCAGCATTTTTGTGTACCTTCGATTTTCCAGCAACTGCAGTTCCTTCTTAATCACCTTTTTGTGTACCGCTTTCGGACAAACCTTATCTCCAGAAATTTAAATATATTTAATATGAAGGCGCAGGTCACTTTAAGATCCACCATTCCCGTTAAATACTAATATAAACTTCACCCTGGGCTCCACAAAGTTTTTCACTGTGTCTCGGTACACGTGGCAATAATAAATAAACACCAGATATTTATTTCGTTTTACATAACCTCCAGTTTTAATCCTGGTTTTGTTAGAATGAAAGGGTGAAAACGTTTAAAATCCCGACCTAAGTCCACTAGTCCAGGCCGGGTGGGATTTATCATTGCTGGGAGTCTTTGTTTGACAAATTGGAAGTTGAGTTATGGGTGGTAGTTTTGAACCCTGCCAATCTTGGGGCCTAAATAATGCCCCTGTCCCACTTAGGAAACCTGAACGGAAACTTCTGGAGACTTTGCGCCCTACCCAAGGTTTCCGTGCGGTTCCCGGAGGTTTTTGTCAGTCTCCCTACCAGCTTCCACTACCTGCAACCTCCGGCAACCACCTGCAACCTCCAGGAACCGCACGGAAACCTTGGGTGGGGGCGCAAAGTCTCCAGAGGTTTCCATTCAGGTTTCCTAAGTGGGACAGGGCCATCACGAACACACCGTTCAAGTCGCACAGAATGTTGTCTCATTGAGGGCCCCCGTGTGTTGGAGTAAGGGGCGGATACATTAGGTTGGTGAAATGTAATGTTTTGAGGGCGAGAAGGAACTAGAGCGTCACAACTCAGGAGTAACTCAGCCAGCCTGGCATCATCTTTGGGTAGGTCGGGATCCCTCTTCAGACTGATTTTAGTGGTGGCGAGAAAGCCGAAGGAGAGGTGGGGGCGGGACAAAACCAGCAAATGATACGTGGATGCAAGTTGGAGGGCTCCTTTAGCATGTGTAGGAAGGAACCACAGATGCTGATTTACTGCGAAGATAGACACCAAATGCTGGAGCAACTCAGCGGGTCGGGCAGCATTTCTGGAGAAAAGGAATATGTGTCGAGATCATTCTTCTGACATCAGCAGATGGGTACACAAATGCCAGTGGTGAAAAGGAGACAAAGGGCTGTAAGATACGGAAATTAAGTGTGAATTGTGAGGCTAGAGGAAGGGATGTAGGTGGATGGGGACAGGAGGAAAGGGAGGTAGGTAGGACCATTCTTCTGTCAACCTGCGAAAGTCTACTCCAAAAATGGTCTACTACAAAAGTGACAATTTTAATGGGATTAAAATATGGAGCAGGATAAACCTTGAGCCTACCATAAGGACGTTGGCTGCCGGGATACAGACCTTTGCATTAGCACTGTAGTTCAACTCGGGTGAACATGGAAGTTAGTTACGGTTCGTCGAATATTTCCTGCAACAAGATGCTGGATGTAGCGTGGTTATGTAAATATTCCAAAGCGATTTACAAGCAATTAGGTAGTTTTGACCTGTAGTTAGGGACAAGGTCTCCACAAACAATAATGTGCTAATGACCAGAATAACAGCATCGCTTGAGAGATGTCCAACAATATTGGTCAGGGCAACATGTTTTTTTTTTTTGGGGGGGGGGGGGGGGGGGGGGGGATAAGAGACTTTACATTTTATATTAATAAAAGTAAACAGAGGAATGTGACCTACAGCCACTCGGTTAATCTGAGTCCCGATTGCAACCACAGTGCTGGGCGATTTTTGAAATTAAAGCGAGATAATACAAGCACAGCTGGAGTGTCGAGAGGAACAGACAGATAAACAAGAGACAGATAGACAGGAAGAAAGTCAATTCCAAAAACGACCGACAATTTAGTACTCTCAGCATGCAATTCTTAAACTAGGCAGTCATTGAACCGGTTAGATGCTCTTTGAATAACAAAGCAATGAGTAGGCACTCTCAGACTAAAATTACAATTAAATAAACAAAAGTGCGGACCATAAGGATTAATAGGGGGATAAAATTCAGAGGGGGGAGATTAAATTAGCACTTTGCCATGTCCTGCCTTAACACTCTTGCCTTAATGTCGGCAAGACATTAACAACAATTAATAAGGAAAGCTTGTGTTTCTTTAAATTCCCATGTTGAAATATAATTCATATGGAAATTAGAATTCTGAGTGGATTCCACTGAAATGATATAAATAACATTTGTTACAATTTCAAATTGAAAAATTTCCATTGAACGCACTTGACTGAAATAATTTAACTTAATAATTAAAACATTTTAAAATCCTATCTAACTATGGTACTTGGGTTAAGAATATATTTCCTTAATATATCACCAAGGTGAAATATTAACACTATTTTCTCTCCTCATGTACTGCCTAACCTGCTGAGTATTTCCAGCATTTCTTATTCGAATTTTATCTTTTTATCGTGCCTACTACCTTTTCATTGCTAATACTGTATAGAAGTATATAAAATTATGGAGACATAGATGGGGTAGATAGTCAGAACCCTAGTCCCCAGGGTGGAAATGTCAAAGCCTAGAATGTATAACTTTATGGTGAGACGGGGACATTTTAAGGAGATGTGAGGGGCATGTTGTTTACACACAGGTTGGCGGGTGCCTGGAACACGATGCCAGGGGTGATACAATAGTGGAATATAAGGGGTTTTGAGATAGATACATGAATAGGCAGTGAATGGAGGGATGTGAATCATGTGCAGTGAGAGGAGGTTAGTTTAATTTGATACATCATTTGGCACTGATATTGTGGGCAGAAGGGCCTGTCCTATGCTGTACTGTTCTATGTTCTATGATATTTCTGAATAGTAGCCAATAAGGCTACTATTCAAAAATAGATTTAGTGTGTGAAGGCTAAGCTTGGCTGGACTAAGTTAAAATGTAGAAATGGGACACTAAGTTTTTATGAATATCCTACAATATTCTAATAAAATAATGTTGCGCTTTGGGGGTAGGAATTGTAACAAATGTATTAATAGGATGATGCTGAAGCTTTCTACATCTCCACTGTAGTGTAGTGTGCATCACCCAACTGTTCCTGGTGCTTCCATTGTAACAACAGACATTTCAGAACATCAATAAATTGGCACAGTGAGAGGGTGCAAGGAAGGCTTAAGTCAGGTACATACACAATGACCATGGCAAGGTTCTGGGAGGGTTAGATCAAAGTGTAGTCTTCAATTGCAACAGAATTGATTGTTGAGGGAGATATGTGGATATGAGTGTGTGGACGTTATTCAGTCGTCATAGTTCATGGAGTAATATAGACTGAGTCAGTGTTGAAGTTTTACACTAATCCTGCACTGATCTGACTTTATGCTCCCCAATTCCCATAACCGCCTCTCCAGACTCTACCATCCATCTACACATTGTGGACAATTTTCAGCGGCCAATTATCCTACCAAACACCACCTTCTTGTGCTGAGGAGAAACACAACCAGAAGAAACTCGTGCAGTCACTGAGGGGACATAATCCGGACCACGGGTGCTGTCTGTGTGGAGTTTGCTCATCCTTCCTGTGACCACGTGGGTTTTCTCTTGGTTCATCTGACATCACAAAGACATGCTGAATCGCAGCTTAATTGGCCTCTCTAATATTGCTCTTAATGTGTAGGGAGTGGAATGAGAAAGTGGGATAACACAGAACTAGTATGAAGAATTCCTCAATGGCCATGTGGCCATGGTGGGCCGAAGCACCTGATTCCATGCTGCATCCATGCAAAACAAAACTAAATGCAAGATTTTAAAGTCCAGTTGAATTTAGTGAGATATGCATATGTACCATGAGGTTCAAACACAATGAGAATGTTGTTAGCAGCATCAATCAATCAGGACTTCGACAGGTGTATTGGTAGATAGCATATTGACTGGGTGTATCATCGACTGGTTCAGCAACTTGAACCCCCAGGAACAAACCAGGCAATCAATCAAATGTAATTAATTAATTAAGAACTCAGGGTTATGAAGCTTGCAACAATAGTTCTTAAAAGTAACCAAGAAAACTTGCTGAATGACTTCAATTGTTTACCACTGAACTTCGGTTAAAAAAGAAAATCAATTTTCACTCCATTAACTGGGTTCATCACAAACTAATATTAAATTTCAATCTTGTAAGGTAACATTGTGTACTTGGCAGAGTTCAGTTTTGTGGTAATATACTTTGAGATGAGGCACGTAACCTTTATTTTTAATATCAATAGGTGCATCGTTCATGTAGAAGCAAGCTGGCTGGAGTATCAAAAACTCAATCAGCTTTAGATGGTCCAGTGTGCACATTTTGTCAAGGCATTTTTGTAATTCATTTTCCTGTTTGACAGCCTTTTTAATCTTCATCTTCCCAAAGCTCTGCTTGTCCAGTGAACAATGTGCAACCTGAGGTAGCAATCCCTGTTTTGTAATTTAAATCAAGCAATTTGAGAAATCAGTTTAGCTTATTGTCACGTGTATTGAGGTACATTGAAAAGCTTTTGTTGTGTGCTATCCTGTCAGCAGAAAGACAATCCATGGTTACAATCGAGCCATTTACAGTGTATAGATACATGATAAGGGAATAACGTCTAGTGCAATGTAAAGGCAGCCAAGCCCGACCAAGGATAGTCTGACGGTGATCAAAGAGGTGGATGGTCGTTTAGCACTGTTCTCTGGTCGTGGTAGGATGATTCCGTTGCCTGATAACAATCATAATTGTCAATCAATCAAACCTGTCAATCAAATTATGAATAAAATTTGTCTAAAAAAACACTTTGCAAGCTCTTTGTCAAATTAATTGACATCAACTCAACGTTAGTGATTATTTTTGTTTCAAGGGGATAGTTTAGAGAAGTAGTTTATGATTGGACTAGCAATGGGTCCTGACAGATACAATGGGCCGAATGGCCCCACCCCATGTGGTAAATTTACATATGATTTAACTGCATGTGTGTTATGTGATTTCAATCTTCAAATTGATCAGAACCATACCATCTGTCATTTCAATACTTACAGAAACTTTGAAGTATTTAATCACTCGAATAATAATTCTACGTTTTCATTGAAATTCCCCACACATGCATCCAATAAAACACAGTCATTCTATTTACCTTAGCTACAGATTCAATGCCACAGTTTTTAGGAAACAAAGAACAAAATATTTTATTTTATTTAAGCAAAGTGCTGGAGGAACTCGACGAGTCGGGCAGCATCTGTGGAGTAAATGGACAGATGACATTTCAGGTCAGAATCCTTCCTCAGACTTTGTCCGTCAATAGTTTGTCCCCTATGATGGAGATAATAGATAGAGAAAGGGAAGAGAGGTGTCAAAGTTAGTCCACATGCATTTGAGGGCAGTGTTGAAGTTAGCAGTAAAGTTGATAAAAAACAACAAATTCTGTTCAGGTGCAGGAAGCAGCCCCGATGCAGTCCATATAACCATATAACCATATAACAATTTACAGCACGGAAACAGGCCATCTCGACCCTTCTAGTCCGTGTCGAACACATATTCTCCCCTAATCCCATATACCTGCGCTCAGACCATAACCTTCCATTCCCTTCCCGTCCATATAACTATCCAATTTATTTTTAAATGATAAAAACGAACCTGCCTCCACCACCTTCACTGGAAGCTCATTCCACACAGCCACCACTCTCTGAGTAAAGAAGTTCCCCCTCATGTTACCCCTAAACTTCAGTCCCTTAATTCTCAAGTCATGTCCCCTTGTTTGAATCTTCCCTACTCTCAGTGGGAAAAGCTTTTCCACGTCAACTCTGTCTATCCCTCTCATCATTTTAAAAACCTCTATCAAGTCCCCCCTTAACCTCCTGCGCTCCAAAGAATAAAGCCCTAACTTGTTCAACCTTTCTCTGTAACTTAGTTGCTGAAACCCAGGCAACATTCGAGTAAATCTCCTCTGTACTCTCTCTATTTTGTTGTCGGTGTAGTGGAGAAAGAGTTGGGGAAACATGCCAGAGTAAATTTGGAATAAGAACTGTTCAATGTCCTTGTTCCAAACGTACCCCAGCATTATTCTCCATCTCTTTATCCGCTACATCAATGACTGGATCGGGGCTACCTCCTTCAATTAGCTTGTTTCTCTTCCTTGATGTGGCAGTGCATATCGTACTTCAGTCTGAAGAAGGATCCCAATCCAAAACGTTACCCAGCCTTTTTCTCCAGAAATGCCACCTGACCCGTTGAGTTCCTCCAGCACGTTGTGTCTATCTATTCTACCAAAAGTGAATTGGGAGGATTACCATAATATAACCTCAAACATAACCTTTTCTAGGTTGCGATGCCTTTGGGTTGGTTTTGTAATGCTGAACCATTAATGATCCATAATTACAAAGACCAATATCTTAATTGTAGTTCTTTGAGAGACTTGTGCTCTTCTTCGAGAACTTGGTGATATCATAATAACATACTTGCTCAGATTTTATATTAAATATTACATTAAAAATCACCAGTTTAAAATCTCTCCAAATATTCAGAAATGTATAAAACAAATAAATGAAATAAGCAATTCAAAGCATTAAAACAGTAAAAAATAAAACTAGCTAAAATACAATAACAGTCATGAATTTACAATTCCCATTGCTTTCTTCTTCCCCCACTAAATCATTGGGATCACAGATCCTTTATCAATTAAACCTAGGTCAGGATATACATTCATTTCCCATCAAAATAAGTGGAGTTTAATGTTGGCACTGGTGGATTCACAATGATGCTCACCACCAGTGTATTTGGACATATCTGGTGCCCATTACTGCATAGCCGTTTCTCGAGTCAATAGGCCCTCCAATCCATCATATCCAGGCTGACCATCAAGTATGTGTCTGCATGACTACTGTTTTCCAGCACTTAGTCCCAATCTTCTATGCCTTGGTAATCATTGTCTGGATAATTCTGAAATGTGTGAGTACCTGCCTGCACCATTCGCTCAGGCTGTGCATTCCAGGTGCCAACCACCCTCAACTTCCCCCTCAGATCCTTTCTAAATCTCTCACATTCAATCTATGTTTTGAAGTTTTAGGTTCCTCTGGTTTGGGAAAATCCTACCATGTACTTTAATTTCTCACATACCTTCATCAGGTCTTCCCTCAGTCTCCCTCACTCCAAACTCAGCCTTTCCGTATAACTGAAACATGCACCAAAATTCATCTTGGTGAATTTCCTCTGCACCATCGCCAGTGCGATCTTGCCATAGTGTGGTGACCAGAACTGCACACAGTTCACAGTTGTGGTCTAACATTTCTTTTATAATGTTTACACCCTATCGGTATGAACATTGACTTCTCTAATTTCATGTAGTCCTTACTTTCTCCTCCTCTTCTCAGCTCTCCCTCAGCCCACTGGCTCCTCCTCTTCCTTTCTTCTCCCCCCCCCCCCCCCCCCCACCCTCACATCAGTCTGATGAAGGGGTTCAGCATTACCTATTTCCTTTGTTCCATAGATGCTGCCTCACCCACTGAGTTTCTCCAGCATTTTTGTCTACCATATATTTTATAATGTTGTACCAAAACCTCCACATTCTTATATTCTGTGCGCTGGCTAAAGAAGACTACTATACTATTTCACTAGCTTATCTATCTGTGTTGCCACCTTGAGGTATCCTTAGACATGGACACAGTTACTAGGATTAAATTTCATACATCATTCCTCTTCCCATTTTATTACCATCAGTATTACCCTGAAACCTTTGGCTAATCTCCTCACTATCAACAGCACCACAAATTTTCCTCTGCAAACCTGTTAATCACACCTCCTATGTTGTTATCCAAATTGCTGATGTATATAACAACAGGGTTCTAGCTTTGATCACTGTAGTACACTGATGGTCACAGGTATCTGGTCATTAAAACAGCCTTCCACCATTCCCTGCCTGCGAATAGCAAACCAAATTTAGATCTTGTATGGTAACTTGCCTTGGATTTCATGAGCCCTCACCGTTTTCATATGAGGCTTGTCAAGAATTTATTTAAATCCATAGAGACACCAACAACTGGGCTGCCTTTATCAAGGCAGCTTCGGCAGCTTCGACCACCCGGGCCGCGGAGTTTGAACTGGCCCGATCGCGGATCTTGGATTCGGCCGCGGGACTTACCATCACCCGGCGGGGGGGGGGGGGGGGGGGGGGGGGGGGGGGGGGGGCCAACACTGGAAGCCTGGTTGCCTCAACGCAGAGGGAGACGAGGAGGGAAGAGACAAGGACTTTAAGACTTTTGCCTTCCATCACAGTGAGGAGGTGCCTGGTAGACTCACTGTGGTGGATGTTAAACTGTGTTAAGTGTGTGTTTTGTTATTTTATTCTATGTTATGACTGCAAGGTATACAATTTTGTTCAGATTCAAATGTCTGAATGACAATAAAGGATACTTTTATACTTTTATACTTTTTTAAAATACTTTTTTCATCACCTCTTCAAAATGTTTAGTCAAATGGGATCTAATCCTAACAAAGCCATGCTGTCTATCTGTGATTAATCTCGATCTTTCCAAGTATAGATAAATTCTATCCCTCGGAGTAAGGGACAGGTTTAGGGGTAACATGAGGAGGAACTTCTTTACTCAGAGAGTGGTAGCTGTGTGGAATGAGCTTCCAGTGGAAGTGGTGGAGGCAGTTTCGATTTTATCATTTAAAAATAAATTGGATAGGCATATGGATGGGAAAGGAATGGAGGGTTATGGTCTGAGTGCAGGTAGATGGGACTAGGGGAGAATAAGTGTTCGGCACAGACTTGTAGGGCCGAGATGGCCTGTTTCCGTGCTGTAATTGTTTTATGGTTATATGGTAACTTCCCTACCACTAATTTACAGGTCTGTGATTATTTGCATTATTCCTGCTGCCTTTTTTGAATAAAAACACCACATTTACTCACTCCATCAGACATCTGGCATGTTACCTGGAGGCTACACATTTTAAAATCTGTCAGGGATCCAGCAATCTCCTTGCCTCCAGTCATAGCCTGGGATACATCAGGCTCTGGGGATTTATTCCCCTTTAGTTCCATTTGACCTTGCCTGTGACTGCTTGAACCTGCAGAGAGTAGTGAACACTATTAACCCAGTCCATCACAGGCTTGTTATGTCCTTTCATCAAACCCGTCTTCACGGTACGTTAGCTGAGGAAGGCTGGGAGTATGATCAACGATGCCTGCCACCCTGGCCATTTCCTTTTTCTCTCTTCCATCTTCTGGGAGAAGATACAGTAGCTGGAAACTTCGGATGTCCAGGCTTAAAAACAACCAGGACACAAAGTGCCAGAGTAATACAGAGCGTCTGGCAGCATCTCTGGACAACATGGATAGCTAATGTTTCAGAGCAGGACCCTTCTTTAGACTGATATACAACTTCTTCCCCACAGCTGTCAGACTAATGAAGAAGGGTTCCAACACAAAATGATTCCCTCCACAAATGCTGCCTGACCCCCTGAGTTCCTCCAGTTCCATCTTATGCTGCGTGACTCATCGGAAAACCCTGATCTGGTGGTCATGGTTTTCAAGCTCTTGTACCTTCTTCCCAATGGTAGTAATGAAATGAGAGCGTGGGACTTTGATAATATAGGCTGCCATTTTGAGACGGTGCTTCCTTCAGATGCCTTTGATGGTGGGGAGGTCGGTACCTGTGATGGACCGAGCAAATGGATAATGCGATGAAAATTGTGTTGACCCCACTCTTACATGGATAAAGACATAATAATGTAATCATTTGGGAGAATAACACTGTACTTCAGCGGTGAATGGTGGAAAGAAAGACCCATCCAAAGGGTTCCAGGAGAAGAACTTTGGGTGTAGATGGCTGTAGTGTTCAATGATAGGCACAAAGTGCTGGACTAACTCAACCGGTCAGGCAGCATCTCTGGAGAAAAGGGATAGGTGATGTTTCAAGTCGGAACCCCCGTTTTTTCAGACTTCTTCCGGCTAGTGGTCAATGTCTGGAGTCAAGTCCCACTCGACATGGCCAAAGTGCAACACAAATTAATTTATTCAACTCCCAGGTACCATCTTCAAAAGCCGTAAAGGCACATGGTACATCGCTAGTCTCACATACGATACAATACGATACAACTTTATTTATCCCGGAGGTAAATTGGTCTGCCACCAGTCAAAATATACAGCTACCACACACAGCATTGAAAGTGTCATGTACATTATAATAACAATGACATATAAGTGACCAGTTATTGCACAGCACATATGTAATATTGCATATACATGAAATTAAGTTATCGAGTGGAAAACTCCACGATGTGGGATGTGCAAAGATGTGGAGGGGGGGGTTACTCCATGACAGAAGGGGTAGGAGTTGCACAGTTTGATAGCCACAGGGAAAAAGTATTTCCTGTGGTGTTCTGTGCTGCACATAGGTGGGACCAGTCTGTGCTGAAGGTGCTGCTCAGGTTGACCAGTGTGTGTTGGAGGGGTTGAGGAGGTGTCCAATTTGAGGAGCAGCCTCCTTTCCGAGACCAGGTCCAATTAATCCAAATCCACTCCCAGGACGGAATCTGCCTCCCTGATGAGTTTGTGGATCCTGTTGGCATCTGCGGCCTTCGTCCTGCTACCCCAGCACACAACACTGTAGAAGACGGCATTGGCCACCCAGTCCACACACCACCCCCCCATTGCTCTCATAAAGGAATTCCAACAATTAGGATTCACATCCAATGTTTCTACGTTCAGCTCACCTTCACTTCCCCACTGTCACCAGCCTCACATTCCTATTCCACAGCATTCAGTTTTCACCCATGATGGCCACATCATTCACACCTCGCATGGATTCACTAACGCTCTTTGCCTTGTCTGCAACAGCAAGAAAGCTAAAGAGGGCAGAGTATGTCTTTGGTTTCCTATCCCCATTGATGAGATAGCACTCATCACCGCTGGCCTGAGATCATTGCTCAGCTCATAGGCCCGGCTGAGGTACAAGGGGTTTCAGAATCAGTTGATGGTCAGTATCTGTTGATGGCTTTTGGATTCATCAACAATTTAAGATTCAACTGCTCCCATTTACACCCGTACGATCATCTTTTACTGTTATGCATCCTAATATATGCCTTTAATGTCTTTTGCCTTTTGATCTCACCTGCTTTTCACCATATCACTCTGGTGGGCTTCCTTCCTGTTGTGGAATATGTGTTCAGCTGTGTGAGATTAAGAGAAGGCATTAGCTGGAGTGTTGAGCTCCAAAATGGCAATGCTGGTGTCAAATCAGCATCCATGCTGCTTGACAACAAGATCTCCCTATGGTGCATACGTCTGGTGTGTGCGAAGTATCAAAGTAATACCTGCAGCACGCAAACAGTGCAGGATTCAGAAGGAACTTTACCTCCTGCGTTATTCGATATACACATGTACGTCAGTAAAATATGATGATAATATTCTTCCATGTTGAGAAATATCCCACTTGACCTGTGCAGACTAGTCATTCAGAGAATTTTACTGTTCATCGGTAATATGAGTAAGGAAAGATTCTGACAATATTTTCGTAGAATTGAGGCAAGAAATGCCTCATTTTCCAGCTGGAACATGCTGTAAGATGACCAACCTAATGACAGGCAAACAAGCTTGCTGGATCTGAACCACAAGCCAAAAACTGCAGAAATCATGCATGTATCACTCTTTTGCTGCTGAATTTCATATTTAGCCCTCATTCTCAGTAAGATTATGAGATACATCAAAGGTTAAGCCAAAAAAAAAAAAGAATCTGAACTATGGGAAGGTGAGAGTGGTTTCAGGTGCTAGATAAGTTGTTTTCTAATCTTGATGCAGTGAACAAATAAAATAATTGTAAAATTGAATGGAAAGTTTTTAAATGATCAAACCCCTTCCTCTTGTAACATTGCCTGTTTTGATGCTAAGTGCTCTGTGAGGAGATTTGAGTCTATTGTTGTTACATATTAAAAAAATGTTATCTGGTGAACTGGTTGCTAGGGAGCAGTGTAAAATCTATTAAATACACAGTGGAAGCAGCAATAAATTTGACTATTTTCCCCAAGACAGGTGGTTAGGTTTGCTCTAGATGATCTTTTGTTTCACTAAATTTTCTTTACAAAAGGTCATATGACAAACTGCATTTGTGTTTCTTTCAATAAAAAAGCGACACTTCAAGTGTTGGCTGTGTTTTTTTATTCGGCTCATTTCCCTGAAATAGCATCTGTTATATAATTGTAACATTGTCATAATCACTTTAAAAGGATAGCAAATAATATGGCACTTACAACCTTTTATTCTAACCTTATTATCCATATTGCAAGCAACTGACTTGAGGAAAGCCAAACATGGCAGGAATATTAATGTGTCTGTCAGAACATCACTAAATGTCTTAAAATGACTTGCTTATCTCCTGGCAGAGAAAAGGGCTTGCATTTATATAGTACCATTTATATTCTTGTCAGGATGCCCCACAGTATTTTACATCTAATAAGGTGCAGATGATAAAAGCACATCATCCCATTTGACCATAATCTTCCAGAAAACAATTGCTTGATATTCAACAATGTCTTTAATGTAGCAAAACCCTCCAAATGTCTTCACAAAGGCTTAATTATTGACAACAAGCACAAGGAAGAAGTAAGGAAAGAACTAAGAACTAAGCTTGGTCAGAGATCATTTTTGGAAGAAACTTGAAGGCAGGCTGGCAGTGATATTTTGTGGTGGAAGTTTAAGCCTGAACAGTTGAAAATCAAGGCAAGGGGAAATGCGAGACACAAGGTTACCAATCACAATTTCATTTGATTGCTCCTTAAATGAATTAATTGCTCCTTGCCTGTAGTTGATCCTCATCTATTCAAAGAAATATTCATTGTGGTTTGTCCTTGTTTTGCCCTCTGTACAGATAAGGTACCAAATCATCAGTACCAATTTGCCATTTGAATGCTATCAATGGTAATGGACAAGGTTCTCATATAGGACTATAGAGCCAACAATACTGGAACAGACCCTTCAGCCCACCTTGTCCATGCCAATCAATTTGGCACATTGGGATAGTTCAATTTTCCTGCATTTGTCCCATCTCCCTCTTAACCCTTCCTACCCAGTCAAAATGTATTTTAAAATTTAGATTTGTATCCACTTCTATATATATAACATTATGAGAGGCATAGACCCGCTAGACAGTCAGAACATTTTTCCCAGGGTGGAAATGTCAAAAATGGAATGCATAGGTTTAAGGTGAGAGTGGCAAAGTTTAAAGGAAATGTGCTGGGCAAGTTTGTACAGTGTGGTGCGTGCTTGGAATGCACTGTCAGGGATGGTGGTGGAGGCATATATGATAGTGGTACTTAAAAGGCTTCTGAATAGCCAGCAAATGGTCTTCTGCCAGCATATGGATCAGAAGTGCTGGCAGAAGACATTATGTTAATTTTGCATCGTTTGGCATGGACATTGTAACACAAAGGGAGTGTTCTTAGACTGTGCTATTCTGTTTCTGATGTGAAATTTATATATACATGTGTGCGGGTATGGAGCAATTGCATTATTCTAGATGAAGCCCATCTTACACTGATGATCAACCATGATCATATTGAATGGCGGTGCAGGCTCGAAGGGCCGAATGGCCTATTCCTGCACCTATTTTCTATGTTTCTATGACTCAATTCATTGCAGACTGTGATCACCATACTTGGCTTAACAGCTAGCATCTTGAGCATCCTCTCAGCTGGAGGCAAATTAAGGGTGAGCTCTAAAGATAATGCAGAAAATAGATGTACAATATACTTAAAGTCACACAGTGTTTGCAGAGGATGTTAAGAATAGCTCGGTAATCTTTGTTTGATTAAACAATAGTTCTTTTCATTATCTGCAAAATAAAAAAGGCACATTCACATTATCCTGGAAAGATATTTCCTTAAATACAACAGAAAAGGATCTGAATTTTATTTTAATGTAGAGGCCTATAAATCTCTCAAACAAAACTTGTGTATTAACCTAGAGCAATCACTCAGACTGAATTTATATGTGTATTGAGTTACGTACTTCACTCATGTTCTTAGAACATCTATAGATTATTTGTGTACTGTATTTTCTTCAGAAATTTTTTCATTTAGTTAAATGCTTAAATGGGGAAAGAGTGGGATGATCAGATAGCCTTTAAAGAATCAGCAGATGCCAACTGAAATGCAATAAAGAAATTGCATTAATCTGACTCTAATCATTTACTGCTGAATTTAAATAAAATGAAATTCTAAAACAGCACTTAGATATAACACCTGCACTAGCTTATCAAGAGCATCAACTCTTGTTAAATAAAATAAATGTGAGGCTGCACTAGGAGGCATACATAAATAGCTAAGGATAGGTAATGATGGACAGTTTTGACATGGGTTTCTAGCGTAAATGACAGTTATAGCTAGCACACTAATCTGAAGACGATTCTGGCTGACAGTGATGCCTGTTCAGTCTTCGAGGAGGCTAATAAAGGACATGGTGAGATAGAAAAAAGGATGTTGGGATAATAGCTAGCATTGTATTGTTAGAAAATAGTGCCATCCAGAAAATAACTAAGATTAAATAAAGAATTTGGATTTATAAATTTGCAACAAAAAAAAGTGCATTGTTCAGATCTTTTAACACACAAGCAGATCCCTGGGGCACAAAAAAGGGTAGAAATTAGCTCCACTAGTCCAGAGCGTCGCAGCGTCTTGAACCTAAAACGTTTCTCTTCCCAAAGATGCTGCCTGACATGCTGAGTGTTGCCAGCAATTTTGGTTTTAACATTAGTACAATCACTAGTTTGGTTGATACCTTAAAGAGTGATTGAAGATTGATAAACATTCATAACTAACTTATTACCAACAGAATTTTTATTTTCCAATTTACATATACAAATGTTTTGAGACAGTTTGATACTTTAAATGTAAATTGCTGCAATGATCCAAATGCTACTTAGATTGTGGCTTATCTCCGAACTTCACTTAATTTAACTGCAAAGAGAAAACTAATCAGTGCAATAACATTGGTAATCATTTAATGATACCAGAACTGGAAAAGATTTGGCCATAACACTCTTTCTATGTTGTAACATCGGATTGCATTTCGGCAACATTGGTAAATTGTTTGAGTTGATATGCATATATGCAAAAGAGCTCTGATTGTTTTCTACATTGATATGCAGAGTTATGGGCATCCTTCGTAAATTCTGCATTTATTGTGTATTACTTGATGCTTTGTGAGGTTGGTGACATTACCATATTTCTTGCAAGGGCATCACTGAGTCACTCACATTGGTGTTGGATTGAAGTCACATAAAGGTCACAGTGGGGGAAAGGTGCCAGGTTTCTTTCACTAAAAGAATTATTAATGAATCATCTGGGTCTTTACAGCAAATGGACAGCTTGATCATCATTTTTACTAATACTAACATTTAAATATATAAGAGCTGGGAGCAAGAGCAGTCCATTTCTACCTTGAAACTTGCTCTGTAATTCACAGGTTCTCTGCTCTAACCCCAAATCCCTCATTTTTTCTAAAATGCAGAAATCAATCGATCTTAGTTCGAGTGCAATTATTGATAAACCACCACAACCCTTCTTGTAACTGGAGATGTTTCCTAATTTCAATCCTAAATAGATTACTCCTTATGAGAGAGTGACATCTAATTCTCTACTCGGCAAAAAGGGGAACACACTCCTTATATCTAGTCTGTTGAGGCCTCTAAGTTGTATATATTAAAGACATCACTAATCACTTTCCCATATTCAAGGTGCATAAGCGTAGTCTGCTCTATCTCTCCTGCTTTGACAGATTTAGCATCCCATGAAATAGTTCCATTAAGATTTTACAAATCCCTCTGCTCCCTGTCATTGTTTTAGATTGCTCCCTTGGTGACTCCCTTGTCCTCTCCACTCCCTCTGCCTACCATTTACAATCAAATAACATTTTCCCAGCCAACGCCTTTCATCACTTCCCTTCCTGCCAAGTTGGAGCCAGTCTTTCCAACTCTTCCACTCTGCTTAAATTAATCGGTGGTCACAATGTGTCCTTCTCAACAATGCAAAATACAAATGCCGATTGGTAATTGTTTTTCTGATAAATGTTAATTCAATTTTAATTGCAACTTTAATTTGCTATCCCATTGCCACTCTAGTTCACTATTTTCCTTTAGGATCATACAGCACGGACACAGGCCCATAGGTCTGAACTTATCCAATGTGCCCATCCTAGCTGCTCCCACATGCCCATGTTTGGCCCAAATCCCTCTAAACTTTTCCTATCCTTGTCCCTGTCCAAACCTCTTTTTAATATTGTTATTGTATCTGCATCAACCATTTCCTCTGATAGCCCATTCCACATACCCAACCTCCCTCTGTGTAAATAGTTGCCCATCATGTGCCTAATAAATCTCCCCTCCCCCTAACCCCTCCCCTCACTTTCCTTCATTGAAGGGAACTTGCCACCTCCTCTGGTCCAGTCAAAATGCACCTTTGGACCCACCAATGTGGTTGACTTTTAATTACCTTCATAGTACAAAGGAATTAAGGATGAATAATTAATGCATAAATTGCTCGTTCCATCCTCAATCCCAGAACTGAAAATGTATTAATTCTCTTTACAAGTCTATTATTTAGCATTACATTGGATGAAGTTAAACAGATAGAGGAAACAAATCATACAAGATAATACCATAAAGTGTATGCATTGCTATCCCAAAGCAAACAGATAAAGTTTATTTTGTGTATCAAATCCTGAATCTGAATCTGAATCCATTCACGTCTATTCATGTTTTAATCGGGAATCGGCGTGTTCAGTATTAGTTGTAACATAGCACCTATAAACTAACCAAACCTTATTCTGACCTGATTTTTTTTTGTTGACAAATTATTTATTTTTAATTGCTTGTCAATCCTCAGAAATGGAACTGCAACATTTTAGTCTTTTTACTTAAATAATTTTGCTCTTAATGCTTTAAAATATTAGTGCCATCAATTTATCTGTGGCCTTGTCTGTCTCATTGCATGCCACCTCCAATAGTCCTGCAAGTCCTAATGACAACCACACAGTAGCTCCACCATTAACCATAATGAAGTGCTTAGAAAGATTGGTAATGGCCCACACCAACACCAGTCCCCTGGACAATTTGCATACAGTCTATGGAAGATGCCATCTCCCTTGCACTACATTCAGCTCTGGATCACCTTGACAGTAAGATTCCCTATGTCAGGATACTCTTCTTTGACTACAGCTCGGCCTTCAACACCATGTTACTGTATAAACTCATCCTTAAACGTCTGGACCTTGGCTTGAGGCATTCAACAACACCTGGCTTCTGGACTTCCTGATCAAGTTATAAATTGATCATAACATTTCCTCCACTTTAACCCTCAACACTGGTGTCTCTCTGGATTGTGTTCTCAGACCTCCGTTCTAGTCCTGAACACCCATACCTGAGTGGCTAAGTAGAGCAACAAATTGATCTTTACATTAACCTATGCTACTACTGTTTTTGGCTGGATCAACAACGATGAGATGGACTACATGAAAGTGATTGAGAACCCTGTGTCATGGTGTCGGAACAACAACCTAGCCCTTAATGCCAGCATACCAAAGAGTTAGTTGTTCTTCTAAGGACAGGTGAACACAATTCTGTCCTCTTCAATTAAGCTGCTGTAGAAATGGTCGACAACTTTAAGTTTGTTGGTACCCATGTCACCAGCAACCTAACCTGGTTCCTTCACATTGATGCAGGATCAAGAATGCACATCAGCGGCCACCCGGCCTCGGAGCTGGGTCAGCGGCAGTGGCCACCCGGCCTCGGAGCTGGGGCAGCAGCAGTGGCCACCCGGCCTCGGAGCTGGGGCAGTGTTCCGGTGGCAGCGGCCACCTGACCCAACCGCGGGCCCAGTGTCGGGAGCTCGCAGGTCACAGGTTGCGGACCTGTTCTCCGGAGCTCCCGCAACAACAGCTGCGTCCGCTGGACTGGAGGGCCGCAGCTTCGGCAGCTTCGACCACCCCGGGCCACGGAATTGAACCGGCCCGTTCGCGGAGCTCGGATTCAGCCGCGGGACGGACATTACTTACCATCGCCCGGCGGGGTCACAACATCTGAAGCCTGGATCGCCTCGGCGCAGAGGGAGAATAAGAAGGGATGAGACAAAGACTTAAGACTTTTGCCTTCCATCACAGTGAGGATGTGCCTGGTGAACTCACTGTGGTGGATGTTAATTTGTGTTTATTGTGTGTTTTTGTCATTTTGTACTATATGTAGGACTGCAAGGCAACAAAAGGCTACTTTGACTTTGACTTATCTTCTAAGACATCTGATAAGATTGAGCTTGTCCAGGAGGATTCTCTCAAAACTTCTACAGGTGCACTATGAACATATTTTGGCGGGATGGATCTCAACTTGGTTTGGCAACTACTCTGATCTTGACCTCCTTAACCAGCAGAAAATAGTGAACACATCCCAGTGTATTACAGGCTCATCACTTCTGTTAATGCAGTCCAGTTTCACAGTGTGTTGCATGAGGAAGGCCATAAGTAATGTCAAGGATGCTTGCCATTCTGGCCATTCCCTTTTCTCTCTTCTACCTTCTCTCTGCAACTTCACTTTGGCATTTTATTATATGTTACTCAGATTGTACCACAATCATTGCTGCATTCTGCTGTTTAGCTTTGTCGTTGTATTTATTGTGTAGTTATGTTATTTATTGATTATGCTATGAACTTGGAGAACTGGAATTTTCATTGGGTTTCATACATCAACAATGATTCTGAATTCTCTGAAATCTCTGCTCTTTTCGAAACCTGTGTTCATACATCAACAATATTTATGGAGGCGAGTCTACTACCTGACCTCTACACTCAATAATTCCCTCCTTGAACATCTAGTTCTCTCCTACTTTCATAGGTCTTCTTAAAACCTATGTCTTTGACCAACATTTGGCTCATTAGTCCCAGCATTTCTGTCAGTGGCTTGCTGTTATGTTTTGCCTGATAATATTCCCACAACATATCTTGAGCCCTTATGTGAAGAGCAGAATTTGCTATAGTAAGAATTCAATTAGTTTTCTCTTGACAGAAAGTTTGCATTGTGCTGGGAAGCTCCAAATGGATTGAGTTTATTGCACATTCATTTCTTTATAATTTAGTTATTAACACATATTCATATATAGTTCCTTAAGAACCTGAAATGAGGTAGCAGCTTGTCACATCTCTTAGAATCCGCCTTGCAAAGAATGAGCAGCAATGGGTGTATGCGCAAAGATAAAGATGTTGTTTATTCAAAATGCATAGACAAAGGTTTGCAAAATCCTGTACATATAGCAATTCAACAAATCCAACCTGGCTTCCTTTGCAATTTTCTGTCCTCTGACCACAAATAAATATTTTATGGCCTGATTTTGATTCACTTGTAAACAAGAGGGAGTTTTATTTGATAAAATCCTTCACATGGTCAACTCATTATCACTGCGATGTGTGCCAATTACAAGGGTTATGGAGAGAATGTGCTTACTAATGAACCAAACAATAACATTTATTGCTTTTATTTACATACACTAATGATTTATAATAACACTTTACATATGATGAGAATACAGAGTGAAATGGCTCAACAAAAGTCACTAGAAGTCCAGGTGCTTATTGCCGCTGGCTACACCACCACATCCTGAGCTCAGCAGTTTGGCTGATTCTGCCACATCTTGTTTGCTTGATCGGCTCACTGTGTCTGACAAGTCTGGAGGCAAATGCAGTCTCTGTTAAAAGGAGAGAAAGGAAGAAAAAGACTATTTAAAATCTGTAAAGGCTACCTCAGATAAATCACCACAATAATAATAAAAATCTGAATTGCAGAGAAAAATCAATGATTATTTAATTTCATTCCAGAAAAGTTGACGTCAAAGAACAAAAGCAATAGCACTTTCTAGTAATAATTTGCAGTTACACACTGCATTTCACTTGCTTAAGAACCAATGTATCTTTGAAGTGCAGTCATCGTTTTAATGGGGGAAATATTCCAGTGAATCATTCTGCTTTAAGGTCCCACGACTACATGTGTGTCAGTTGAGTCACTGCTGGGAAATCACATTTCTCTTCTAGTAATGCTGCAGGATCTTTGACATTTGCTTGAGAGGGAAGCAAGGACTCTCTGCAGAGTGCTTACTGTAGTTTGCTGGTATTAGCTTAGATCATCTGTTCAAACCTCTGGAAGGGGATGTGGACCTTCCAGTTTGAGAGGTGAGTTTGTTGTCGACTGTCACAGCAGAACATTTCTGCAATGAAATCTTGTGGCTAAGCAGATCCTAAATTAATCATTCATAAACATTTTAAACCCCATGTGAAAAAATAAAGCACAAAATCTTAATGCTGCATAAAAGAGCATGCAGTAATTCAAATCGGTTTATATTTATAACATTCATTTATTCATTTGAATCACCCTATAATTCCCATCAAGGAGGACTGACAGATGACATACATCTTTGTCAATGATCAAATAAGTGGCAGGCAGTGAATTGCAGTGGAGTGGAAGGATCTATAGTCCAAGTCATTCACCAGTCTTCCTTTTGAACATGGAATAACTTTGTGTCTTCATCTGTGGTATAAGGTGGACACAAACTCACCCAACGTACACACAAATGTATGCCTAACACTTAGTTGTGCTGGTACACAAAAAAGCTGGAGAAACTCAGCGGGTGCAGCAGCATCTATGGAGCGAAGGAAATAGGCAACGTTTCGGCCCGAAATGTTGCCTTCGCTCCATAGCTGCTGCACCCGCTGAGTTTCTCCAGCTTTTTTGTGTACCTTTGATTCTCCAGCATCTGCAGTTCCTTCTTAAACACTTAGTTGTGCTGCATCTGTTTCATCAGAACTAGGAAATGTTAGATAGAAATATTATAAAGTTTCAAAGAAGGGATGGAGGGGTCAAAGGGAATATCTGTGATAGCATGAGGACCAAAAGTCACTGAAAGATGTCACGTTGGCTGATCATAACACCTTTCCCAATATGGCTACCAATACGTTTCCTTCTTTTTCTCCACCATAGTTCACAAGGTTTCCAACTCATTTTCATTTTCAGCACTTTTCTGCCCTTATCCCTTCTTTCTCGACCAGGAGCAAGATAGGGTTCCGTTTGCCCTCATTATTTTCTCCAATCTTTTCCACATTCAATGTACATAGTTTCTGCTACCTTCAGCATAATGACACTGTCACATCTTCTCCCACTACACTCCACATTACTTTCCCCAACTCCACTTCTTTTAAGGTTCTGAAGGACCATACCAACTATGACTTCCTGTACTGCACTAGGTGCTTACAATGTTCTCTCCTCCGTACTGGACAAACTAAATGCAGATTAGATTACGGTTTTGTACAATGACTCCATGCAAGCTCATATAGTGATCCTCAATTTAAGTTCATCTCACTCTCACCTGCTTGTCTGTTCCAAATAAACTTGAGGAACACCATCTCATCTTGTTACTCAACATGCACCACCATCATTTGTGTCATGGGGACTCAATAAAAATATATTTTTTATTCTTTACTCTTTCCATCACCCTCTTCCCTCTCTGCTACTTTAAACATTTTCAGCCATGATTGAATGGTGGAGTAGAATTGATGGGCCGAATGGCCTAATTCTGCTCCTATAACTTAAACTCATTTGCTTTGTGAACTTCACTATTTCGAAAGAATGGTCATTGACCTGAAATTTTAACTCTGTTCCTCTCACCACAGATGCTGCCCGACCTGCTGAGTAATTGCATCATTTTCTGCTTTTATTTTCATGCAATTATCCCAGAGATTGACGTACCATTTTCTGAGAAGATGAATAATGAAACATAATTTTAAGCAATCAGTCGGTCGATGAGTAAATAGCTTGGATATTATTGAGCGGGGCCTCATTCCTTCCACATGGTCAATTGTGGGAATAACTTCTGGGGGAAGTAAGAAAATATGCCAAAAATATTGTGTATGATGATATATAAGACTATATAAGATTTGTCCATCCACCAAGGTTAATGCCTTGTTCACATTCTGGTACCTTTTCCAAAATGTAAATAGAACGCACTGATCTATAACATTTCTAGTTTATTCCCTGTAAATACAATACGATACAATACTGTTTATTGTCATTTGAACCTCAAATGAAGTTCAAACAAAATTTGGTTTCTGCAGTTATACAACAAAAAGAAACAATTAACAAGAAACACAATTAACACAATTTACACAAACATCCATCACAGTGAATCTCCTCCTCACTGTGATGGAAGGCAAAGTCATTGTCTCTCCCCTGTTTTCCATTCTTCTCCCGATGTTAAAGCCCCGGCGGGCAATGGCAAGTCCCGCGGCCGTTAAGGCCGCGCCGGGGGATGTAAGACCCTGCTCCGGGTCTTGATGTTGGAGCCCTCGGTGGGCGATGGTAAGTCCCGCAGCCGTTAAAGCCGTGCCGGACGATGTAAGGCACCGCTCCAGGTCATTTTCAACCCCGCAATTCAGGCGGGAGAAGTTGCCATTGTGGGAGCTCCGAAAAACGGTCTCCCACCATTTACCCGCGAGCTCCCGATGTTACCGTCCACCGGGCCTGCGGCTGGAGCCTCCGAAGCTCCAAAGTCGGGTCGCAGCCGCGCGCCACCACAGCTCTCCACACTCCAAAGTTGGCCAGCTCCACGATGGTGAGTCCGCAGGCACCGAGACTGGAGCCCCCAGGTCGTTCCGGTTGGAGGCCGCTCCACAGTGCTAGGCCCCAACGACAACGGGGACCCGACAGGGAAAAGGTCGGGTCCCCCGTACAGGGAAGAGATTTAAAAGTTCTCCCCCGCCCACCACATATACACACCTAAAAACAATATATAAACTATAACCAAACTATACACTCAACAGAACTAAAATAAAAAAAAGACAGACAGATGGTTTACAGAGGCCGCTGCCGCGAGGTGCCGCCAATTCCAAATGATTAACTAAACAATTGCTTTTACTTACAATCTTGAGACGCAGGGACCTTTGGACAGATATATGGGTAGGAAGGGTTTAAAGAGCTATGGGCCAAATACAGCAAATGGGACCAGTCCAATATGCCAACTTGGTCAGCATGCACAGGGTGGGCTGAAGGGCTCGTTTCCATGCAGTACAGCTTACAAATGGGCTATTCTAACAAAAAGGTTTCTTCCTGCCACTCAATGTATCCAACATTTAAAAAAAATGTTTCTTACAATAACATTAGTGTTATCAAATGGTGGTAATGATATAGAATATTAACACAAAACAACAATTGTATTTATGCAACACTTTCCTTGCAGTAAATTGTCCTAAGATGCAACATATTCCATCTCAAAAAAAATGTGACTTGGCTGGAAGGTGATGCTAAGGCGGCTGGCCAAAAGCTTGATGAAAAGAGGTGGGTCTTAACAATGTTTTGATTGAAGAAACTAAAGAGGCTTTTATGATGATACCAAGACTGTACAGTGGAGAAAAATGGCAGCTGAGCCAAAATTCCCTTTTGTGTTATTTATAGAACAATTCAAAGTGCTGCCATAACAACTTTGTTTGTGATAGACCTGCCATAACCAGTAGTTCATCAATAAATGCTTGGTTGGTTCAATCGGCCCCTTGCAAAACGGAGTTGTACATTTCTTTACATTTAGACAGTGAACGCAATATTAAAAATTATAAATTCTGATTTACCGGAAATGACAAAATTGAAATAAATTGAGAAGTTTCTAGATTTCAAAATTCAGCAATACCACATGTAGGCTATGCCTGCTTTATCATTTCACTAGTATTAAATATTTTTAGTGAGTACAACTTAATTGCCTTTGCATCTAGATGGATGTGAAAAATATGGTCTAACTCGGCTTCACGTGGCATTAGGCTGATACCCACGAGTATAAACCCTATATGCATCGCTGTGAAGAAAATACACTTTAAAATAGACAAAGCAGTGTCCATTGCATCACTCGTCCATGTTTGCACGAAGCACGCCTTTGAATTGCTTCATAATTTCTGTCCAAAGAAAACAAGTTTACCAACACAACATACAATAATAAAAAATATTACAAGTCTTAAAAACTATTGGTTGACTCGATCAGGTTCGACCCCTCTGGCAGTGGTAGACAATCACGCCACATCACTCGCACCCTAAAGCCTGAACAGGCCTGTAATTAGTTGGTGAATCCAATGAATACGCTTGATTTTCTGAGCTTCCTCTAAGCATCACAAGTGGAGGAATGCTAGTCCCTGAACATTGATTTTTATCTTAAGCTCAATAAAAGCATAGCCACGTCCTCATTGTTTGAATTCCAAGCATTTTCTGTTTACAAAAAAACAAAGACAGCTACTTGACAAGTGGATATCTTAAAGATCATTTGACTTCCAGCCTCAAGGCTTAAGCCAAAATATATTAGTTGACTTGCATGGTGTGGCAGGAGCTCACACATTAGAAACCTATCAATTTCATCACCATGTCTCAATATCAGCTTACAGTGGTGACATAATACCCATAACATAACTATTCCTAATATGTAGCAAACCAAGGTCCAGTATTGCAGTTGGTCTGCTTATTTGTTCTAATTAGAGTTCAGTTCAAATGACAGAGTTCACTGCAGGAGCCCGCGGCTCACATGTGCCTTTACATACACTTTCAGTCGCCGACGTTCAAATTAAACAAGACTTCCAATTTCCACCTGTATGTGTGCAATGAAATACTTGAGATATGAGTCACTGACTCTTGGATAAGCTGCTGATAAGACCATAAGACATAAGAACACAGAATCTGACCATTCGGCCCATCGAATCTGCCATCTGATCATGGCTGATCTATTTTTCCCTCTCAACCCCATTCTTCTGCCTTGTCCCTTGACCTTAACCTTTGACGCCCTTACTAATCAATCTCCACTGCTGATCCGTGGTACTCAACCTCAGCCACATTAGGAGAGTATCCATTGCGTTAAGCTTCCTGAAGAAAGGAGGAGAAAAAACAGACTGGAAACGTCTTGGCAGTTGCCCATGACCCCAAATAGCTTAAAAAATAAGTTACTATCAAAATCTGTATTCACAGACGGTACAGTGACCTCCATAATGTTTGGGACAAAGACCCATCATTTATTTATTTGCCTCTGTACTCCACAATTTGAGATTTGTAATAGAAAAAATCATATGTGGTTAAAGTGCACATTGTCAGATTTGAATACAGGCCATTATTATACATTTTGGTTTCACCATGTAGAAATTACAACAGTGTTTATACATAGTCCCTCCCATTTCAGGGCACCATAATGCTTGGGACAGCAATGTCATGTCAATGAAAGTAGTCATGTTTAGTATTTTGTTGCATATCCTTTGCATGCAATGACTGCTTTAGGTCTGCGATTCATGGACATCACCAGTTGCTTGGTGTCTTCTCTGGTGATGCTCTGCCAGGCCTTCCGTGGAGCACGTGACAGGGTGCCATCCAGGTGCATGACCTTGCCATGTTTGTAGGTTAGAACAATGTTACACTTCTGTAGCTATAGCAACATACGTTGCAGGCGTCCTGGAGAAGCGTGCATCGGTTTGTTCAGAATGCTGATTAGGGGTTGATGGTCAGTCTCAATCATGACCCGGGTACTTTAGAGTGGGCTTTCAGATGCGACCTGCAAGTGTACAGTACATTCCTGCATTTTCTCCCTTTACCGGAGATATGATTGGTGGTACAACAGGAGATTGAAAGTATCCCTGGTGATGAAACTGGAGACCTTGGCAGGTATTCAACAATGAAGTCTTTTGCAAACAGTGGTCATTGACAAGTCCACACCTGTTTGCTGAAGAGTGTTTCTGATCTTTCGGAAAGGTGTTTGGGGATTTTTCTTTATTATAGAGAGAATTCTTCCGTCATCACCTGTGGAAGTCGTCCTTGGCCTGCCAGTACCTTTGCGATTAGGAAGCTCACCAGTGCTCTCTTTCTTCTTAATCACGTTCCAAACAGTTGATTTTGGAAAGCCTAAGGTTTGACTGATGTCTCTAACAGTTTTATTCTTGTTTCTCAGTCTCATAATGGCTTATTTTACTTTCATTGGCACAACTTTGATCCTCATGTTGCAATAAAAGTTTCCAAAGGCGATGGAAAGATTGGAGGAAATACTAGGTGCTGAGAGCTCTCTTATACCTGCATTAAGGAGGCAATTAAACACACCTGATCAATTTCAAAGACCTTTGAAGCTATGAGTCCCAAACATTATGGTGCCCTGAAATGGGGGGACTATGTATAAACACAGCTGTAATTTTTACATGGTGAAACCAAAATGTATAAAAATACTCTTTAATAAAATCGGACAATGTGCATTTTAACCACGTGATTTTTTTCTATTACAAATCTCAAATTGTGGAGTACAGAGGCAAATAAATAAACGATGGGTCTTTGGCCCAAACATTATGGAGGGCACTGTATATCAAGTTCCCAAGGGTTGTGCAGGAAAAGAAAAACATGGTTGAACACATTTTGTTTAGCAGGTGATAGGGCATGTTGAGCTGGTGATTAGTAAACCACAGGGAAACCTTGGATTCATACATAGAACATATCTAACACAGAAATGAAGGCAATGACTGGAATATCACATCCAATTCTGCACACCATTCTTGGAAAAATATGTAGATGTGTAGACGTTGCAGAAAAGATTCACTGCATTGATCCCAGGGGTGGGAGATTTGAGATAAAAGGTGAGATTGGAAAAGTAGGCATTATTTCCTTGATGCAAAGTAGATTTGTTAGAGGTAATATAATCGTGATTGGTTTGGATGAGGTAAACAGAGGAAAGTGAATGCTTCCAGGGCCAGCGGCACAGATTTAAAGTTTCACCCACAGGATGCTAGAGGGATGAGTGCAAAACAACATTTATGCAGAGAATCATACCAAGCAAACAGGGATTTCAACAGGGTAGGTATTCGAGGAAAATTAATTTGAGACTAATGGGATTGCTCCACTCGTAGCTGACACACACTCGAGGGACTAAAAAGATTCTTTCTGTGGTGTAACATTCCATAATTTATGCCACTCAACGGCCTTTCAGCATCAGTTAGACTTTTAAAATGCAACTACACTTCGTTCAATTGGTAAAGAATTCTGAGGTAGACACAAAATTCTGGAGTAACTCAGCGGGTCAGGCAGCATCCATGGAGCGCAGGAATGGGTGACGTTTTGGGTCGAGACCCTTCTTGAGACTGATGACGGGGAGGGGGGGGAGGGGGAAACAAAGATAAAATGTAGTCGGAGACAGTAAGACAGGTGGGAGAAATGGGAAGGGGGAGGGGATGGGGAGAGAGGGAAAGCAAGGGCTATCTGAAGTTAGAGAAGTTAATGTTCATACCGCTGGACGATCGCCGAACCTGCGCTTGGTCTCGCCGATGTACAGAAGTTGACACCTGGATCAGCGGATATGGTAGATGAGGTTGGAGGAGGTGCAAGTGAACCTCTGCCTCACCTGAAAATACTGTTTGGATCCTTGGGTTGGAATCGAGGGGGGGAGGTAAAGGGCCAGGTGTTGCATCTCCCGCGGTTGCAGGGTAATGTACCTGGGAAGGGGGTGGTTTGGGTGGGAAGGGACGAGTTGACCAGGGAGTTTCGTAAGGATCGGTATCTACGGAAAGCAAAAAGGGGTGGAGATGGGGAGATGTGGCCAGTAGTGGATCCCATTGGAGGTGGCAAAAATGTTGGAGGATTATATGCTGTAGGCGACAGCTGATGGGGTGGAAGGTGAGGACAAGTGGGACTCTGTCCTTGTAACGAATGGGGGGAGGGGGAAGCCACAGCGGAGCTGCGGGATATCAAGGAGACCCTAGTGAGAGCCTCATCTATAATGGAAGAGGGGAACCCCCGTTTCCTGAATAATGAGGACATCTCTCATGCCCTAGTATGGAACACCTCATCCTGGGCAGATGCGGTGTAGACGGAGGAATTGGGAGTAGGGGATAGAGTCTTTACAGGAAGCAGGGTGGGAAGAAGTGTAGTCAAGATAGCTATGTGAGTCAGTAGGTTTGTAGTAGATGTCAGTCAATAGTCTGTTTCTGTGGTAAAGAATTCTCATAGTTATGGAGAAATGCTAATGTTTTAGAGACATCTTATTCACCTCTTCCTATGGTATTTTGTATTATTATTGTGAGGTTACTGGTTACAACCTGAAAGTCACTATTTTGAATGTTATATGTTTTTGCTTGCGAGTGATCCCAATTCACTGCCTTGTTTAATGAGCGTGAAGGAGGAGGCTTTAACAAAACCTTCCTTCCTATGACCAATTCTAAAGCATAAAATAGAGCACAATTGGTGACTTGCTAACTCCACTAAGCGTGGCGATTTACAAAATGTATACTTGAACAACTGGGAACAATTAACGCACTTGGAACAACAAACAAATATAACAGCTTTCTGTATAAGTGTGTTTTATTTAATAATACAGGGACAAGATTCATTTGCACGGAGCAGCAGGGATAAATCGAGGATAGTCCACATTACTTTGTTCCGGGGAGATTGTGTCCAACAAATTTGACTGTTGTTTTTGCAGTAATTAAGTGAATTGATGAGGATAGTGAGGTTGAATTGGGCTAAAAGGCCTCTGGCAAAGACCTGAATGGGGAAACTGGTCTGAACGGTAAAGGGTCCATTGAATCTAAGAACTGGATCCCTATTTTGGTTTTGGGAGTAGGCTTTGGGTGGAGGTTTGATGAGGAAAGTTTATTTTTGCTATTGGAAGCTTGGGAACAGTGGTATGTTGCATAGTTAGGTGCTGGAACACTTGTAGTTTGTAACATTAATATTTTGATGCAAACACAGGAAGTATGATGTGTATGTGTATGTTTACAGCCAACATGAAATTTGACTGTAAGGAGAATAGTGTTCACCTATAGAATGATTCTGCCAAAGGGACAATGGCAGACGGCATTTCTTCCTGAAAATGTGAGATGGTGCATTTTGGGAGGGCTAATAAGACTAATAACAGTGAATGTATGGATTCCTTGGAACTACGAAGGAACACAAGGATCTTGGTGTACTATATAGTTCAAGGAATCAAGAACTAGAGGGCACAGGTTTAAGGTGAGAGGGGAAAGATTTAATAGGAACCTGAGGGGCCATTTTTTCCACACAGAGGTTGTTGAGTATATGGAACAAGTTGTGAGAAGTTGAGGCAGGCACAATAACAATATTTAAAAGAGTTTTGGGCAGATATACGGATATGAACAGTTTAGAGAGATATGGACCAGGTGCGGGGAAATGGCCAAACATGGATGGGGCACCTTGGTCAGCATGGATGAGTCGGGCCGAAGGGCCTGTTCCCTAGGTTTATGATCCTATAATTTCTGAAGATAGCAGCACAAGTAAATCAGATGATTCAGAAAGTATATGAGATTCCTAGTTTCAGGTTTAGCAAAATTTAAGAAAAAAGGTAGGAGCTTCAGAGGGGATTTGAGAAACATTTTTTTTTACATCCAAAGGATGGTTGAGATCTGGAATATGGGGTGATGAAGACAGATTCTCCCACAGTACTTTAGTGTCTGGATGAGCAATTGAAATGGTAAGAACTACAGAATGAGTGCTGGGAAATAGGGTTAATAATAGATAACTATTTGACTGCCAGCATGACCACAGTTGGCCAATGGGCCCTTTTCATTGCTCTGTGATAGATAGGATGTGTGATCTGTGCCACCCATCTCAGCAGCTTAGGTACAGTACTGCCAGATGTATACTCCTGCTTATGGATCATTCTCTGAAAAATGACTCGGTTATGCTACAGAATAAGCAGATAACCAGATGACGAATTGTAAAACCTGCTGCTAGTTTGTATGGTTAAGTGCTGTTTTCCAGAAACTGCTTGAATTCTAGGCCCTGAGTAATAAAAAAAGGCTAACAGCATCTTGGCTTATTTGGAAAATCAGTCAAGCGTAATACCTGAACTTGTAACCCTTCAAATACGTCAAGTCCCTCTTGCTTCAGGTTACATGTTGAACATTTGTTCTGTAAGTACTCACTAAAGAAGAGCTGAAGTAGGATTCAAACTACAAGGGTATTAAGTGACAATTGATTTTAAATTGCTCCAAAATTCATTATTACCCTTTAGGACCATTCTTTCCAGTTGTATTCCGCATTATTTCTGGACCTGCATTATTCTGGATAGATACAACTGCAAAAAAAATGTAACATCAGCCAGAATTTGTTTGGAATATACATGCTGCTTTGATTCAGTGTTATCCATATAGACAAAGCTCAGTCTAAAGAAGGGTTTCAACCCGAAACGTCACCCATTCCTTCTCTCCAGAGATATTGCCTGTCCCACTGAGTTACTCCAGCATTTTGTGTCTACCTTGTATATATTGGATTATCAGTATAAATTCAGCCAAGATATGTAATCTCATGAAGGAATATGCCAGTTTTTGCTCATTTGGTAGAATTCTTGGATATGAGCCAGAATGTTAAAGGTTTTACTCTAGAGACTTGAATTAAAAAAATCTAGCCAGACGTTTCACTGCAATGCCCAGGTTTGAAGTACTGTTGACAGTGTTGCCCTTAAACCAAGGTCTCCTCTGCTCTCTCAAAAAGGATAAACAGCAATAGAATCTGCCTTATTTGCTGACTAATAATTAGTGCCGAGTTAACATTACAAAAGCGGAAATATGTGTGGGAGCTAGCTGCATTTGGACGTGTTGCTGCACTACCTGGTTCTATTTTCTTCCTTCCCAGATACTTCCCCCACTGGATTTCCTTTCCCCCTCCCCCACTGGTCCCCACTCCTCTCTGTTTACTGTTCCCATCAGTCACCACCCTCTGAAGAAGGGTCACGATCACGATCCGAAACGTCACCCATTCCTTCCCTAGAGATGCTGCCTGTCCCGCTTAGTTGCTCCATCTTTTTGTGTCTCTCTCCGGTTTAAACCCGCATCTGCAGTTCCTTAAATTCAATTTTCTCCTTCCTTTTATTTCCGATTCCAGAATCTGCAGGTTTTTGTTCTCAGCTTATCACCTCACAGCTTCTTTTGCAATCTCTACCCTTCACTCCCCCATCTGACCATTATCTACCAAGCAAGGCTCTCACCTGTATCCTGGCTACTGACCTTTGCCTCACCCATTCCCCACCTCTTTATATTTGCTAATTATCCTCTACTCTTTCAGTTTAGAAGAAGGATTCGACTGGCATATCCCTCCACAAATGCTGCCCGACCCTCTGATTTCTTCTGGATGTTCTCCTTTATTTTTTGCAACAGATTCCCAGCATCTGCAGTTCCATGTACCTACAACTTTGACAACCCATTCTGTTCATTTATTACAGACAATCTGAGATCAGAGTTTCATAACAAAATAATTGGTTGAACATTGAGATTCTTCTTGTTGGAAATAAGGAGCTATTGCATTCATCGTGACGAGGCAAGATACAAGAAAACAATGCTGAACTCACAAGAAAGTCTCCGACTGTCTACCCTACCTAAGCCTCTCATAATTTTATATACCTCTATCAGGTCTCCCCCCCCAGCTTTCGATGCTCCAGAGAAAAGTTGCTTTGGCATTGTTATTACGAATAAAGTATTAAAACATCCTTGCATTACATTGAGTTAAATCAAATCACATAAGTTCATTAATTATCTAAATGCTCTCAAATGTTTTCTTCTTTCAAATGTCTACTTCATATATCCATGAAGATAACAAAGTCTGATAGAAACATAGAAACATAGAAATTAGGTGCAGGAGTAGGCCATTCGGCCCTTCGAGCCTGCACCGCCATTCAATATGATCACGGCTGATCATCCAACTCAGTATCCCGTACCTGCCTTCTCTCCATACCCTCTGATCCCCTTAGCCACAAGGGCCACATCTAACTCCCTCTTAAATATAGCCAATGAACTGGCCTCGACTACCCTCTGCGGCAGAGAGTTCCAGAGACTCACCACTCTCTTTTAGAATATTTAGAATTTAGAATATTAATATTTTAGTTTATCTGTTGCAATTAAACCATCATGTTAGAATCATACATCTCAGTCTTGCACAATGTTCTCTTGTGACCAGATATTTTCAAATGATCAACTTTTCCATGAAATGCTTAAGGCAAAGATGATTATTTGGGTTATTAACCAAGCAGATTATGGGAGAATCAAAATCATCCACTGATCTAGAATCTTTCCATGTACCAAAAGACAAACCATTATACAATTGTGATTTACGTCTTGGCAATGAATTTCTTTGAAAGTAAAATTAATTTTTTTGCTGCATTATGTCACCCCTGACATCCTACACTCCAGAAAGTATAAACCCAGTCTCCTTATAACTATAGCCCTTCATTCCAGATAACACCCAGATTAATCTCTTCTGCATTTTCTTTATTGCTACTACATCCTTCCGATAGTGTGGCAACCAGAACTGTACACGATATTCTATGCGCAATCTAACCAATGTTTAGCACAGCTGTAACATGGCATCCGAACATTTATATCTCATGCCTCAGCCTAAAAGGAAAACATTCCAAATGTCCCATTCACAATCCTAAACACATGTGGTGCCACTTTCAGGGAGCTATGGACTTTGAGGTAATCAAAGGCTAAATATAAAACCACCAAAGTCACAACATACTGTCTGATCTTAAATTTGTCAGTGATAAGCTAAATAGTTGTCTCTCTCATATTGCATTATGTTTTTAAGGCATCAGAACCACCATGTAGGCCACCGTTCCATTTCAGAAATATCAGTCATTGGCAAAAGACTGAAAACTATTATTCTAGAAGCATCCTACCCCTTAAGTATGAAGATGCTATGGTTCAAAGGGTGGCACATTATTTTTAATACTAGCAGTGAACAAGGACTGCTTGTTTTGGGGTGGCACAGCAATGGAGTTGCAGCCTTACAGCACCAGATACCTGGATTCGACCCCGATTACAGGTGCTGCCTGTATGAAGTTTGCATGTTCTCCCTGTGACCTCATGTGTTTTCTCCAGGTGTCCCAGTTTCCACCCACATTCCACAAGACGTACAGGTTCTTAGGCTAATTGGCTTCTGTAAAAATAATAATTTGTCCCTAGTGTAGGATAGTGCTAGTGTACGGGGTGATCACTAGTCCATGTGGTCTCGGTGGACTGAAGGGCCTGTTTCCGCACGGCATTTCTAAAGTCTGTTGTCTAAAAGGAGAAGTAAGATGTTCTCGAAGCACAACTGCTACCCGCTGCAGTTATTTCCCCATTGTTTCCATATAGTTCCATTAGTTACAAAGAAGCACAGCCAGTTTATCATTTCTATCAACAATAGGAACTCTAATGTAGCAGTGTAGGGAACATGTGATGAACATTTATGATTCTTGAGCCCGGAGAACTATTTAAAAACAGGAAAAGAATAATAACATAAATAAAAATCTATGTTCTTTACCTGCATCTGAACAATGTCATAGTGCTTTGTCGAAGTCCTGTCACAATTTAGAAAACCTCATGGAGAAACTTGATGAATTATACTTAATACCTATTGCATTGATTAAACATTTAATACGCTATCAAGAATCCTCTGCTATCTTTAAATTTACCAAAAAAATAAAAGTTAATACACTACACAATAATGAATGAAAAAAGAAATCACACTAGTTCCTGGTAGTCATTCATTTTCATTTTGGAGGTCAGCAGCCCAAAGGTACTAAGACAAATTCTGTTGAGCAGGTCAAAGGACACAGGACTATGTTTGAGTTGCAGAGATACACGAATAAAAAAATAAATAAAAAAAACCCCAAACAGCCCTTTAGCAGTCTGTCTAATTTAAATGTTTTCAGCAGAGCTGAATTTTACCCAGAGGTAGCATGAAGACAGTAAGGCAGTGTAAAACACTGCAGAAAATGCATATAAATGGTGCTTTCAGTTTTAATAGGTTGGACTGAAATGCTGAAGCCCCACAGTTTTTGACAGGATGTCTACAGTAAGATTCCCAAGCTTCTTGCCGGCAAACTGAACTTTAGCAAGGCAGATAAGTGTGAGGAGATAGGATTTTTAAAATCATGTTTAAACAGTACTGTTGCAGTAACGTTGAATGCACATATTTTGCAAATCAAAATACATTTAGCAAATAAATGATAAAAGCGCCACAAGTACCTTAGGTTTAAAACGCCAATATTTTATTTTTCTATTTAAATGCAGCACTACACATATTTTAAACGAAAGGAAGAATAAAGGGCCTGTCCGACTTTCACAACCTAATTCACGACCTCTGCCGCGTTTGCCCTTGACTCATACTCGCAGCATGGTCGTCACGAGGTCGTAGGAGGTCGTAGGTAGGTCATAGCAGGCCATGATGCTAGTCGTAGGTACTCGTGGCATCAAGTAGGTCGGGGCGTTTTTCTAGCCTGATGAAAAATGTCCACGAGTAAAAAAGGTCGTGAATTAGGTTGTGAAAGTGGGACAGGCCCTTTAGACATGATTTTGCTTCTTACATTATCAAACAGTTGAAATTGTGAACCATCTGCATCAAGAACTGAAGTCTCTAGTAACATGTAACTGCATCAAGCTAACGAACAACTTTAAACGCCTCATCTGTCATTCAAAATGTGAGGCAAGAGATAGGTAATGACGAGATGGTAAGGAAATCCAGGCAACATTGATACACTTAATGGCCCAGAAATAATTGGAAATGCAATGATAAACTCACAGCGCCTACAATTATTATTGGGTTAAAAAGTCAGCAAACTATGACCAGAAGACATTTGGCACGGCCAGATGACTTGTAATATTACATATAATCATAGGAGGATAAGGGACCTTTTTAAAAAATTGGTCTGGAACTCAGTGCTTGAAAGAGGGGTGGACGCAGAAGCCTTCAACATATTGCGAAAGATGCATGGATAAGCATTTGAAGAGCCAAACCCACATGGTATGGAGGAACAGCTTGGATGAAGAATAGTTTAGTTCCATTTTTGCTGGTAAAATCCGAACGGTCTTCTTCTGTTTGAACAATTCTATACATTTTTTTTCTGCTGCTTGTTTACTCAGAATCTGCATGTCCATGCCAATCCCGATGTTTTGTTGCCCTCCATTCCTTTCCTATCCAAGGATCCAAACACTTCTCAAACATTGTAATTGTATCCGCTTTCACTTCCTACTCTGGCAGCTCGTTCCAGATATTTACCATCTTCTGCGTGAGAAAAATTCCCTTTAGATCTTCTTTAATTTCTTTCCTCTCTCATCTTAATCCTGTGCCCTCGGGTTCTAGATTACCCTGCCTTGGGAAAATAGTCTACCATCTATTCTATCAGTGTCTCTCATAATTTTTATAAACCTCTATCGTGTCACCCCTTTAGCCTCCTACATCCTGATGAGAATAAACCCAGCCTTCCAATCTCTTCTTATAACAGCCCTTCACTTGAGGCAACATCCTGATGAACTAGTTCAGCACTCTCTCTCTATAGCTATTACTTTCCTAGTGAACCAGAAATGTACAAAATAATCTAAGAGCTATCTATTCAATGTTTTATACAGCAATTGCATGATGTCTGAACAGTAATATCGCATGCCTTTTCACTATCCTATCCATTAGCGTTGCTTCCTTCAGGGACCTCTGGATTTGCACTCCAAGATCCCTCTCTAAGTTAATGTTCCCTTGATCACTGCCATTTACTCTATATGTCCTACCAGAGGTTAATTTCCAAGAGCAGATTACTTCAAACATATCTGGATTAATTCTATCTGCCACTGCTCCGTTCCACTTTCCAGCTGATCTATGTCCCCGATGTAGCCTTAAACCACCTTCTTCATTATCAACGTAGCCACCAATTTTCATGCCGTCTGCACGATTAATGGAGTTAATGCTCCCTTTGATTTAATTACTTAAGGAGATATATCATTCGATTCAATGTTCATAATGACCCATTGAATCTTGTCTCTCCACTTTCCATTCCACATGCAGGAATTTGAGTCATATACTGCAGTCTAAAAAGTGGAAACGTAAGGGCAAGTTATGGCAACCTCTCTCTAATAAATTATTTTGAAACACCAATATGTCTTGGAGTTACAATTGCAAATTAAATTTGGAATGTTTGGCTGTACTCAGTAACCCAAAATATTGTAAGATTAATAAAATTAACATCCACCGTCAATTCTATCTTACTAAGAAACCAGAATTCAACCTATTTAGTATTAATATAATTATTATATTACACATTCAATGGAAATACTGCACATTTATGAGGATAACCTTGGTCTTAAAAAAACTTTTCAACTCTCACAGCAAAATGAGCAGCTAATATGAGGGTATTTACTTGAACATGTACTAATCATCGCACACCTAACTCCATGTTAATCTTGGAGAAACATTTTTTGTTCAAAAAGAACAGACAGCAACAATAAATTAAAAAACTGTTGGTTCATCTACAAGTTCAAATATAGGTTAAGTTGATCAAAAAAGCCATTTGTCTTGCACGAGGCCCCCTTTAAAATGGGTTTTGTCAGTTTTGACATGGTTCATAAAGGAGGCAATTTGTACACCATACAATTGTCAGAAATAGAGATGGTGAACTAGTGTATCCATGCATGATTTTTTAAAATTTAGACTGGGTACCAAGTGCAGATGCAGAATGAAAATAATCTCATCAGTACATAACCTACATTTCCTCTGATATTGACCAATGCGGCTTCTCACATTAATCGTATCACTGGAAAATTAAAATTTACATGCCTCAACTGATCTAGCACGACATTATAAATATCCATTATCTATTATCTACTATAATCCCTTTAATTATTGCACCATTCTCATAATCCTTACATGGGTGTTAACGCACCTAGGACATAGGTTGAATAAGTTAGGTCTTTATTCTCTGGAGCGCAGAAGGTTAAGGGGGGACTTGATAGAGGTCTTTAAAATGATGAGAGGGATAGACAGAGTTGATGTGGACAAGCTTTTCCCTTTGAGAATAGGGAAGATTCAAACAAGAGGACATGACTTCAGAATTAAGGGACAGAAGTTTAGGGGTAATATGAGGGGGAACTTTTTTACTCAGAGAGTGGTAGCGGTGTGGAATGAGCTTCCAGTGGAAGTGGTGGAGGCAGGTTCATTGGTATCATTTAAAAATAAATTGGATAGGCATATGGATGAGAAGGGAATGGAGGGTTATGGTATGAGTGCAGGCAGGTGGGACTAAGGGGAAAAAAGTTGTTCGGCACGGACTTGTAGGGCCGAGATGGCCTGTTTCTGTGCTGTAATTGTTATTGTTATATGGTTATATTGAATTTGTTTGGTTCCTTGTTCTGCAGTGGTGTAATCACCACACAGTGGTGTTTCAGGATATCCTTTTTGCTGTAGAAATGCTCTCCTCGTACTTGTATCATGCTGAGGCCATCAACTTGAACACATTTTCTTGCTTGTGTGTGCTGTTTCCAAGAAATGATTGTCAAACTGTCACACAGATAGAGTGGAGGTAAAGAGCCACACTCCTCTTAATCAGAAGGGTACAGTTGGTTATTGAAACAAATGGCCACATAAATACAATATTACATCCAATGTTGTTATATTGATTCTTGATATCGTGCAGCAACAATCAAGTTGGCTAAAGGCTATCTCGTGCAATGGCTGGATTTTAGAGGAAGAAATGATTGATCATCTATTCTGGGATTCTTGCTGAAAATAACTGCAAATACTTCAGCCTCACCTTTGGCATTCTCATGTTGGGCTTCATCACTTTTGCATTTGGTTATAGTCTTGAACCTTCCTCCATGTTAGTGGTTTACTTGCCCAATATACTGATGACTGGATGCGGCAGAACCACTTTATAGGATTCTATCTGTGCAAGTCCTTGGGTTCACACAGGCACAGAGAACTTTATGATAACATTTAGTTGGTGTTGAATAATAAACAAAGGTATCCTGTAAAGTTGAGTGGGAAATTGCAACCAGCCATCTACATTAGAGATATGAATAGAACTAGCCAACGCTTTATTGGTTATTTAAAGTCAGTTGCATGAGTGCCTTCATTTGGTTGGAGAGAACCTTTGAGTTTTTAATAAAAATGGTACCAACTGGATGGATTGAACCAATAATTGGTGCAAATGTATGACACAATGATGCAGCAGGTAGTGCCGCTGTCTCAAATACTGCTACACGGGTTCTATCCTGACTTCTGGCGCTGCCTGTGTGGAGTTTGCACATTCAGTCTGTAACTGCAAGGGTTTTCATTAGGGGTTCTGGTTTGCACTCACACTCTACACATGTGTCAGCTGGTCAGATAATTGACCATTGCAAATGGACCCCAATGGAAGTGCATGAGCAGAAAAAGGGTGGGCTGATGTCCATTTGAGAGAGAATAGGTTGCAGGTTTGCCCTGGAGCAGCTACACAATTGATGGGCTGAGTGGCCTCCTTTCATTTCGTAGGGAAATACAAAATGACCATGACTGCACTTCACTGATTTCTGAAAGGTATTCAGTTCTATGCAGCATTCTCCCATGTTACCAACAATATTATGGAGTCATAGAAAATTCATGAACAGGTCATAGCTATTTGGCCCATCATGTCTGTACCTGTCACAAAAGAGCAATTGCGCCACCATTCAGAAAATGGTCTATCAAGCTTTAGACACCAACCCGGTCTCGAGGCTGATAGATTATGGTCTTACCAAAAAAACAATCCCAGTAATTTTAAATGGGACGTTGGTTCTTGTCATTACCACTCTTTCAGATAGCAAGTACTAGACTTCCGCTGCATCAGCTGTGTGGCTGCATCAACTGTGTGGCTGCTCCCAGGGCAATCCTGGCAATTCCATTTCCCCACATATTTCCCTGCAACCTAGTCCCATTGATATTGTGTTTAAGAAGGAACTGCAGATGCTGGAAAATCGAAGGTACACAAAAATGCTGGAGAAACTCAGCGGATGCAGCAGCATCTATGGAGCTGAAGAAGGGTTTTGGCCTGAAACGTTGCCTATTTCCTTCGCTCCATAGATGCTGCTGCACCCGCTGAGTTTCTCCAACATTTTTGTGTACCTCCCATTGATATGGTGTCATCCCTTTAATACTTCACACCAATTATTTATATTAATGCCCTTTTTTTTACACCTCAGCCTGGGTAAATTGGTTTTTTGATACTTTTTTGGCCCCTTTTAATTTTTGCCTCATTAAGTCTCTTCTCCGCTATCGTTGTTTCAAAGAAAACAACCTTAGCTTTTCCAATTTTACCTCATTGCTAAAATTTTCAAGTCTTGGCAACAGCTTAGTAAATCTACTCTATACCTTCTCCAGCAAAACCAATTCTTCCCGATAATGTGGTGAGGCACTCAGGCTGTGGATAAGCAGTGATGTGTACTGTTCTAGCATATCCTCCCTGATCGCATGTTTCATTATGAAATTTCCCTTATTAGTTAAGGTCTCCCCCTTCTTTGGCTGTAAGCAGACACACAAGAGATCAAATGTTCTGATGTCACTGATTAGGTGTTGTCTTCTGCATGATGGTTAATAATTTCTTGGTTACTGGATATCTCAGGTGTAACAATGTCATCTCTATGGATTCACAAAGCTTCAAAATGAGTGCCGAAGCACTTTTGTCAAATTGGCAAACACCTCTGCAAGTCAAGCTATCTTTTCCCATAAGACAAAATTCTCTTGTGTACGTCACTTTGTCTTAATGAATTTAATCTAAAATTATCTTCCCATGTACTGAAGCACAGGTAGTTGATAGCAAAGCAACATCTGACCTTTTGAATGCTGTTTAACCATTGATAAATTGCAGTCTCATAGCCACACAGCATGGAAACAGGCTCTTCAGCCCAATTTGCAGTGACCAACCAGTCTCATCTACACTAGTACCACCTGTGTGTGTTTGGCCCATATACCCCTGAACTATTCCTATCCATATATCTGTCTAAATATTTCTTAAATGTTGCAATAGTACCTGCAAACAGTGCAAACCAAAATATATAATGGCAACATTTGAAAACCAAAAGGTGCAATTTTTCCAATAGAGTATCACTAAGAATTCTTAATTTGTTGATATTCTTAAAAATTGTGGAACATAGAAACATAAAAAATAGGTGCATGAGGAGCCCATTCGGCCCTTCGAGCCAGCACTGCCATTCATTGTGATCATGGCTGATCGTCCCCTATCAACAACCCGTGCCTGCCTTCTCCTCATATCCCTTGACTCCACTAGCCCCTAAAGCTCTATCTAACTCTCTCTTAAATCCATCTCGTGATTTGGCCTCCACTGCCCTCTGTGGCAGGGAATTCCATAAATTCACAACTCTCTGGTTGAAAATGTTTTTTCACACCTCAGTCTTCAATGACCTCCCCTTTATTCTAAGACTGTGGCCCCTGGTTCTGGACTCGCCCAACATTGGGAACCTTAGGTGATTTTTCTTGGTCCCAAAACCAGAGCATTCACTCAATTCCTTATTTTGCCACGGTAACAGTATTGGTTTATTATTGCCACTTCTCCAGTGAAAAACTTCATCTTGCACGCTGTCCAGGCAACTATTACCATGTATGAGTACGATCAAACATACACAAGTACAGCAGGTAGTGCAAACAGAAAATAAACAGATTGCAGAATATAGTGTTACAACTACAGAGAAATTGCAGTTTAAAAAATGCAAGCCTTACAACAATGTAGATTGGGATTACATCCCTGGCTTGTGAGAGGTCTGGCAATCTGATTGTGAGAGGTCAATAGTCTGATAAAAAGCAGAAAGAAGCTGTTCCTTATTTTTCACCTTGCTGGAATATAGTACCCGCCCCATTATTCACATGGAATATTAGAGGTTACCATAGAGGTATGGTACTTTATTTGGTTGGAATGGGCATCTCATTCCATTTCCATCAATCCATAATGCTAACTCTACATTTTTTTAAGTGACAAGAAGTAATTACAATGGCAATTTTCTCCCTCCCACCCACCCACCCAGAATATTGATTTCTCTACAAGTAACTCTTTCTTTCCCTCTCTCTCTGTCCCTCCCCCACCCTGGTTCTCTGACTAGTTACAATGTCCTCCTGATTAATTTTATTGTTTGTGCGCCTCGTTGTCACCTTCCCCATAGCTAACAATGAACCGTTCTACATTTTTCCTTGATCATTGTTTACTTTGATCTGTCATTTTCACATCAAACATTCTCTTTGTACCCTTCCATATATCCAATTTCTCTCTCCCTTGACTCAGTTTGACGAAGGGCATCGACCCGAAACATCAGCCATTCCTTCTCTCCAGAGATGCAGCCTATCCTGCTGAGTCACTCCAGCATTTTGTGATTATCTTCAGTGTAAACCAGCATCTGAAGTTCCTTCCTACACAATTAGGTATCCATCACCACTTGCACAGCTATCACCTTTATTGATTGTAATTAGCTAACTTGAGTAGAGACGCTTTTCACGGTACCTGGGTGCACACGACAAGAATGAACCAATGCCAAACCAACGTGGGGATTTGATCTGCTGCTTTCCAGATCTGCTTGGCTCAGCCATTTCCTGAATAAAATCTTGAGAAATTTGAGGAAGGCTCAGAAAATGTTTTATTTTAGACACCGTTTACATTAAAACTTTGCTGTACACTTTCCAAATAGGCAAATCCACTTATCGGGAGCACACGATAAGCAAAAGCAATCTGCTCCTTGCAAATTTTCAGTCCTTGTATTAATACAATAATGGTACTTCTGGAAATATAAACAGTTTTTATTTTAACTGAATACAACACAGATTTTGGTGGGAGAGCTGTTCCTGAATCTAATAATTATCCTCTTCATCCTCTTAAATCTCTCAGTCTTGTGCTGAAGAATGGGATAGGTGCCAGCTGAGAGCCAACTTTTACTAGCTGTGGATTACTGTTATATGAAGCGCCCATCAGGAGGCCGAACAGCCCTGCAATTACTAAAAAGCGGTCCTTTTGATTTAACGGTAAAGTTTCAGAAATGGACGAAAACTGTGAATAATACATTTGATTAGTAATTTGTAGCTGTGACATGGAGTTCCCCTGCACCAGAAGTGTTTGTTGAAAAAAATATATAATAAAACCAGCACCTGTGGGGAGTTTTAGTATTTTACGTTTTCCAATTCAATAGAAGTTCTATAAAACTATTACTGCTTTAGGGACCCATCCGGGCTCCATAATCACCTTCGGAAAATTTATCTGTATATTCCATTGTGGTGAAGCACTGAATAAAATCTTTTCAAATAGCATCTTTTATATGATGCCCTGGATTTTTTAAATGAAAATGGGGGTCAAATTCTCTCATTTTCCTCACAAAAGAGTGAAAAGAACAACTGTGCGGGCTCGATGGCTGCACCAGAAGGTGATTTGATAAAAGGCGGACTGTGGGTGAATGCTGGACTCACATCAATGCCTTATTGTGAGCTCTCCCTGAGACAAATGAGCACTGGCTACGATTTAAGCTGTGTAATTAAATTTCACACAATATGAAGCAGCAAATGACATGTAAATTATGAATGGCGTATTCCTTACTTTCCATGACAGTGTTAAATAAGGGAGGTGTAAGTGAAATCATTAGATTATACTGTTCGGTAGAGACTTTCAAAGGTTGTCTTTAAGCACACTCAGCTAGCTTGGTACAAAAGATGTACTCTGAGACTATTTCAAACGGTGTTGGGACAATGAGTAACCAGTCTTTAATTGTGTTTGTCCACCTAGGTATAAAATAGACATTATCAGAACATTGTCTTGCACACCAAGATGCTCAAGTTTCACCTAAGGAACATTAACACGAGTGGGTGCTTACATGTGGCCATTGTCTAAACCACAAATTACTTTGAAAAAAGGAAATAAACATTTTTTTTAAAGCTTGTAAATAACAAAGCATGCAAATCTATTACCCCCTGCTCTAAAGTTAAGTGCTAGTCCAACCAGAGTCTTCAACTTTCAGTGAAAAAAAAAGTTGGTCGAGAACAAGTGAACAGTAACATATGCGCTCCTAAAACTATCTGTCAGCATTCCCTACTTAATTAGGACAAATCCTTTTTTCAGTGGAAGCTTTAGCTAGAAAGGAAAAGCCTATATTATTTGTGAGGTAGCTCATTAAAATATGTGGAATGCTGATAAAGAACCTTCTCCCCATGCACAGCCTTTCTGCTTGACTAAATATGAGAAGCCTTAAGGATAAATGTTCCTCTCTTGTCTCAAGTAGTTGTCTTGTAACCACCGCCTCAGAGAAAAGAGCCACAACTTGTTAGTCAACAGTAATTTTAAAGGGATCCAGGGGGATTTACAATAAAGATAAAAGTGTCGTATTCCCTCCGATTTGTGAAGCTTTGTTTTTCCAAGCACTTTAAAGCACCATCAGCCATTCAAACCTACAAACAATTGGCTTGAAGTTCTTTCTTAAAGAGGGTAGCAACTTTCTTTTCCAAGGGATTATTTTTCTTAAAAGCACAAATTAGTGAATATCCACTTGCAGCCAGAATTTTGTTTAATGACAAATTAACAGCAGCAATATAAAAATACTAACTCTTGCGGATTGCAACTTCATTTCATTAGTAACAGATTACTGCTTTTCCTCAGCTTTGCAGGTATAAATGTATGATGAAGATCATTTCCGTGAGTGGAACTGCAGGGGTGTCAGTAACACCTGTAAGTTTACTGCAGATTACTTTTGGAATGAATGGATTGCTCGAACAAGGAATAAGAAATGGATGAATGAAGTGGAGGGGAGGGAGGCATAAAGGAGTCCAGGAGTAAAATTAAAGCAAGCTGAGGTGAGAGACTGAGATCAACAAATATCACCAGGAGGATCTTTTGTGGCATGAATGATCTCAACACTTAAACAGTATTCATATGATTCATTACGCATAGGAACATCCTCAGCTAAGGAGCAAAGTGTTTATTTGGGGTAAGTGGGTGGGAGGAAAAATATATTATTTCTAACATATGATTACGTTAAGGCACAATGTTGCAAGTTCAATTCATACAGCATATTATTCTCTCATCTGATAATTTAGTTCAGAGTTCCGCATAAATATATTTCTCCACTTTATCCACCTGAATTCAATATTATGGGCTGGTGGAATCAAGGGATATGGGGAGAAGGCAGGCAGGGTTATTGATTGGGAACGATCAGCCATGATCACAATGAATGGCGGTGCTGGCTCGAAGGGCCGAATGGCCTCCTCCTGCACCTATATTCTATGTTTCTATTATAATTCTACCTGCTACACTGTGAACTACACGTTATTCTTCATGTAGTACTTAATAGCTGACACAAATTCAATCAGTGCACTGAGATAGTTCCCCACCACTACCTTCAAATAAAATTGTTGCAAAATTAAACTTTTGCTTTCAATTCAAACATAAATGATTGAAAATTCCTCAAAAATATTGGTTTTTAATTAAATATTAAGACCCGGATTGTTTTCCCAGGAGTGTCAGAGGCTTACGGGAGATCTGATAAAAGTGTATTAAACTACAAGAGCATTGATATGATAAACAGTCAGAGTATTTTTCCCAAGGTTTAGATGCTAAATATTAGAGGGCAGAGCTTTAAGGCGAGAGGAGGAAAGTTTAAAGGAGATGTGTGAGGTAAGTTTTGTTTAAAACGTTGAGGATGGTGGATGCCTGGAATGTGCTTCCAGAGGTTGTGGTGGAAGCAGATGTGATAGTAGTGTTTAATTCAGTATTCAGTATTTCTTTAATATCATTTTCACTGAGTACTCGCATACACAGAGGAAACGAAAAAACGTTGCTCGATCAGTTTCCATTCAGTGTAGTTAATAAAAAAGGATAAATACATAGATCTTTAAAAACAAATTAAAATTACCATGTCTAAAAACAGAAAGTAGGCCTAAAATCTACAATAGAATAAAAACAGACATTCCGACCGACAGTGGCTTTACTTTGACAGGTGCCTAACTATCAAAGTATGGACGAGGTTGCATGTGTTTGTGAATGATATTTGGGGAGGGGACACAGTCCGTTAATCAGTCTTATTGCCTGTCGAAAGAAGCTGTGGAGCATCCTGCTGGTTTTGCAGCCAATGCTCCTGTACTTCTTCCCAGATGGCAGAATGGAGAAGATGTGGTGTGATGGGTGGTAGGGGTCTTTGATGATGGAGATGGCTCTACTGATGCTCCGCTTCTTGTATATCTCCAACAGGAAAGGGAGTGGGGCACCAATGATCCTGCTGGGGGTCTTCACTATCCTGTTGAGTTGATATTGTTCGTAAGCCTTGCAGCTCCCGAACCAGGAAGTGATGCCGTAGGTCATTATGCTTTCGATGGTGCCCCTGTAGAAGGTTCTTAGATGAGCAGTAGGGAGACCTGCTTTCCTTAGTCTCCGGAGAGGGTGGAGCCGCTGCTGGGCTCTTTTGACCACTGCTGTGGTGTTGGTCGTAGAGGTCAGGTCATCCGCCAGGTGGAGTCCTAAGAACTTCAAACTGCTGACCCTCTCCACAGCAGCTCCATCAATATGCAGCGGAGTGTGATGTTGTTTTCCCGCCATCCTGAAGTCGATCGCCATCTCTTTAGTTTTTTCCACATTGAGAGTGAGGTTGTGGGATCTGCACCATCCTGTGAGCAGCTCCACCTCCATCCTGTACGCCGACTCATTATTGTCGCTGATGAGACCCACCACTGTTGTGTCATCAGCGAACTTGTTGTTGTTACTGAGTCTAGCAGTACAGTCATGTGTAAGCAGACTAAACAGCAGGGGGCTTAGGACACAGCCTAAGAGGCTCATTGATAGGCACGGATATGTATGGAATGGAGGGATATGGCATATGTTCGGGCAGAGGTTAGTTCAATTTGGCATCATGTTCAGGTTGATGATCCTCTTCCTGTGGTGTACTGTTCTATGTTTTATAAGAATTTTCTCCTCCAGCTTTTATGTTTTTGGATATAGAGAATTAACATAAAATATTAAAAGTTAAGACATTTACTTCAAAAGAAATTCTGATGGAAATGAATTAAAAACATTAAGCTGTGGCCCAGGGACCCCGAACAACCAACGCATCTACTTCTACAGAAGACTAAGGAAGTTCAACAAGTCTCCAACGACTCTTACCAACTTATGCAGATGCACAATAGAAAACTCTGTCAAATGCATCACAGTTGGTTTGGCAAGAAATTACAGAGTTGTTACATAGAAACATAGAAATTAGGTGCAGGAGTAGGCCATTCAGCCTGCACCGCCATTCAATATGATCATGGCTGATCATCCAACTCAGTATCCCGTACCTGCCTTCTCTCCATACCCCCTGATCCCCTTAGCCACAAGGGCCACATCTAACTCCCTCTTAAATATAGCCAATGAACTGGCCTCAACTACCCTCTGTGGCAAGAGTTCCAGAGATTCACCACTCTCTCTGTGTGAAAAAAGTTCTTCTCATCTCGGTTTTAAAGGATTTCCCCCTTATCCTTAAGCTGTGACCCCTTTGTCCTGGACTTCCCTAACATCGGGAACAATCTTCCTGCATCTAGCCTGTCCAACCCCTTAAGAATGTGGCCCAGACCATCACACAAACCAGTTCCGCATAATTGCCTCCATCTATACTTCATGTTGCCTCGGCAAAGCAGCCACATAATGAAGAATCACTTACACCCAGGTAATGCTCTCTTTTCCCCTCACCCGTTGGGCAGAGAATAAAATAGCTTGAGCATACCATGAGATTCTGGAACAGTTTCTTTCATGCTATTATCAGATTACTGAACAGCTCTCTCATAAGATCAGGGTGTGGTCCCAATCTCCCAACCTACCTCATTGCAGTCCTGGGATTTTTATATCTGCACTTTTTTTTGTAGCTGTAACGTTATAACGCAGTAACACTATATTCTGCACTCTGATATTTAGCTCTTTGTACTGCCTGTCCTTGTGTATGGGTTGACTGTATTCATGTATAGCACGAGTTGACTGCATAGCACGCAAACTAATGGCCCTGTCCCACTTTCCCGAGTTACTCACGAACTCCCGAGTTTTCCCCTTGATTCGAACTCGGGGAATGTCGGGTAATGTCGGTAACGAGCTCGTAGGAGCCTGATGGAGTCCATAGATGTTTCGTAGCGGCTCGTAATGCCAGCCATAGGAACTCGGGGCATCAGGTAAGTCAGGACGTTTTTTCAACATGTTGAAAAATGTCCACAAGTTAAAAGAATAGACCCGAGTACCTACGAACGGCTATTACTGTAATTCTCCGAGTTCGAATCAAGGGGGAAACTCGGGAGAGTTCGTGAGTAATTCGGGAAAGTGGGACAGTGCCTTAAGTTTTTCACTGTATCTTAGTACACATAACAATAATAAACCAGTACCAATATGACTTAAACTGGTGTGAATCAATCAAGGCCAGCAGGCTTGTTCATATGTATGGAGTAACACCACAAACACAGTCAAAAACTGCCAGACCCACTGAGTTCCTCCAGCACTTTGCTCAAGATTCCAACATTTACAGTTCCCTGTGTCACTATTAATGCATATCTGAATAGTGATTACTTGATTGAAGCATTGGTCCCTCTGGGTTTTTATCTCAGTGGGTGAGATGAGAGAAAAGGAGAGAATCCACACACATTAATAAAGCAACAAGTTGTTCAATCTTCCATTAAGAGCAGGCCGATTGTGCATAACATGGCATTAAGCAGCAACAAACTATAAATTTTTAATTTCTCTGCATTAAGTTTTCAAGGATGATGATAGAATAACCGTGAATAATTTAGAGGGCAAAATGACAGTGATGTAACTCACCATCACATTACAAGTATGCATCTAACCTGTGACTCAAATTTGCAATAACATTCAGGTTCCTTCTATCCATCAAGTAAACTTCAAAAACTGATCTTTTTTCTTAGAAAATTTGTCATTTTCTTCATTCTTGTATAAATTAAGCAAACACATGGAAAAATTTCCAACAATATATAAATGCTGATTCTATCAACAACGATGAATAAACATTTTGTTATAACCTTTACTCATTACTTTATAATCATTTACTCCTGCTGTGCTTTAATAATCTGTTCCTTCACTGCTCTAAAATACTATTTCTGCACAAGGGAAGGGTCAGCTCAGAACATTCCCAAATGGAGTTACAGCTTTTCATTCAGGTGTGTGATCACACATTAGATAAATATCACAGTTGATGCTCCCAAGAGTTTTCATGATGTTATCCTGATGTTTAGGGTAGTCGGAACCTGTCTCTGAGGGTGGAAATGTCACATACAAGAGGGCAGAGCTTTAAAGTCAGAGGGGAAAGTTTAAAGGAGGTGCGCAGGGCAAGTTTTTGACACTGAGAATTGTAGGTGCCTGGAACGCACATTTATGTTTGGTGGTGGTGGTGGAGGCAGAAGTGATAGCGGCTTTTAGATACAAACCTGGATATGCAGGGAATGGAAGGATATGGATCATATGGCGGCAGAGGAGACTAGTTTAATTTGGCAACATGTTCGACACAGACATTGTAGGCTGAAAGGTCTGTTCCTGAGTTATATTGTTCTATGTAACCTCATAGGCTAGGTGTTTGAGAAGGAGCATTTAAAGCTAATTTTCATTTTAAACTATAGATCTAAACCATAGAAGATTAACCCATCTCAAATACAAAGAACTAGGCAAAACTTTAAAAAGTTCAAAATGTTGAATTGGAACTGGTCAATGTCATTACTATCATTAGATTCATGCCTTTGACTACAATTAAAAATTTTGAAAAGCTATGCAAAGAATAATAGAACACAGAAAATAACTTTGGGAAAGTGTATATTGAACGGAGGGAAATCTCCATTAATCACTTGCCCAGGTGGAGCTCGGGTCTGAGTCTTTTGTACGCGTGAGAGATCTCAATAATCACTCAGCCTCAGTGAGTCAGTCTCTAATTACCATTCTTCAACAATGGACTTAGAAAGGTAGAAAAATACAGAGGTCTGTGCAATGACTTAAAAGCCATCTAAGAAGTGAAATTTACCTAAGTACCCCAAAAAGAGGCTTTTCAAGAAATTCACAATGTTGCATTCTTTGGGATGAACTCATTCAATCCTAAAACAACTGGAACCTCAGAGAGACAGAAATGTGCACGATAAAGATCCTATTAAGTTTATTAAAAATACATCAATGGTGGCAAAATATAATGATGATTTTGTAAGATTAGACAGATTTTACTCTGGCCAGCTATATGTTCTTGGTCAGGAGGGGTTGTTATTGTTATTGCAATGTATAAGCCTTAGAGACATTCTGCCAGAAAAAACCTGTCCAATAACAACCAGCTTGCTATTGTGCTTTTCTTCATGTAATTTTAATTGACACCAATAATGGATTCTCTGAAATCCATAACTATGTGTCATAAAATATAATGAGTCAATTTATAGTGACTTTTAACCTCGGTGATTCATTATGACTTGGCGGGTATATTCAGGTTAAATTGACAATATTTACAAAGTGCCTACAATAAGTACTTGTTATTTAAACCCCTTCTAAAGGATACATTTAGCAGCTCAGGAGCCATAGGTTAATGCTGAGATTAAAAGCTCATGCAACATAAAACTAAAGATAAAAGGAGCCAAGGTTCATATCTTGGCTGATGATGAAGCAATATTATTATCCAGTTCCATTTCTGGAGGGTGAAGCACATGACAGATTAAATGTTCTAATTCCACTCCTTCTCATTATGATTTTCTCTCTCTTGTTTTTGGACTTTTTGGGAGTATTGTTAGACATCGGGAACTTTGCTATGACTGTGCGGTATGGCAAGGGGTGCAAATCCACTTTAAAAAAATCTAAGAATCCAGGAATCTGCCTACATCGATGGTGGAGAGAGTCAACCAGAATTATCGTCCTGGGCTCAGCACATTGATGCAATTACTTAAAAAGCTCGTCAAAGCCTGTACTTTCTGAGACGATTGAGAAAATTTGGTATGATGATGAATACACTATTGAAGTTCTACAGATATACAATATATAGCATATTGGCTGCATGCATTGCAGCCTGATTCAGCAATTAGAACAGCTGGGAATGAAGAAGCTTTGAGAGTGGTAAATTCAATGCCCAGTCCATCGTAGGCACTGACCTCCCCACTATTGAAGCAATGCTTCAACAGGAGTTAGTGGTGGACTTTGGGAGGAGAGGAACACCCCTGTCTCCATCAAAGGTGTGGATGTGCAGCTTACAAAGGAGTACAAGTACCTTGGAGTTTACCTGGACAGTAAACTGGACTGGGTCAGGAATGTTGAGGCATTGTATACGGGACAGTGCCATCTGTATTTTCTGTGGAGGCTCTGCCCTTTCAACGTCTGCAGTAGGATGCTGCAGATGTTCCATCAATCGGTGGTGGCCAGAGCCATCTTTTACCCTGTTGTGTGCTGGGGTAGCAGGGCGAAGGCCACAAACGCCAACAGAATCAACAAGCTCACTAGGAAGGCTGGCTCCATCCTGGGGCATAGTTGGATTCACTGGTAATGGTCTTGAAGGGGAGGATGCTCCTCAAACTGTGGAACATCTTGGACAATACAGCTCATCTGCTCCATGACACACTGGTCAAACTGAGGAGCACCTTCAGCAACAGACTGGTTCCACCAAGAAGCAGCACAGAATGCCACAGGAGATCCTTTTCCCCTGTGGCTATCAAACTATACAACTCTTCCCCCTTCTGTCATGGGTTAGATTGACTCATCCCCCACCCCCCCAGTATCACCAAAGACCCACACTTGCGACATTCTTATTTCGCTCTCACTATCGGAAAGGTTGTACAGGAGATTGAAAACTATGGCCATCAGGTTTGGGAATAATTTCTTCCCAACAGTCTTCGGACTCCTGAACACTAACCTCAGCAGCTATGAACTTCTATGGACTGTCTTTGGTTGCATTAAAGTCTTTTGAACTCGTATTGTTATTAATTTATTTTGATTATTATCTGTACTGCTTAGATGGGCCTGTTAAGCTGCTGCAAGTAAGAATTTCATTGTTCCATCGTCAGTACATATGACAATTAAACATACTCTTGACACTCTGGATCAGCAGGCTTCAAAACATTGTGAGAAAATGACAGGCTGTAGGGTCAAGTACAGATTCAATCTATCGTTTTGACGGTGCGTGTGTCGAGAAATGCAAGTTGCAAATTAAAAACTGTGTTTATTTATTCACTTTTTTTTCTCCACATAGTTTTCATAGGAGCAAACTTTCTATTCTGTAGCCCTCATTTTTTGCTCGTAATTTGCGAAATCTGCGAGGGCGAATTGCCATTACCAAAACGTGGGTGTTGCTATAATCTGAAGGAGAAAACTCCATCGATATAACATGAAAATAGACACATTGAGTCCACACCAGTCAATGATCACCCATTCACGCCAGTTCCACGTTATGTCAATTTCTCATCTACTTCCTCCACAATGGGGGAATTTTTTTTACAGCGGCCAATTAACCTACAAACCAGCATATCTTTGGGATCCTTGTGGTAACTGGAGCACCCGGGGAAAACCCACGTGGTCAAAGGGAGAACGTGCAAACTCCACACAGACAGCACCTGACTTCCGGATCAAAACTGGGTCTCTGGTGCTATGAGACAGCACGTCTACCAGCTGTGCCAATGTGCTGCCTTGGAAAAATGTTTCAACATAGAACACGGCATTGAGTCCTTCTACTTCTTGAATACTGCATACAGTTCTGGCCATCGCAATATAGCACTTGGGAAGGGAAAATATTTGTTTCGCGAGAGGCACTTTGTCCCAATAGCTATTCAATTGTCCAACATCATCCACAACTGACTCTGACAAGTCTGATTTGCTGTTATAGAAAGATAGAAAACATAGAAAAATAGAAAATAGGTGCAGGAGGAGACGATTCGGCCCTTCAAGCCAGCACCGCCATTCATTGTGATCATGGCTGATTGTCCCCAATCAATAACCCATGCCTGCCTTCTCCCCATATCCCTTGATTCCACTAGCCCCTAGAGCTCTATCTAACTCTCTCTTAAATCCATCCAGTGATTTGGCCTCCACTGCCCTCCGTGGCAGGGAATTCCATAAATTCACAACTCTCTGGGTGAAAAAGTTTTTTCTCACCTTAGTCTTAAATGGCCTCCCCTTTATTCTACGACTGTGGCCCTGGTTCTGGACTCATCCAACATTGGGAACATTTTTCCTGCATCTAGCTTGTCCAGTACTTTTATAATTTTATATGTTTCTATAAGAAACCCCCTCATCCTTCTAAACTCCAGTGAATACAAGCCTGGTCTTTTCAATCTTTCCTCATATGACAGTCCTGCCATCCCAGGGATCAATCTCATGAACCAACGTTGCACTGCCTCAATCACAAGGATGTCCTTCCTCAAATTAGGAGACCAAAACTGTACACAATACTCAATACTCCAGCATATAAATGGGAAGTTAAAGGATATGCTGTTCAATGATACACGCATACTTGTATAAGAATCACCTTCCAATGGAAGTAGTATTTAGTCACAACACTACAATCGTCACTCAGTTGACCAGGCTGAATGGTACAGGTCGACTTTTCTTGTCATTTCTGTCTATTCAATTTTGCATGTAGCAGGAAAGGTGCGGTCTTGCATAATCTCTTTTGACACATGTACCTGACAGAACTTGTGCCGGATGCAAATGTCAGAACACACTGCTTTCCAGATCATCAACTACTGACGTCAGATATGAGTTGGCTAATTAAATACTCCTGTCACATTCTTACCTATTTTAAACTTAATGTGAAAAACAAGAACAATGCAGCAAGTGCCTTCCGGAAGATACCATTAAGGTTTTGTGAATAGCAAGGATTCCTAAGACATTAGTTTTCGGCATTCTAGTGTGCAAATTGCAGCATCAACTGTAAAACAGACAAAATAATTCGCACGGCAAATACGTGGAACAGCAGATGTTGGAATCTTGTTTTAAGCACAAATACTGGAGTAAATCAGTGGGTCAGGCGGCATCTGTTGAGGGAATGGATAGGCGACGTTTTGGGTCGGGATTCTTCAGAGTCAATATTTTTACGGATTACACAACACTGCAGCACTGAAAGTGTTCAATATTCCATCCTTTAGCAGATAAAACATGCTTGACTGTGGCTAAAGTCTATGAACCATAAGACATTTTCTTATGTCCATACAGTAATTAAAAAATAATTAAGAATTCTACTTTATGCAGTGTGACAAGCCAATTTGTCTGGCAAAAGATCTAAATCTCCATATTCAGAACATTGACCATAAATTATTTAACCAGTTTTAGCTGGAATTATGCATATTATACACTACTGCTGACCATGGGATGTAACCTAGACACACAACCATGTTTAAGAAACGAAATAAAGTATTAGATTTGACTCATTGGTTGAAATCTTACTTTCAAAGCCCACAACAAGGAATGTGCACCTAATCACAGACTGGAGGGTGCTCTGTGGGAAATGTTGCCTTTTGAATGAACATAAACTTGGGTTCTACCCACCTTCTCAGTTTTGTGCAAGAAATCTTAACAAACCAATTTGAGGAATAGCTATCATTTTCCATGGCTTTGGCCATTTAACTAGAAGCACAAACCATTTTTAATGGCCCTTCTCAACCTAAGAAAATACTTTAACATGGTCACGTAAGAGGTACAGTCTAGAAGAGCAACTACCACTAATTTTTCTGCAGCTTGTATTATGATGGCATGCAAACGAATAATCTCAGCCAAGCAGTGATGGCTTGAGCTAATCAAGGCTGTGTTATCCCAAACCTTATTTTAATCTTTCTCACACACAACATATGTAATCCCACACACTCACACCTTATTTTTCATCACACTACCACCAACAATTAAAGTTCATGGCGATACTCTTGAAAACATAAACTAGTTCCAAAATTGTGGATACTACCTTTCAGTAAGGACAGAAATGGATAATGAAATTCACCCTTGCCTTTGGTGTCAGCTTAGCCTTTACCCAACTGAATCATTTCACCCTATCTATTCCCCTATTGATTTTATACACCTCAAAAGATCACCCCTCTGCCTCCTGTGCTCCAAGAACGAAAGTCCTAGCCTGCCCAACCTCTCCCTTTAGGTCAGGCACTCGAGTCCCAGCAAGACACTCGTAAATCTTCTCTGCACGCTTTGCAGCTTCATTGAGTTTAGTTTAGCTTAGAGAAACCATGTGGAAATCTTGGTCGGTTGGGGGCGCTGCGAGTCGGCTGCCCTGCCAGCAGCGTGTTCGTTATTTCAACTTTTTTTGTTTTTTTCCGTTTGTCCAAGTGTTTGTTTTGGTGTCTCTTGGTATGTCTTATTGAATAACATCTCTATCTTTCCAGAAAGAATGTTGTCATGTTGTTTTATTGTCTCGGGATAATAAGAAATGGAGTTGTGTAGATCATTTAACACCTCCAGCTTGTTCAGCCGTTTATTGCAGTTAAGGCATTTTTAAAGTTTCTTGAACTTTCATTCATATATTGTTTATCTATGAGACCTGTTATGCTGCTGCAAGTAAGAATTTAATTGTTGCGTTCTTGTACATATGGCAATTAAACACTCTTGACTCTTAAATTACTTCCTACCACCTTCTCATTGGCAATTAGGGGATGAGTAAAAAATGCTGGGTTTGCAGGGATCTACGTAATCTGTAAAATTAATTAAAACAACTCTGCTTTATCTTTACCTTGATTTCAACTACACACATTGTCTTTTAGCCTTCTATAGCATTGATAAACAAAGATATTGCAGTTTCATTTTTGAACATTTTCAAGATATGCAGCACTTTAGACGGAGAGAGCCCCAAATTTCCAACGACCTGTGTGTGAAATTCTTCTTTGTGTCCAAGTGGCCAACTCTAATTTTAAAGTTAAGCTCCTTGCTTTGGACTCTGCCACCAGAGGAAATCGTTATCTATCCCATCAATTCCTTTAATCATTCTAAACACCTCAATTAGATTACCCCTTAATCTTCTAAACTCACAGGAATACAAAACTAGTCTATACAACCTGTCGTCATCATTGTTAATAACAGCCATGGTACTGACTGAACACCCCAGAACTGAGAGCTGAAATCCCACCAAGGAAATGGTTGATAAAGGTCATGAAAGCTGTCAATTTTCACTGAGATGCAACTGACTCAAGCATTGATATTGCAAAATGTTTCAATGCTGTGTTAATTAAAACAACTATGCCTTGCAATCCAAAAAGGCAGATGAGAAACTGGTAATTGGATCTTATTCCCTTTGTTAATATTGCTTGAAATGATGTTTCCGTTGTTGACCTCTCTGGGGATAGCTGCACCATACTTATAAGAAGTGTTTTGTAAGTTTGTGCACTGCAGTCACTTTTAATGTAATGGAATGGATTGCTTTGCAATCTCCTGAGAAAGAAAATGTAGGGGTGAAGAATTGATAACTTATTTTATACTTTTCTATTGTGGTTGATATTGATGCCTATTTTTTTGTTAAATGATGACAAAGCAGAACATGTTTTTGGTAAGTAGTACAATGAATTTGAATTGACATCTGTAAAAACATAATTAATAATCAAGGGCATTAAATAAGAAAGGTGTTGAAGGCACTTTAAATTATTATTGCCTTTAAGGCAGGGTAGGGCCGAAACTGCCAATCTTTCTTCTCATCTGAGTGATTGCATCCGGTGAATATGATAACTGCCACCAACTAAACAGCAGGTCCAGTCACAACAAGCAAACCTGCATGATGATTTTGTCTGCAATTAAATCCATTTTGGGTGGGTCTTCTGAGATTATTTCAATGGACTTACTGCATGTCAAATTTGCAAAAACAACCCGAGGGTGCTCACGAATCTGGCCATGATAAGTCTAATAAGTTATATTTTCTGGTGTGAACAACACATTGAGAAAAACATTTAGTCGTCATCACCACACACAGCCTGGAGGTGCAGCTGGGGGAGCTAATTCCCCACAACGCCAGAGACCTGAGTTCAATCCTGACTTTGGGTGCTGTCTTTGTGGCGTTTGCACCTACTCCCTGCGAGTTCACCGGTTTCCTCTCACATCGCAAAGATGACCTACTATGCAGATCCCTTTCAGAGGTAGTGCTGGAGTAGATGGTGGTACGCGATTCAAAAATGTTGTCAGGAATGGTTTATGAGGAGAGATTGGATAGTTTGGGTTTATTCTCACTGGAATGTCAGAAGCTCAGAAGTGACCTTAGAGGTTTATAAAATTGTGTGGGGCATAGATAGGGTAAGGGGTTTTCTTTGGGAGAGGCAGTCTACAACTAGAAGACATTGGTTTAAAGTAAGACAGGGCAGGTTTTTCATGCAAAGGGTGATGATTATATGGAATGAGTCATAGTCATAGAGTGATACAGGGTGGAAACAGGGCCCTTCATCCCAACTTGCCCACACCGGCCAACAATGTCCCAGCTAAACTAGTCCCACTTACCTGCGCTTGGTCCATAACCCTCCAAACCTGCCCTATCCATGTACCATCTAACTGTCTCTCTTAAAAGATGGGATAGTCCCAGCCTCAACTACCTCCTCTGGCAGCTTGTTCCATACACCCACCACCCTTTGTGTGAAAAAGTTACCCCTTCGGATTCCTATTCATTTTTTTCCCCTTCACCTTGAACCTATGTCCTCTGGCCGTCGATTCTCCTACTGTGGGCAAGAGACTCTGCATCCACCCAATCTAATCCTCTCATGATTTTGTATACCTCTATAAGATCTCCCCTCATCCTCCTGCGCTCCATGGAATAGAGACCCAGCCTATTCAACCTCTCCCTATAGCTCACATCCTCTAGTCCTGGCAACATCCTCATAAATCTTTTCTAAACCCTTTCAAGCTTGACAATATCTTTCCTATAACATGTTTAAGAAAGAACTGTAGATTCTGGAAAAATCGAAGATAGACAAAAGTGCTGGAGAAACTCCGCGGGTGAGGCAGCATCTATGGAGCGAAGGAGTAGGTGACGTTTCTGGTCGAGACCCATCTTCAGACTGATGTGGGGTGGGGTCTTTCCATGTGCGGTAGAGGTTCACCTGCACCTCCTTTGACCTCATCTATTGCATCCGCTGTTCGAGGTATCAGCTGCTCTACATCGGTGAGACCAAGCGTAGGCTTGGCGATCACTTTGCCCAACAGCTCCACACAGTTCGCAATAACCAACTTGATCTCCCAATGGCTCAGCACTTCAACTCCCCCTTCCATTCTGAATCCGACCTTTCTGTCCTGGGCCTCCTCCATGGCCAGAGTGAGTCCCACCGCAGATTAGAGGAGCAGCACCTCACATTTTGCTTGGGTAGTTTACATCGCAGTGGTATGAACATTGACTTCTCCAATTTCAGGTAGTCCTTGTTTTCTCCCTCTTTCCCCTCCCCTTCCCAGCTCTCCCACAGCCCACTGTCTCCGCCTCTTCCTTTCTTCTTCCCGCCCCGCCTCCCCACCCACACATCAGTCTGAAGAAGGGTCTCGACCCAGAAACGTCACCTATTCCTTCGCTCCACAGAAGCTGCCTCACCCGCTGAGTTTCTCCAGCACTTTTGTCCACTTCTTTCCTATAACATGGTGCCAGAACTGAACACAATATTTTAAATGTGGTCTCACAAATGTCTTAACCAAACAGCACCATCACCTCCCAACTTCTATACTCAATACACCGACTGCTGAAGGCCAAAAGCCTTTTTGACTACCTTATCTACCTGCGACTCGACCTTCAAGGAACCATGTACCTGTACTCCTAGATCCCTCTGCTCTACAACATTACCATAGGCCTACCATTTACTGTGTAGGTCCTGCCCTTGTTCGACATCCCAAAATGCAACACCTCACACTTCTCTGTATTAAATTCCATCAACTATTCCTCCGTCCACCTGGGCAATGGATCCAGATCCTGCTGCAATCGTTCACAACCATCTTCACTATCTGCAAAACCACTCACTTTTATATCATCAGCTGCTCGAGAAAGTCGTAGAGGTATATACAATTTGAATATTTAATAGGTATTTGGACAGGTACTTGGATAGGAAAGGATTCAGGCCAAGTTAGTTGTCGTAGTGTGGGTAAGCATCGCGATTGGCGTGGACGAGTTGGGCCAATAGTCATGTTCTGTGCTCGACAACGCTATGATTTTAAGTGCAAGGTTGTGTCTTTCAATAAAGGATGAAAAAGCGATAATTTTCTTGTCTGGAAAAGGGATAGCTCATAACTGATCCCACAAATGTTGTTAAAATTACAAATCACTGTCAAAAGCTAAGTTTTGTTACTCATTTGAAGTGAATCTGTCTTACATCTGTCTATACAGTCACCACAGATTCAGAAGACTTTTTTATCTGGAGAATAGTAAATATATGAAAATCTTTACCGTAAAAGAAGTTTGAGACAAATGCAATTGATGTAATTCAGGGGGAAAAAAACAAACTCCTGTTCTGAAATATAACTGTAAACTCTTCAAAATGGATTGGTTATTACGCCTTTGCACATCTTCTGCCTTTTATTTGATGCTTGTCATGTTTTATCAGAAATTAGGGCTTTGTGTACATTTAAAGTTAGCATGGCTTATCTTCTGTGGTGCAAATTTTACAGAACTCATTCCAAATCTCCAGGGTCTTACATCTAAATTAGACAAACCATCAAGCACTATTTTGCTTGGACTTTCTGGGCATATTGCTGCTTTAATCTATTTCTGGATACTTACTGCAGGCTTACACTCTTGCATTAAATCACAAATATAAACTCCATGAAACAAATATAACTCCATGTAAACAAATCTGAACTCCATGATTAAATTCCAGTTGGTATGTCACTCTGAAGTAACTGATTTTGTTTTCAAGTACATATTTTCAAGTACCTCCTACGACTATGTCTACCACCTCCTTCAACCCCCCTCGACCTCAGTCTTCCACACCTAAGACCAACTATGACTAGCTACAAGTGGAAAATGATCACATGATAAAATGATGTCATGTTTGCATTTTTTTTCTCGGGCTGGATACCAACCTACGACTACCGACGACTACCTACGACCACCATCACCACCGACTACGACCTACCTACAACCCACCTACGAGTAAAAAGCATGATTTTTTTCCATGCCGACCTTTTTTACTCGTGGACATTTATTTATCAGGCTGGAAAAAACGACGCGACCTACTTGAAGCCAGGAGTACGCGGAGACCACTCACAAGCATGAGGAAGAGTTACGAAGACCTCCTACGACCTCGTGGCAATCATGCTGCGAGTATGAGTCAAGGGAAAACTAGGCAGAGGTCGCCAATTAGGTCGTGAAAGTGGGATAGGGGCTTTAGGCTTGTTAGAAAGCTTAAGACAAAATTAATATTTTTGACATGGCTTCCAGCAGAGTCCTAAAATAACTCTCTGGTGCATAAAATGTTAATGCTACCAAAAGAAGAGCAAGTGACACCTATACATGTCCTCGCTAACAACGACCCCTATCATCCTCAGCAAAGTAAATGTAGCTCATGCATTCAACTGCTGTTTGTAAGATCTTGCAGTGTATAATCTGATTGCCATATTTCACTATCTTAAAGGTGTAATCATAATTTAAAGTAATTCATTGGTTGTGAATTTGTCTAGAATGTTGCAAGCTTGTGAGAAATCAAGATAAACGAAGATTCCTGTGCTCAAACCTGTACTTATGTTTGAAACAAATACTTTAGCTTTCCCATTAATCTAATGTATTTAAAAAGTCATTATCTTTTGTTTCTGCACTAAACACAATATTATGTACATCTGTGAGCATGTATTGCTAAAGGAAACTGCAATCAGATTGATTTATTTTGGCAAAATTTTCATTTATATATGCCAAATGCTGATATCTATTAATAACTTACATTTTGAAAGAATTAATTATTTCAATAAAATAATATGTCTCGCATATTTAAGTTCCCTGAAATATGTAAAATATACTAGGATGGTAATGGGCGGTTATTGGTTTTCACAGCTGAAGAACAAAGCAGATGATGCTGGCAAAATCAGCACGATAAGGGAACAAGGTAAAATAACCATTAGGAGGTAGTGATCATAATATGATAAGTTTTAATCTGCAATATGACAGGGAGAAGGTAAAATCGGAAGTGTCAGTATTGCAGTTGAACAAAGGGGACTATGGAGGCATGAGGGAGGAGCTGGCCAAAGTTGACTGGAAAGGAACCCCAGCAGGGAAGACGGTGGAACAGCAATGGCAGATATTTCTGGGAATAATCCAGAAGATGCAGGATCATTTCATTCCAAAGAGGAATAAAGATTCTAAGGGGAGTAAGAGGCAACCGTGGCTGACAAGGGAAGTCAAGGACAGTATAAAAATAAAAGAGAAGACGTATAACATAGCAAAGATGAGCGGGAAGACAGAGAATTGGGCAACTTTTAAAGATTAACAGAAGGTAACTAAAAAGGCAATACGGGGAGAAAAGATGAAGTACGAAGGTAAGGTTAGCCAAGAATATAAAGGAGGATAGTAAAAGCTTCTTTAGGTATGTGAAGAGGGAAAAATTAGTTAAGACAAATGTGGATCCCTTGAAGACAGAAACAGATGATCATTCTCCAATGATCATTGGTGATCATTCTACAATGTTCTATAGATTCTGGATCAGTTCCTGTGGATTGAAGGGTAGCTAATGTTATCCTACTTTTCAAGGAAGGAGGGAGAGAGAAAGCAGGGAATTACAGACCCGTTAGCCTGACATCGGTGTTGGGGAAGATGCTGGAATCGATTATTATAGATGTAATAGCACGCATTTGGATAGCAGTAACAGGATAGGTCCGAGTCAGCATGGATTTACAAAGGGGAAATCATGCTTGACAAATCTTCTGGAATTTTTTGAGGATGTAACAACTAAAATGGACAAGGGAGAGCCAGTGGATGGAGTGTACCTGTACTTTCAAAAAGCCTTTGATAAGGTCCCACACAGGAGATTAGTGGGAAAAATTAGAGCCCATGGGATTGGAGGTAGGGTATTGACAGGGATAGAAAATTGGTTGGCAGACAAGAAACAAAGAGTAGGGATTAACAGATCCCTTTCAGAATGGCACACAGTGACTAGTGGTCCATGAACAACTGTGCATAACCTAACCACTGACTCACTACGGACTTTGCAGTACTGTGGTGTCTCTATATGACACTTTATGAAGTTCATTTACTTTGCACATTGTCACAGTTTACAATTAGTCAGAGTTCTGGTGCAAGGTGACAATGGTTGACAACTACCTGTAGTGGCTTGTCCCTTTAAGGCACTTACCTAGGTTTATTCTGTGGTGTAATATTCCAAATGTAGTCGGAGAAAAAGCTAGGCTAGTCTTTTCCACCAAAACTTTCAATAAAATTAAATATGTGACCCTTCCCCTGGAGGTTACATACATTTCAATTTAACATGAAGCCAATAAACACATTTTTAGGAAGATAATTTCAGAAATGTGAATCGGTAATGCATTGATTTAATTTGAGTTTTTTATAGGTTATGGTGTGGTAACTGAAATATTGGATGGAAGGCTTCAAGCATTTCATTTTACAAAAATATCAATCTAAGAGCATTAAAAACCATAAAGGACATTGTAACATTGATATTTTCTGATACAAACCTCCATCATACAAAGTGAAAGGTAACACATTGTCTGCTGCCTTTCCATTGGACACTAAAATCCACTTAAATGGCAGAAATATTTTTTCAGCATTTACTATAATCATACAACCATTCTTGTAACTAACAATCATAAAATTGATGGAATTCTAATTATATATTTAATGCAAGAATGTCATTAATGAAATTAATGCATTAGAATTTATTCATCGCTGCCTGGTAAAAATGGACAAAAATGTAGCTTGAAATTTGTGCACATTTGAAATATAACCATCCAATTACACTGGGTATTAAACACTGATGTACCCAGTTTATGCAAGAGTTAAGGTTTAAAAAACAAAACAAATTAGTAGCTTGCTCTGTTAAATGATATTTCTAATTTAACAAAAAAGTACTGATTAAATTAAGTTTTCTTACCTATTATTTTGATTATATTCAGGTTGATTGGACTTGATCCAGCACTTTAAGGAAAATTAATTATTTCAAATACATGCGCGGCTTTTATGCGACCAGATTGATTTGCATTCAGGAAAATTCAGCAGAAGTAATTGATGCACAAGAAAATACTGGCACCAAATGAACTCAATTTTCATTCTAAATTTCCTTAAAATCCCCAGGCACAACAATATCAAATGCAGGGGAAAATAAACAAAAGCAATGTGAAAAGGGAACATGAAGGGAGAATATTACAAGAATCAGAGGACAAAAGGATTGCTAAACTGCCTCATTGCTATCAATGCATGTTAAAGATTTCATTCAACCAAAGTAGAATAAGATATCATATGGCATACTGACAGTTGATGTCTTAATTTAAAATGTAAGAATTTTCATTCTAATTGGAAAGAATTTACATCTTAATCACTGTCACCTGCATTGTTACATTACCTTTTTCTTTGGTGCTAAGGAAGTGAACAAAAGTACTGTCCTACACACAAATTAGATTGGCAGTTTCCAATTTCCAATTGTCAATTTCAGGTCAATTTCATAAATTCAAAACAAACTAACTTTTCTGCATGGTTCAAAACAAAAAAATGGAGTAAGATAATGAAAACACACTTCCAAAAGGGACATCACAAAATCTGAAAATAAAATTTCACCCAATGTCTCCAAATGGGAAATAAATGTTTAATTTTTTTAAAGTACATCTGTAGATATTATGCTATCTGTTGTACATCTTCAATTTTATTAAACCTAGTTGGTTTTATAATACTAAAACATCAACAGGTTGTTTCTGTAATAGTAATCATCGACCTAACAATTAATGAAGACTAACTAAGATAGTTTCTAAATGAATTCAGAGTTTAAAACTGTTGTTCGACAGGTAATGCAATTGTAACAATTCAAAAAGCATGTCATTTTTACTTGCAAAATCTCTTTTTTAATCACAGAATCTGCCTTTCCTTAAATTACAAACATTGCTGCATCTGGTCTGTTGTAACTTGCTGCTGGCTCGCATTAAAACCAATTAAATATGTCAACGTATTGTTAGGTATGTTTCGTGATATCTTACACTCAGTGGTAAAGTCATCCGAGTTACCCAGCCAATGATAATTTTTAACAGGAACAGACTACCGAATAGATTTAAATGTAAACAGCTGACATACTTGGTCAAAAAATGAACAGAATAATAATTAAATCCATAGACTTGTACAGATATAGGGACAGAGAGGGCCAAATGGGACTAGCCCAATATGCCAATTTGGTTAGCATGGAAAAGGTGGGCCAAAGGGGGAGTTTCCATGCTGTAAAGCTCTATCTATCTATACATAACTAAAACTCTGATCTTGTTATCTTCCAGTTTGTGTGGTCTTTCTATTTGTGCAAAAACAGTTCGCGATAGCGCTACAATCTTTCACCAGTTCACTCACCGTTCTCCCATGCTGCGATTGCACCGAGTTTCATTCCGATCGGTTGAATGTCGTAAAAGTTAGCGAGGTTTAAAAACCCCCCCCCCCCCCCCCCCCCCCCCCCCCCCCCCCCCCCCCCCCCCCCATGTCACCACAACCCCCCGCCCCGCCCCCCCACACCCCCCCGGCCCGCCCCCAGAACCCCACCTCGCGTTGGGGGAATAGGCCTCCCGTGTGACTAGTCTAGTGTATCTTTAACACTTGTTCTAAACTTACAAATTATTTATCTCCACCAGGCGTGCAATGAGTGTAGCGATTCTTTGGAGTTATTTAAGGGCCTGTCCCACTTTCACGACCTAATTCATGACATCTGCCAAGTTTGCCCTTGACTCATACTCGCAGCATGGTCGTCACGAGGTCGTAGGAGGTCGTAGGTAGGCCGTGATGCTGGTCGTAGGTACTCGTAACATCAAGTAGGTCGGGGCCTTTTTCTAGCCTGATGAAAAATGTCCACGAGTAAAAAAGGTATTGAATTAGGTCGTGAAAGTGGGACAGGTCCTTTAGAAAATTAGAATTTCCCGAGTAATAACTCTGCCTCAGAGATCATTGCTTACAGAAATATTTTTTCTTGTCAATGAGTAATAACACAGGTAATTATTAATAATTGAAATGAAAACTACAACTCAATAACCACTTTTCTGCCCACTGATTCAACTCTGGTTTCTGTGATTCAATCTTTTTCCCCTTCAGGGTAAGACTACACTCAACTGTTGAACTCAGTTACCAAAGCCAAGGGACTGACTGCAGCTTAAATTAAGTATGAACAATGACATTTAAGAAAAGGTAGGGGGAGGAAGTTTCTAAATCAGCTTAATACACTGCATACCATTAATATTTCACTTCAAAACTCATTTCCAAACCATTATCCGACAGAGACCACAAGCTAAATGAGCCATAATCAGTGAAACTGATCCTTCCCATCATTATTCTTTGTTGAAAAGGTCAATAAATGTTATATCTCACTGCACATAGCCGATGATAGCTTCACTATAAATATTTAAAGCTTACTATATATCACTAACTAAACTGTGCAAGACAAATGGACTATCTTGTGTGAAACTGCATAATAAAATAATCAGAACTGTTAGCCAATACAATATATTTCACCATTAAACTAGGGATTAATGACAGGCCTGCATTAAGCATGCAAAAAAATCTCAAAAGAAACCTTTCCAAGTCAATCAAAGAAGGCATCCTTTAATCTAATTACATAAAATACGATTTTATAATGCGGAAAACGGTATAAATTTCAACAACTGAATTGAGTTTTACAAGGAAATCCTTTCTGTATATATATTCAGTAGCAGTATGTTGCACCATGCAATGAAATACTTGTAAAATTGGACAGATGCACTGTTTGTAATAGGACAGAACAAATGTTACCACAATAATAATAATAATAATATATAATTGCATTCCAACCGAACACTACCCTAACAAAATCAGTTTTTCTGATTTCCAAATCACATGAATAGGCCTGCCTTCAACTAAATTACAACATTTATTTGAATGTTTTTAGAAATTTACTAAGATCCCTATTTCTCCCATCTTGTTGACAAAAATATATAGGAGGCAAAAACGTTAATTGTGTCTTTTTTTTTCTAGCAAAAACATTTGCCTCTTTTGTAGAATCTGGCAAACCATAAACTGACTTTCGCACTGATTTAGGCCAGTGATTCCCAACCTGGGGCCATATGGCCCTAAAGGGACCATGGCAAATTTCAGGGGGGCCACAGAAAAAAAATGGGATTTAGGGGGCCACAGGTTCAATGAAGGGGGCCACAGAGGTACCACACCGTTGCCTCCTAAATTACAGTTCTAATAAATTTAAATCTACGTAGTTGAAATATTTTTGATGTTTGTGGAATAGAATAAAAGAGAATATATGTGCAATTAATAGACACTGATATTTTTATGGAAGGTATTATAATATTGAAGTACTTTTTTTCCGCTAATAATGTCAGGGGAGGCCACAGAAAAATTAAAAGATCCCAAGGGGGCCATGAGCTAAAAAAGGTTGGGAACCACTGATTTAGGCGATCTCCCTTTTCGATCATACTCCAGCAATGTCCTTAAATGGACAGGACCAATCAGCAGCTCAATGTCAGATTCCCAGATCACTGATTATTCTTCAGCACAGGAGTGTTTAGAAAGGTTCTACTTATGAAACTTTCCCTAGCTTCCACTTTTCTTCTTACATAAAGACTACGTCAAAAATAAAACTGATACTGTATTAAAGGTCGACTGTCAACCAAATAGCATTTCATTTAGCTGCTTCACCGTGGTTTACAAAGTTTGTTTTGAAAACTATGATATTTTGAGCATATTAATAGTGGAAGATAAGTACTCTCCATTGCTGATCTGCAAAACCGACAGCAGGTTAAAGATGGTTCTGATCTTCAGGCTCAGAAAGGGGATTCCATTATGACGGCAATGCAGCAATTATTCACACATAGAATTTACGAGCGATTAGGATCAAGTTTGGTTGTATACTGGTAAAGTTGCACATTAGCAACTGATCAAGGCTACTCAGCAAAATCTCCGACCATCTTCAGGTATCCATCCAATTCACTCACTCACTATCTGAGTTAGAAACGTATCACTGTTTATTGCCCCAGAAACATCACAACTGCCAGCAATGCAGGAGGCAATTCACCATAGACATTGGGTAAATAATGAAAACAGAAATGTTGTAAATATCCAGCAGGTTAGACAACTCGTTTGTAAAGATCAAGACCTTGTATTTTGACAAAACTTTTCCAAATCAGATAAAGGGTCGTTAATTGAAATATTGCCTGACCTGCTGAATCCTTCCAGTATTTCTATTTTTATTTCAGATTTCCAGCACCTGCAGATTTTATTTACTTTCATGGGCGCTATTTGCGTTCTTTTCCAGCAATGCTCACGTCTCCTGAGTTCACATGCGAAAATCTTTATTAGGGAAGGAATTATTATTTTTTAAATCACTTGTTTCTTAAAATAGATACAGCATGTAAGTGGGTTCCTGTGTACAAGGGAAATGTGTTACCTAAATCATAAGGTTGTTGGGTCGAGTCTGGAAAGCGTAGTCTTTTCTTTAGCAGTAGGATTTAGATGGAATGTAGAAAAGTCCCATCACCAACAATCATCATTTATATTTCCAATCAGTTTGAATGAAGGCATTTATTACACTCATTATAAAGACTGTACACAGGTGGCTGACTCAAAATGTCAAATATTGTATTAAGCATCCAATGAATGACTTTGAAATAATCAGTCCCTAAACAATAGCAATCATACAAGAACTCAAAGTCAAATCCCATGTGATTCGGCACAACAAGGAGCCGGTGAAAGATGAGGTAATTCAACATACACAGATTTAGAATTTGTGCATTTATATTTTATGCATTGTTATTTATATTCAACGGCAACAAATTGAAACCTTTCTTTTAATTAAAAATAAACAAAATTTGTGCCTCAATGTTTCATTTTCTGGCGTTTAAGACTGCACGGCCCATATTTCAATCAAGAGTAAATAGGATTTTCTTTCTCTGTATAAGTGCATTTGCTGACTTCCTTCTGCAGAAGTTCAACATCACCAATCACCTGTACTCAACACTGCCAAACTGCCGGTGCAGTTCAAGTATAAGAAGTACTTTAAATAAGTCAAGGAAGTCAAATCCATAGATATCCATTTCAAAAGGTTAGCTTTTTGTGGCATCATAATGATATGGTACCACAAATGATCCCTATCATTGAGCCTTCTTTCAAAATGCCACAGGGTACTGTAGAAGTTTGTAATTTTCCATGGTATCGCTGTAATCTAACGACAATTAGATAACTGAGATACCTTCCTCAACAATCCTATGGCTCAATGGACTTGAGACAGTGCTCGTTGGTGATACAGTCAATGGTAAAGTAGGAATATTCTTTTAATAAATTGGTTAGAAACATTCAGCATGATGACATCCTTACTGTATTGAACAGCCTCTAGTGATGATATGCTTCAATCTGGAGCGAAGCACTTCTGTTTTGACAAAACTATCTATTTAGTAATATAAAGGATTTAGCATGATGCATTGCGTTTGTCACTGAAACACTTTTCTTCATGAGATTCAATCATTTCTAAAGTTATTTCTGTGTAGATTTAGAAGGAAACAAGTAATTTTAAGAGTTACGAACAACAGAAGTAAATTGATCACAACTATCCCACAACTATCTCGACTACACTTCTTCCCACCCTGCTTCCTGCAAAGAGTCTATCCCCTATTCCCAGTTCCTCCGTCTACCCCGCATCTGCACTCAAGATGAAATGTTCCATACTAGAACATCTGAGATGGCCTCATTCTTTAGGGAACAGGGGTTCCTCTCTCCCATCATAGATGAGGCCCTCACTCGTGTCTCCTTGGTACCCTGCAGCAACGCCCTTGCTACCTCTCCCCCGGTCGCAACAGAGACAGAGTCCTCCTAGTCCTTATCTTCCACCCCATCAGCTGTCGCACACAACAAATATTCCTCCAACATTTCCCCCACCTCCAACGGGATCCTGTCCACTAGCCACATTTTCCCATCCCCACCTGTTTCCCCCTTCCGCAGAGACTGTTTCCTCTGCAACTCCCTGATTAACTCCCTTGCCACCCAAACCACCCCATCCCCAGGTACTTTCCCCTGCAACTGCAGAAGATGCAACACCTGTCACTATACCTCCTCCCTCTACTCTGTCCAGGGACCCTGACAGTCCTTTCAGGCTAGACAGAGGTTCACTTGCACTCCCTCCAACCTTAACTACTGTATCCGTTGTTCAAAATATGGACTCTTATACATTGGCGAGACCAAATGCAGAAATGCAGACTGGGCGATCATTTCGCGGAACACCTCCGCTCAGCCCGTGTGAACCAACCTGATCTCTCGGTTACTTTTTTGCATATGTTTCATTCCTTGTTCTTTATCTCGCCACATCACCATCCATATCTCTCGTTTCCCTTATCCCTAACCAGTCTTAAGAAGGATCTCGACCCGAAACGTCACCCATTCTTTCTCTCCAGAGATGCTGCCTAATCCGTGAGTTACTCCAGCTTTTTGAGTCTATTTTCGGTTTAAACCAGCATCAGTAGTTCCTTCTAACTTAAATCGATCACAACCTTTACATGAGCTAGGGTGAAATTAGTAAAAAAAAATTATGTGAAAACCTTTTATAAGAGCAGTATAGTTAACGATTTTTGTTTAAAATGCAGAGGAAATCACTTGGAGTTTTAAAATTTCAAAACAATTTGAATAGCATATGATATACAAGGGGGCACAGGTTTACAATACGAGGAAGGAGATTTAAAGGGGATCTGAACTGTAAGCATGTTACACAGGGAGTGGACGATATCTGGAACGCACTGTCGGAAGAGGTGATGTATTCGCATGCAATTACTATATTTACGAGGAATTTAGACAGACATGTAATAGATAAGCTGATAGCCCGCTGAAGGCCTTAGTGAGCTACAGTCATACTCCGACAGCTGGCCTGGCTTGCCTGCCGTGGAACCGGGAGAGGGAAGCCACCGAGCCCGGCCCCTGTACACCCTGGAACTGGAGACGAGTTGGAGGTAGTCGGTGACAATAGCGGACGCTAGACAAGGGATGGTTGGAAGAACTATGGGGGGGAGGGGGGTCTTATCTCCTGTGCCTTCAAGGTTTGCTGCGGAAGGCACCCCTCAGGGCATGAAGGTTGAAGGTGGCTGGGCAAGGAGAAGGACGACTGTTTGTGGGATGACCGAATGGAGGTGACATCTGCAACATACCTTTCTTGCCAGCTGCAGGTGGGGCTGTGAAATGGTGCTAAAACATGGTGATAATTGCATACAGACTTAGTTAGCTATTTAATTTGCATGATGTACTAACCAGGAATTGTACTTATGTATGCCAATAATCTCACTGATCTGTATGCAAAAAAAAGAATCTCACTGTACTTTGGCACATGTGATAACAAAGAAAGCATTGATGCCATTGAAGTAAAGGCTAAAAGGAAATGGTACAAATAAAGGCAAATGGGTTTAATATAGATGGGCAAAAAGTCTGGCATGTAAGTGGTGGGATGAAGGGCCTATTTCTGTGCTGCAGAACTCTGTTATATACAAACATGCAAATTAGGAACAATAGTTGGCTACTCAGTCCTCCAAGCCAGCCTTGCCATTCAATTTGATCTCGCCTGATTTATCTGTAACCTCAATACTGCGTTCATGTGCCCCCCACAAAACTTTGAACCATTTGCTTATCAGGAATCTATCTACCTCTAACTTTAAAATATTTAATGACTCTCTCCCTTGAAGGTTGGGGGAAGCAGAGTCCAAAAGGATCATGACATTCTGAGAAATAAATGAATCTTATCTGTGTCTTAGGTAGGTGATTCCTTGTTCTACGCCGTCCCGAAAGAGTAAGTGTTTTCTCAAGACTCATCATCAGGATTTCATAAGTTTCAACAATAACGAGTAAATTTGCAGAATCATAAGTTTCTACCTTTAGTTTTAGCCAGGAGTGTCTTTTTTATATTATTCAGAGAAGTCTAACATCGGAAGGGTAACAGTAAAAAATCTGTTACTAGATGCCACTGTCTCTATTATTTTCTCCTGGTGAATAATCACAACCTTATAGATATTAATAATATAAAAACCCCATTTCAGCTCCATGTTTTCGTTTCAGTCAAATCTTATTATCTGCCTTGTCTCCCCATTTTCTTTTGTTTCCAGAATTTTTACTATTAACAATTCTAGTTCAAAAATGCTTTTCTTATTTACTTTTATTTAGAGTTTGGAGGTACAGCATAAAAACAGGCTCTTTGGCCCACTGAGTCCATGCCGACCATTGATCACTTGCACACACTAGTTCTACGTTATCATACTTTCCCATCCGCTCCCCGCACACTGAGAGCTTTTTTTCCAGAGGCTAATTAACTTACGTATACCTCATCTTTAGGATGTGGAGGGGTGGGGGGTGGGACCAGAGCACCCAGAGGAAACCTATGAAGCCAGAGTGAGAAAGTACAAACTCCACACAGACCGCACCCGTGGTCAGGATCGAACCTGGGTCTCTACCAGCAGTGCCACTGTGCTGGCCATAGGTCATTATGTTAGCTCGTCTGAAGATCATTTTCACGCTATATATATTCACGAAATATTCAAGCATTTTTCTGGAAACTATTTGAACAGTGCATTTAAATCAGGGCGGCTAATAAACTGAGAAAATACTGCCACTTATTCACCTTTTAGTATCGAATAAACAACATCATTTTGCAGATTCTAAATTACATGAAAGGATTGACTATTAATAAAGTTTCATGTATAATCAGTAAAATCAGGAAGATTATTTTGTTTGCTTGATCACAGCAGTGGCAATAATATCTCAAACATAAGATTTTTGGTCATATATTCAAAGGGAAGGATATAGACTATTTTGCAGTGCCAAGCCAAACTCTTTTTCAAATTTATGAAAATATTGCAATTGCCTATAGCCACTGTTGACATCATTCAACGTAATTCTTTATTTGGAGGTCTCTCAAGATAGAGGATGACGTGATCTCTCTCCAGGTTCAAGGATTGTCAGGGCTAATGAGACCAATGTGGGAATGGCAGACTTTTGCACAGAAGGGGACAAGATTACTGGTAAGACAGGTGGATCGGTAGTTTGTAAGGTAGTGAACGCCTTCCCTTCCGCCTCTCATCAGCTCACAAATCAAACCATAAATGACAGGATGCCAGTGACAAACTTTTGGCAGTGTTTGAAATGACAGATTATTGTTTTCTGTCTGATGGTGGCAATGAACCTCATGATTCTACATTCCAGATATAGAAGCTGAATTCCAAGATGGGTTTCACTTTAGCATTGACCAAGAACATTTACTCTGGGAGGGACATTTAAGTCCAAAGCTGGAGCTTGTTTTCTAGTGCACTCTTTCCTACATATTACTGATCTAACTGGCTTTGGATTCTTTGCTAAAACATATTGACACTTAAACTCATGAGGCAACTATGAACTAGCCTCTTTAATTAACTAATGACCTATCACTCAGCTGTAAATATTATTTGACAGTCCTCCCTACCCTCCCTGAATTTTGCCTGTGGCGTGATAGAAATCATTTCACAATGATACCGTAGAACCTCGCTTTTGGTCATGTTCATCAGTTGATCATTCCTGTCAAACCGCAGCCTTTTTCTTCCTCCACCCCATTCACCATGTTTTCCCTCGGATTGATGAGTTAACAGAACCACTAGGATTTTTCTGATTTATATTCTTGATGTAAACTTTGCGATTTCAGAGGACCTTAAGCAGGTTCAGCACATTGTGACTTTAAGAACTCATATAGTGATGGAAACAATGGGCTTCTATACAGTACCTATAATATCATATAATGCTGATAACAAGATATCTTGTTTGGTTGAAACTGCCTATCACCCAGGGTACAATAACATATTGCTTAATTTAGTAAAATAAAACTAGAGAAGGCTGAAGATACACAGGGATGGACTGAACCTTTTAATACCTCTTCTCCTTCCAGATGCTGCTTGACCTGCTGTGTGATTCCGGCATATTTTGTTACTCTGCATTTGCTGCATATGCAGTTTTTATGATTTTCTGAATAAATGATCCCAAGGCAGACTTCAAATCCCACCACAGAAGCTGAGATTTCAAAATCAGTTAATTAATCGCACCTTGTCGATGTCCTGAGGGGAATAAAACCTGCCATGCTATTAATATATCAGCCACCGATAAGAAATCTGGCTTAGGTGTGACTCCAGATCCACAAAAATGTTGACACTTCACTGTCCTCTTACAAGGTTGAGCAGCAACTCAGGTCAAGCAATATAGAAGAGATAAAAGAGACAGCAAATGCTAGAATCTTGAACAAAAAGCAACGTTAGAAGAGCTCAATGGGTCTATCAGCATCTGTGGAGGCAAAAGTTCAAGATCAACATTTTGGGCTGAATCACTGCATCTCAAAACATTGACAGACACCTTTAACCTCCACAGATGATGCTTGTCTGGCTGAGTTCCACTTTTTTGTATGTTTTACAAACATTACTCACATCCTGTGAATGAATTCAAAAAGTTGCTATACCCATGTAATATGAATCATGACTGAAGTCATAGAAACATAGAAACATAGAAATTAGGTGCAGGAGTAGGCCATTCGAGCCTGCACCGCCATTCAATATGATCATGGCTGATCATCCAACTCAGTATCCCGTACCTGCCTTCTCTCCATACCCCCTGATCCCCTTAGCCACAAGGACCACATCTAACTCCCTCTTAAATATAGCCAATGAACTGGCCTCAACTACCCTCTGTGGCAGAGAGTTCCAGAGGTTCACCACTCTCTGTGTGAAAAAAGTTCTTCTCATCTCGGTTTTAAAGGATTTCCCCTTTATCCTTAAGCTGTGACCCCTTGTCCTGGACTTCCCCAACATCGGGAACAATCTTCCTGCATCTAGCCTGTCCAACCCCTTAAGAATTTTGTAAGTTTCTATAAGATCCCCTCTCAATCTTCTAAATTCTAGAGAGTATAAACCAAGTCTATCCAGTCTTTCTTCATAAGACAGTCCTGACATCCCAGGAATCAGTCTGGTGAACCGTCTCTGCACTCCCTCTATGGCAATAATGTCCTTCCTCAGATTTGGAGACCAAAACTGTACGCAATACTCCAGGTGTGGTCTCACCAAGACCCTGTACAACTGCAGTAGAACCTCTCTGCTCCTATACTCAAATCCTTTTGCAATGAAAGTCATTGGCATTGTTCATGTGGTGGCAACGCTATTGCCCGTCAACTGCTCAGGCGTGGCTGACGGATTCCTATTGTGACGCCTGAGATCCCCGTTGTGACGCGAGTCACGGCAAACTCTCCTCCAACTGTGCAGGCACGGCCGGCAAGTGGGAGCGCAACTGCGACGTTTTTAAAGTTCAAAATGGCAATAACTTGTAAAATTACACCCCCTCCCTCCACCTCCATTACCTGGCCATCCTTCTTTCTACCCCTATCCATCTCCATTCCCCCTCATCCCCAGCACTCCCTCCCCCTCCTCTTCACTCCCCTTCTTCCTTCCCTTCTCCTCCCCCCTATCCCACTCTCCTTCCTCACCTCCCCCATTGCCCTCCTCTCCCTCTACCCCCCACTCCTTACCCTCCTCATCTCCCTCTATCCCCTCTTCACCCCTCCTCTCCCCCTCTACCCCCCTGCTCCCCCACTCCTCACCTCCCCAATCCCACCCCAATGAAAATCGCAATTTTTAAATAATGAAACCCCCCCCCACTATCCCACCCCCCCCCACATGAAAAACCACGTTTTAAAAAAAAATTAAGCTCCCCCCCACCCCACAATGAAAATTGCAATTAAAAAAAAATGGAATTCTCAATGAAAATCGTGTTTTTTCTTTAAAATAACCTTAACCCAATGTTAGCTGTTAATGAAAACGGAAGAATTTGATTAAAACTGAGGGTTTTTTTGAGAATCACGTTTTTTAATGTAAATGAGATTCAGGATCCTATTGTGACGTCGTTGTAACGCAGCTGATGGACAGGGCAAGTGGAAAAGTGTTTTTTGTAAAGTTTAAAGTTTAAAATTTCCATAACCTGTAAAATATAACATAAATCTGAAAGAAACTCGTTTCATTTTCATCACAGGACATTGGTGAGTAAGGTGGGCCAAAAATTGTAGCGCCATCATGTACTGTTTTGGCGTTGTTTTGGGGACAACCCCACACACATGCAAATCAAACAAGATGAGAGTTTTAATTATATTTAGATGCTGAAGGAAGCTTTGCCCATCACAGAATAAGATTTTGTTCAATAGGCAAAGGATAATTCCTCCTTAATTGTGCTACTGATCCAGTTCGTTGCAAAGATAAAGCCTGCTTTCATTGATAATCTTCCTGTTTAATATCATAATGCATAATTATATCTGTAATGTTATTCATGACAGATTCCTTTGGGAAAATTAGCAATAACTGTCTTTGCTATCAATTAGACATCTTACTTTATCTCACAAATCATCTAACAACAGATTTTAGAAGGATTGATAACAATGTTGTGCTTGGTGATGTGGCATTGCAAAAACTCACTAATACACAAGAGTAAATGCAGTACATACTGCAGTAAATGCAGTACATTTGCAGCATATATGGCTTTATGTAACAATGAATAGTTTTTAGGGTCTAATACCTTTCAACATGCATTTAAAGTAGCAGTCTATTTATAATATTACAAACGCCAGAAAATCTGCAATTTTCTCCCAACGAGATTATATGACAATATTGAACCAGAGATGTGGATGAATTCATTTCACTCTTCAAGAAACTGACGAAACCAGCAAACCCAACAAATCGTTTGTTTGAGAGTATGTTCAATAGATCCTCGCAAATATTCAATCAACTTGCATAATCTCGTGTTTTGTTTATTTTTACTGATTTCATAGGAAATAAAGCAAAGTTCTATAATATCTGGTCAATCTCTTTTACCAGTTCGCATAAAACAACAGCTGGAGGAACTCAGTGGGCTAAGCAACATTTGTAGAGACAAAGGGATGGTCAGGTTTCTTGCATTAGGACGTCCATGAGTCAATTTCAGTCAAGAATTGAAGATATGATGTTTGAACATTGTCATGTCTTAAAAATCCACACAAACTATATTTCCTTTATATATCCTATTACTTCTTCAGAAAGTTCCATGAGTTTGTTCCAGCATGACCAATCCTCCATTAATCTCTGCTAATGAAATCCTAATTATATTGGACTGGCCTTTGCTCTTTGCTGCAAATGAAGGCTCCATCTATTCATCGGCCTTGCATTTGACTACAGAATTTCTAGGGAGAGGGGGAGGGGGAGGGGGAGGGGGAGAGGGAGAGGGAGAGAGGGAGAGGGATGATTCCTTTAATGGGTGAAAGTAACAGATAATGCACGATTGGAGGAGGGTTAAAATTACAGGCCTCTTCATGGAATCAAGTAATCGTAAATAATTGGAGACACAAGAAAATGCAAATGCTGGAATCCTGCGCAAAACACAAAGTGGTGGAGAAACACTGGGTCACGCAGCATCTGTGGACATAATAGACAGATGATGTTTTGGGTCAGGATCCTTCTTCAGACTGATTGGTAAATAAACATTCATATTTTAACAATTGAATGCTCACCATTTGAAATGTGGTACAATTGCCCCTGATGATGTAGCCAATATTTAGTTTTCAAATAATATTGCTAAAACAGGTGAACCCCAAGTTTATTAGTATAATTTTGCCAACAAGTTCATCCTTTTCCTTCACTTGTTTAAATGAATGTGGGCATGTATGGTCAATTAAGTTCCCATAAAGGGAGATTACAGATCCTCTTAAGGAAGAGAATCGGTCCACTTAGATCAGTATGGGGATTCTGAGGGGCAGGACCTGCCAGCATTTGGATAAACAAGGACTAACTAGGGACAGTCATATTGTGTGTAGGTAATCACGTCTCAGTTGTATTAGAGTTTTTTGTTGAGGTAGCGAAGAGGATTGAGGCAGAGCAAGGAACAATATCTATATGGACATTAGCAAGGCCTTTGACATGTTCCTGTATGGTAGGCTAGTCAAGAATGTTAGATTACAAGGTATCCAGGGAAAATTGGCTTGATGGTGATGGTAGATGAATGGGCGATGGTGATGGTAGAAGAATGCTTTTAGGATTGGAGACCTGTGACTAGTCGTGTCCCAGAGATTGCTCTGTGGCCCTTTGTTGAACCTCAATTATTTAGACCATTTGGATGAAAATGTACAAGGCATGATTAGTAAGTTTGCAGATAACACAGATTGGAGGTATCGTAGACGGTGACGATGATTGACAAAAAAATTATAGCATAGTCTTGATTAGATGGGTGGGTGTGCCAAGGAATGGAAAGTTGGTGCGTTATGTGAAGTCAAACTAGGATAGGACTTTCGCAGTGAGGACTTTCACAGTGAATGAATGGTAAGATCCTGGGGAATGTTGCAGATCAGAGGGATCTGGAAGTATGAGCACACGATTGCTGAAAGTGGCATCACATGTAGACAGGGTGGTGAAGGTGTTGGCCTTCATCAATCAGGGCATTGAGTACAGTTGTGAAGTTACGTTGCAGTTGTACAAGTGGGTTAGGCACACTTGGAATATTGTGCACAGTGAGTTACCCTGCTAGAAGATGTCATTAATCTGGAAAGAGTGCAAAGATTTACAAGATTGCTGCCAAGATTCAAGGGTCTGAGATGTAGGGAGATGTTCGCCAGGTTAGGGCCTTAGTCCTTGAAATGTAGGAGATTGAGGGGTGACATTATAGAGGTGCATAACATTATAAGTGGCATGGATAAGGGGAATGCATACAGTCCCTTCCTCAGCGAAGGGCAATCCAAAACTAAAGAGTATAGGTTAGTGTGAGAAGGGAAAGATTTAAAAGGGACCTGAGGGTCAACTTCTTCACATGGTGGTGGTGCATATATGGAACAAACTGTCGGAGAAGGTGGTTGACCTGGGTACCATAACAACTTTGAAAATACATTTGAGCAGGTACATTGATACAAAAAGCAAACAGGTATATTGGTCTAATGTGGGCAAATGGGACTAGCTTAGATGGGCATCTTGGCTGGCATTGACAAGTTCAGCTGTAGAGCCCGTTTTGATGTTATATTACTCTAGGAGCTTATTCAAAAATGTTTAATGGTGGCCTTCTGCTTTCTCTGTTGACCTGAAATGCTAACTGTGTTTCTCTCACCACACACACTGCCTGTATTGCTGCGGACTTATATAATTTTTTGTTTTTATTTCAGATTCATATCTTCTGTAGAATGTCGCCGAGTAGCTCTCTTCATTCTGTTTCTCACAATTTTTTGGTCTAATTAATAGTTTGGATCCTTTTTAGAATTTTTCTGAATGTTATAAACATTCAGTAATCGCAAGTTGTTGGAAACACAAATGACAGGTTGGTCTTTTTTACAGAATAATTTAAGGCCGCAGTTATAGTTGTTATATAGAGTCTTGGTAAAACTGTACCTGAAGTAGTATGTACAGTTTGGTCTCCTTATTTTAGAAAAACTATTGCGCAAGTGGGAGAGCAGTTAAGATTCATTAGATTGATTCCTGGGATGGTGGATTTACCATATGATAGAGATTGAGTAGTCTAGGCTTTTGTTCTTGAGACTTTAAAAGATTGAGAAGAGAACTCACTAAAATAAACACAATTCCTACATCGCACAAATGGATTCAGGGGACTCAGTGTCAGATCGAGGGTTAGACCAGCCAGGGCTGATTTGAAAGAAATTTCTTCATGCAGAGGATGGTGAATCTTTGGAAGTCTCTAAACCAATTGTTCTCACATTGAATTCATTCAAGACCGCTGTAGGAATCTTGAATGAATCAGGGGATTTTTTGATAGTGCCGGAATATGGCATTGAGGGAGAATATCAGCAAGAATTGATGAATTTTGAAATGGTCTACTCCTGCTCCTATTTCTTATGTTCTGATTCAAAATATTTACAGCCAGCTGTAAATATGCATATTTTTTAGTCTTCTTCCCCATAATGGAATGTATGTTTGCCACCGGGAACTAGGTACCTTTCTTCATAGGTTCTAGCTGTGGGAAGCAAAGATAACTTTGAATTAATTCAGAGATCAGTGATGACTATGCACAGCTTACTCCTGACAGAAAAATACATAGGCCTATTAATATATATTTTATACATTTTTTGTTGTTACCGTAATCTTGCATCCCCAATTTATTTTTTCTGGAGAAAAAGTTAAATAACTTAGAAGTAATTTAGGCAGAATGGAAGGTCACAGAGTTTGGGTGAATGGGGGAGGAAAGTGAGAGGGATAGTAAAATAGTATTTCAAGGCATAAAAATCCATGACTGGATCACTGTCAAATTAACATTGTTTTGTTTTAGTGAGTCTGATTGTTTCACCTATACCAGTGGCTCTCAATCAATTTAAATAGAGAGTCACACTATCAACTCTCAATGCGTAATGCAGGGCACACACACACACACACACACACACTTAAAAAATGTTTTTAACAGGATGTCACTTGGGCTGTTGTTGTATGCTGGTGGAGTTGTGGGTTGAGAACCACTGATCGAGACTGACAATCTGATATCCCTTTTCTGTCACTGCCCCAAGACAAATTAAACTATTTCCTGGAAAAGTGCTCTTTTGTGACATTAAACTGGCAATCTGAATCAGAAGACCTGTTATACCTCGATGCAGTGCTCACTCTAAGCTAAAATATATCATAGGAAACACAAATATATAAAAAAATTCCAGATCCTCTGCTGCTTCCAGTAATTACTATTTAGCTAATGAAACAAATAAGATTGAAACAAATAAAATTGAGTTGATCATGTGCGAGATTGAGACACTCAGTTAAATTAAGGAAGTCAGCATTTCATGTATCATTTAGACTGATGACTAATTAATAATGCACAAAATAAAAAGGTTTTGATTATTTTCAAGCTGCGATACAATCATAAAACTTTGATCTGGGAGATCTTGCAGAGACCATCAGGTGGTCCACTTGATTGCAACACTCGTGACTAATTGTTGGTTTATGATGAGTTTATGTCACTGGTACATGAAACATTTCCCAAAGGTAAGCATTACTCCTTTTCAAGATTTGCACAATGAAAAATAGGAGGGATAGGTCTTTCAATCCTGGTCTATCATTCAATGCAATCATGGTAGATCATCTATCGCAACCTCAGTTGCCAATCTTTTTTCATACCCATTCACGCTTTTTGTGTTAAGAAATTTAATTGCCTCCTTAAATATAAGCGACATGGCTTCCAGACCTCTCTATGACAGTACATTGTGTAGGTTTGTCAACTGTCCATGAATTTTTCTTTCCTCTACTCACCTCTTTGTCTTACCCCATATCCTGAGACTTTAATCCGTCATTCTAGACACCAGAACAAGAAGAAAACTTATCCTTGCATCCAGTCATTAAGTTGCCATATTCAATCAATCAATCAACCTATATTGTCATCTTGCAAGCAACAGTTGTACAGTGCAAAATGAAAAGACGTTTCCCAGGGAATAGCTTCCCACTAAAGGGCCCATTCCACTTCAATACTAAACTATTGCATCTGGAAACATATTTATTAAACTTTTCCTATAGGAACGCCAGGAGTTCAAAATAGGCACTTTTTACTTTGAGTACCCTTTGGTGGCAAACAAATAATATCTGGAATTGCAGGAAACTCCCATTTACAACGACTGATACATGTTTTTAGATTACATTCGGAATTTCATGTAAACAACTTTAAATTCTGCTCATTATAGGTGTAACCAGCAAGGCTGTAAAATAACAGAATCATTAACAATAAGAAGACATAAGAAAATAAGAGCAGGCTACTCAGCCATTCTAGCCAAACCCACCATTCAATCTGATTATGGCTGTTCTACCCCAAGGCTCATCTCCACATCTGTGTCAGTTCCTCATATTGGACCTTGATTCCCTAACCTTTCAAAAATGTCTACTTCCTCTTTACATAACTTTGAGATTTACCCCCCACAAATCTCCTGGAACAGAGATAACCCACATCACTGTTTTAAAAGAGGCTTCTTAAACTTACAACCATGTCCCCTTATTCAAGATTCTATCACTAATGGAGACATCTTGACATCAATCTTGTTATGCCTCGTTAGGATTGTACATATTTCAATAAGATCATCTGTCATCTTCTAAATTCCAAAATGAGATCAAATTTGATTTGATGCTTGTGAAAGAACAATGCACTTATCCCAGACATTAGCCTGGTAAATCTTATCAGACTGCCTTCAATGCCACTAAAGGGCCCATTCCACTAGCGCGACTTCTCAGCGACTGTCTTCGACCTTCAAGCTCGAGGGCACTCGCCTGAAAAAGCTCCAGCGGGACGGACGCGCACGCGCACACACACACACACACACCCACTGTGTGTGTGTCGGTCGCTGAAGCGTGCGTTAGTGTGACAGCCCCTGTGTAAGTGGTCCCACACGTTTCCACTTTTTTGTACCTATGAGAAAAAAAAAAAAGTACATTTGAGTTTCCAAATGCAATACTTCCCTATTTCTAAACTCGAACCTCTCTTGCAGTAATAGTCAATATGCCACTTGACACATCAACAACGTTGCAATATCTGGTGGACTTTTTGTGATTTGTGCAAAAGAGATTCCCAGATTATCATGTGAATTAGCAAAATGATCAAAATATCTTGCATCCAAAGGCATGAAATGAAAAATATTCATTGTTTAAGTGAAGTTCTACAGAATATCCATTAAGAATTTATTACATCTGGAACACACAGTAGTTTTTATATTGGGTAAAGTGCTGTTGCTGCTGTTCTGACACACAAGTCTTGCATAGTTGGCAGCAACCTGATAAAGCTATTCAACCTACCATAGCCTGGCAAAGAATGAATATCATCATGGATATCATGCAATATAAAGCAATTTTATTTGGAAGAAAACCGGCAAGCTAGATTCACAAAATAAATATTGATCACAAATGTAAAAATACCTTCATAATTATTGCTATTGTCATGCAGGGAAGCAGTGTCGGGGGATTGGCTCAACATCTAAGTGGCTTCTAGTCAACTGAGCTGATGTCAGTTCAACAATATTCTGGCTCCTGGGAGCCAATAGAAATGTTACTATTCAAGCTGAAATAATCTCCCCATTCACTTAAACACAATGGATATTTCTAGATATCACATCAACACATATCAAAATTTTATGTTGTTATCTTGCAAAGCTATGGTTCCAACAAACCCCACATGTTAAAGCAAATTCTGTAGAACATCACTTACCTGCACTCACCTTTTCACTCAGGGTCGGCTATGCTATTCAAATGGATTTGACTGCCTATGTATGCCTGCAAGGCCAAAGTGCATAGTGGCTATGCATGGCCTATGTGTTCTGTCCCTATACTCAGTGGCAAATCTGACACTGGATCCCCAACCTGCAACTCACCTCTGAATTTTGTTTTTCATCGCACTAGCTTTGAACATCTAAACAAGCTGAGCAGAAAGGAAGAGATAGCTGATGGTTTCCAATGGAACCTCCAGCAAGAGATGAGCACCATTCTACCTAATACAAATGATGCTGGTGACTGACAAACACAAAACCTCAGGATATTTAAGTGCCCCCCCAAAAAAATAATCTAAGGTCCATTTTTGTTAGACTAATATAAAATGCATGTTCTCTTATATTCCCACTGGGAGAAAGTAACAACATAGGAAATAGGGCAAGAGTTGGCCATCTGCTCCTTTGAGCCTTTAAATCCCAAATGTAACAAGATCACTCCTGATCTTCTTAGACAACACAATTTTGCTGCAGTAAACATTTTGTAAATTTCAATGAGATCCCTCATTGTTCCAAGTCTACACAAAGAATATATCAACAAAATTCAATGTTAGAATAACTCAGTAGGACAAGCAGCGGCAGCAGCGAGGGAAGGGGCAGGTGACTTTCAGATTAGGACCCTTCTTCAGACCCTTCTTCTTCAGGAGTCTGGAGAAGGGTCCAGGCCAAAAACATCAGCTGTCCATTCTCTCCCCAGATTCTGACTGACCCGCGGAGTTCCTCAACCATTGGTTTCCCCAAGTTTCCAGCATCTGCAGTTTATTGTGCCTGTAGAGAATACATGTCTAGTCTAATCGATGTCTCATAACATGACAATACCATCACCCAGTAAACTCTGTCAATGCACTAGTTGTCCTTTTTTAGATAAGGAGACCAATGCTATACACATCGTGATGCAGTCTCACAAAAGCTGCAAATTGATGTATTCCGGCATTCACATCCTCTTTTTAAAAAAGCCAACATACTATCTGTATTTCTGATTGCATGCTGAAGCTACATGTTTTCTTTCAGTGACTTGTATACAACCATATCAATCCCTTTGAACATCAAATTAACCAATCATTCTCCATTTAAAAAAATACTCTACTTTCTTGTTCAAGCATCAAAACGGATAACTGCAGTTGTTCCACGTTGTATTGCATCTGCATGTTCCTTCGTAATTAGTCAGCCTGGCTATTTTTCCTTGATGCCTCTCTACATCTTCTTCTGTACTCACAAGATGCCACTTCTTTAGGCACAAGTTGATGGTACAGGAACATTAATTGTTTGCATGGATACTCTTGCTGTTTAACAAGCTAAATTCCATATTGCAATCCACATCCATAATCCTAACATTTCAGAACACTGGCAAGTCTCATAATGCTTGTCCAGTTAGAATACTACCACTTATATGATTGTCCAAACATCTGATCATAAGCACATACAAATCCCAAAACACTCTTGGTTTCAGTATTGAGGCAATAATAAGAATCTTCACATTTGTGTTCATACATTTTCCTGATTAATGCATCATTTTGAGTTTTGTACACAAATATGGGGTAATATATGTTAATATACAGAAATGTATATTCATAATTTTCTAGCCTCAATAAGGGATACATCCATAAGTAGATCATGGTGATCTGTCGGTGCAAGTGTCAGGGTAGGTTTGGCCCCAAGATGGCATTTGCAGCTCGGAGAAAGAATGTAATAGGACCAAGTGTATATCAATCAATATGCATATTGTAGGTTCCAGTTCCATATGAAAATAAAACTGGATTCCTTTCTTCTCAAGTGGACATGGCACTATTTGAGAAACAGAACAGCAATTCCCTATACGTCCGAGGAAAGCGTTTTATTTTAATCCTGTTTATGTTTTGGTCAATTTGGTCAAATTGATTCGGGACATCAGAACAATAACCACTTTCCAAGGAGAATTCAAGAGCCTTGGAACATCTTGATAATGTGTTGTTGCTATATCATTGCCAGTTCCTTCTTTCTCTATATCCTTACAACTAAAAGCAGTAACATTATTACTTATCTACCATCTGCTTAATGAAAAACCATTCAGAGAATCCTCCCCATTTGGTAGAAGGTAGAACCATCTTTGGAAGAAGGGTTCCAACCTGAAATGCCACCTATTCTTTTTCTCCAGAGATGCTACCAAACTCGAAGAGTTACTCCATCTTTTGGTATCTATCTTTGGTAATAAAGGTGTTGATTTCAATTTCCTACAATTTCAAGATAACTACTAAATCCAGGTCACAACCATTGGGATACATTTCATCTTTAACAATTGTTTTACATTTTAGAAACTTGCTACTTCTGCGCCGCTAATATGCATAACTATTTCTGTTATTATGACTTCATTATATTGATCACCGCTGACTGAAAAGGAATGTAAAACATCTATTATGCTGATTGAGGAAAGAGTGCACATGGATTAGGATTAAAACTGATTTTCTATTGGTTCAGTGATGCCTGAATCAGGTAGATCAACTAATAGCTCGAGGCTTGCAAAGCCAAATAAAAATCTACTTTGGAAACAGGTTTCCTAAAACCAGGTTCCAGAAAGATAGAAATTGAGCCATTCTGCCTCCTTGACCTTATTCTACTTTTTAATTATATACACTGCCTTGATCCATAGCTCTTAGCATCCTTCACTTTACAAAAATAGATCAATCTCAGTCAGGCCAATTGTAATTTATCACTCTATGAAAAGGGAGGATAATGTTTGGAGAATAAAACAATCTTTTTTACCTTTGATCCATCAGAAATTGCTGACAGATGCATGGGTTTCACAACAAATAAATTAATTGGACATTAAAACGTAAAACATTGCGAATGATGGTGATGCAACAGACAACTGAAAATTGTAAGTTTTCAGCAGTCCAGGCAGCATCTGTGAAGAGAGAAACGTTGTTGATCTTTCCAGATGAAGACTTTTCATCACAATGATTAAAATGTTGATAAAAGGTCATAAATCTGAATTGTTAGCACTGTTTCTCAACCTACAGATGCGGTGTAATCTGGTTACTGTTAATTTAGAGATCTTGCAGTACACTAAATGACAGTTTTATTTTCTACTCTATACACGTGCATAATTATCATAGGTGAACATGATACTAACAGTGAAAATAAAGAAGGTTGCTCTTATTTTCATGATGCTTCAACATGTGTGTGTTAACAACTGAGAAAACTATGCTTTAACATATAATAGATAATTAAATTTCAAGCTCTCTATGGAATAATACACAGCAGTAGCATTCGAACCAATGTTAAAATTAAAGTCTCAATGCATGTAAAACAAAGCTTATTCATTTTATCAAGTAAATTAAAAACACAATGCACTGCCAGTCAAACTGCTGACAGCATTGTTATATCACTGTTTCATTAAAAATTATTTCTACAAGTGATCTAACCATTCTAGAGTTCATGTTACAATCGGCAGACTTGGATGAACATTTTTTTGTCATTTTCCTAAATATTTACTTTGCAAGCTTTTAAAACTGAATTATTCTTGCATGTTCTGTATTGCAAACCTAAGACAGCACTTCACATTATATCTTCTGATATAGAACATGAAAGGTTTAATAGGCTAAAACTAATTTGGGTGATTTTCGTCACCTCCTTAAACATTCTGATTCAGTAATCTGGAACCAGCTTTCAGAATTTATTTATGGCATTTTATAGTGACATGTGGGCAAGTGACTTTTTTTTTTAAATATAAAGACATGATGCACCACAAATGGGGCTGCTTTTTTTCCTTCTCTGCCTCTGTTGGCTAAAGGTCTCTTGATAAAAATAAAACGATCCCAGCATATGGAGTAGTTGCTATGTCCTTCCGGGGATGGTCTGCAGCTATGCGCACCACAGGCACGCCAAGGAGAGGTGACTTGTCAAATGCAATTTCAATCATTGGGTGGGTTGGATGAAGCAGATTAGTCGTATGCAATCATGATAGATAGTTTATCCCAGCCCCAAACTGCCGCTTGGGAAATCTTGCACGCAAACGAACAGAAACTCAGTCATTATTAGTGTCAAGAAGCCATACGGAGACACAATTTGGTTGCCAGCCAGGCAACGTTGAATCATGCCGAAAAAGAAGTGACCAATTGCAGTTTTAAAAAAGGAAATGGATAGTGATGTTGTTATTTGGAATTGTTTCAGAGGGAAAATAAAATCATAAATGTTGAATATTTTACTCATTCAATTTTAATGCCCCTCACTGATGTTAGACTGAGTGAATGTAAATTAAGTGCATTAGTGCCCTAATTCTTTTCACCTTGATCCTAGAAGTTGCAAAGGGGCAGGATGGATGCAGTAAGCAGTGTGTACTATATTACTCATTCAAAAGCAAAAATCCTTCAATAAAGCAACTGCAGAATTCATCTGCCACTTTAAAAATCATATTTCTTGCATGAGGTTAAAAAATGCTTGTGCAGAATAATTGTTCTTTTCTCTTTGCATTCGGTCTTCTAAAAATAAAACATATTAAAAATTAACAAAAGCAGAGAAGGCCTTAAGTCCAATGCCTGAAGCAAAATGCTTTGACAAACCTAGCAGCTCTTTCTGTGCTTTTCCAAATGCACTTGTCACTCAGTATTATCCATCCTCATTAATGACAATGGGAAAGTTTATCTTAGAAACAGGTTTTAAATCATCTACTGTTTACAAGGGGAGCATGAAATCTCCTACAAAACAGAAGGCGGGAACAACTTCCACAACAAAATCACTTTTGGCAGATATAATGTCTAAATCACATTGCATGTTAAAATTTGAACTTCTTGGGTTTCATATTTTTTAATGAAACATTCATTATTGATTTGTGACTGACAGCAAAAATAATTTCTAATGTAGTAAAAGAAACACCCAGATCGAAGGTGTGGGAAAGTTATTTCTAGCCATAGTTTTTGTGCAGATGTAAACGCAGACAAGCAGAGATAGCCTGTGGCTACAGTGTTGTAACAGAATGGATGAACATTCCTCCATGTATCAGCCCAGCCCAGATAATTAAACAGCTCTACAGTAATTGCACTTGTTTGAAATCATCTGCAAAGAACTGGGCTTTTGCTAGGCATGATAGAATAACTAGTTATTCATTTTGGTTGGGTGATGAATTTTCAAGCCTCAAAAAAAATCTAACATGCTCACAATATTAACATCAGTCAATGTAGACTTTTGCAAATAAATCGTAAGATTCAACATATGAAGCAGTAATCAACTGAAATATTTGAAACAGGTACCAAACAATATCTCAAACACTCAACCTACATTGCAATGGATCCTCGTCACAATGTTACTTGAATCTCAATCAGCATGTGCAATAGGGAGTAAAGTTAATGCTTTTAACTCTACATTTTCATGACTCCCTCTAGCACGCTAATTCAGCATTCACGTCGCTGCACACTTCCCATTTTCCTGAAGGCATACATTTCTTTCAGAATCATGCCCCACAGCCTCCTGATAGCTTGCATTACCTCCTCCAAGTGGTCCTTTTTCATTCAACAGGCACCAAATATCAGCAGCTTCCATAGTAATGCTAACTTTAACACTCAAATACATTTTCCACTTGGAAGTGCAAGCAAAAGGAAGGGGAAACAACAGCTCATTGTTTCCTCCCTGAGATCCACGGACTACAAAACCAGTAATATTTTTGCAGAGGCCATGCTATGTGGAATTTAAATAAAATAGAACAATGGAAGATCTGAGTTGGCTAGGCTGTATCCATGGAAGCATGAGGTGTAAATTGACATTAAGGTGAAGATCATGCATCAGGACTGAATGGAAGAGAAAATATTGCTGGTAGGTAGCATTATGAGAATGGAGGTTGGGGCAGAGGCAATGTAGGTGATAGATGGAACAAGATGGAGAAGGGATGACGGGTAAATGGAACCAGTCAGGTAGGAGAACGGGAGAGATGATCAAAGGTTGAAGAGAACTACTGGGTGTCCTGAAATAGTAAAATTCAATATTCATACCATTGGATTATAGGCTGCACAAATGAAAAATGAAGTTTTCTTCCAATTTGGCCTCTCGGTAGAGAAGGCCAAGGTTAGACAGGTCAAAGTGGAAGTGGTAAGGAGTGTTAAAATGAAATGCAGTGGAAGCTCACAATACAAAGAACTTTAAAGTTTCCTGAATTCTATGTACAATTATAAAATATTCTGTCTGTTTTGCATACTTTAATTACATTTATTTCTTAGCTAAGGGCGAGAGACAATGACATTTCTTAGACAATTTTGACAGCATCCCACTGTAAATTAATTTTCCGAAAAACTATTGGTCCACTTTAGAATGAACGAGATTTTAAATTACATTTGCTTTTCTCTTCTTCAGTTGCATTCACTTCTTCCAAATGTTGTGGACTATCCATCAATAATACATCATCCTTGCAGCATAATGGCTGAATCTGGTCACCAACTTCCTTGACATGAATGGTTTGTTCAGGTTGACATTCAGGGTCCTTATATGGTTATCAAGTATAAGAATCCTAGTTATATTTGATAACAGCTACATCCTCATTACAAAGATATTCTGGGATAAAGTGTAAGTCCTCTATCACTGCCAATAGATAAAAATCTCAGAATGGAACTGACAATATTCCTGGTCTGCAACAACTTAAAGAATTTCAAATAATGACTGAGAAAATAAAAGAATGGATACAAGTTTGTAACCAAGTTCATCCAGAAACAGAATGGATAGATAATCCATATTGTCTTCCAATTGACCTCCTCACCTCCTACATGCTAGTCTTCAGCCAAGTTGATTTGCTCTATGGAATATTGAGACGTGTCTGAACTGAAATGCTCATAAACTCCTGGATCAGTGTGTTTGCTCTATGTAATCTGTTGGTGCTGTACAACATTGTCCAAAAATAAAGATCCTGGAAACTGTGGAGCACAGGACCCTCTGCTCAACAAATACGGATGGAGCTGATGAAGTTAATTGCAGCCTGCATTGCAACAGTTCAGCCTTTAACCATCTGCGAAGCAGTAAAACGAAGGAGAAGTGTCGAGGATGGCATGGGGAAGAGCAAATCGCTCTGCAGGAACTGATGGCATGGAACTAATAGCCTTCTTCGATGTTGTAATGAGTGTTTATCCAGTTGCAAATCCTCTATTAATGAAGCAAGTTCTGGCCTGGAATGTGGCAGATAATATCCTTATTTCTTAAGTGCCAGGGGATGACCACCATCAGTAACACAGAGTCCCATCAGCTCCCTAACAATTTTCAAAGCTTGCATTTGCATGCTTTTTGCTGGGGTACATACTATATGGTACAGTATGTATTAACAGCACATCAGTGATGGATGATATCAAATTTTAGCCAGTGTTAGCTAACTAACATTATGCTGAATATTAGCTGGACTCCTGATGTGCCAAACTGCTTTGACCTTGATATGCCAAACTGGTTCAGTCTGGTGTAGTCTAAGCTTTGTACATGGTGAAATGGCTTTAGGGAGTTAGCTGAGCAACAGGTAACATTCACCAGGAAGTGAACCACTCAACATAGAATGTTCCAGTAGTCATTCCAATTATTTCATTTATAGAGTCACATTTCTAATCATTACTAGGATACCAAGTGCATGCTCTATGCCATTCTGCGAGGAACACTGCTGTGGTATTGACCATCTGAATTTTTTTGGTGCCCTCCTCTCTCTGACCTGATTTCATCTGAATTAGCTATACTTCATATCCTTTCTGGTTCAATCTTGACAATGTTGTTAAAATTACAGACAAAGACATTGATATTTGTTGAGCAGATATCTGTTGAGCAGGCTGAATACCAACACCCAACACCACACACTAATATTCTCTGGTCACTGAACTTTAAGCCATCGTTTTGTCAGACTTCACCTACTCTAGCAAATCTGGTTGCCAAGGCCTCAAACATCATTGTCCCTGCAACCACCCCTCTCCACACAAACATTGAAGTTTAATTTTTTTGATAATTCACCAAAAGTGTTGCTACGAAAAACACAATGTGTCAGCCTGCTTTTAAAATACAGACTTTAATTATTCTCGCCTTAACTATTTTTTCTCCTCTTGTTCAGTTCCCTCCAGCCTTTGAAACTTTCTGATGCCTTCCACGTGCATTAAAAAATAAAGTTTCTGAGAAGTAATAATCTCCTCCAACAGTTTCCCTCATCCAGAACAGGACAGTTTATGTGTTTTCCACAAACAAAGGCATGACTAGCTTGCATCCATCACCACTCACTTCCTGCGCAGCCTGGCTGAATTTGATCTTATGTTGAACAACTCGTGTTGACATCTCTCTTGACTACACCTGCCTTTTCATTGAATAAACAGAATAATACGTGGTCAACCACAGACAAAAAAAAAGAGCAGGCAGGTTGTTCAGGAGACCCTTGAGGGCATCTTGCTCTCTAACCAGTAATCAGTTATGAATAATGATGGGGGAGAGGATTCCCTTGGGGAATGTAGCCAGGGCCAAGGCCATAATGCCATGGGTGGATCGGTTGTACATGGAGCAAAGTAAAAGGTCAAGAAAGCAATAGTTAACGGGATTTTGCACTTAGAGGTGTAGGCAGTCATTTCTGTAATAGCTTATGTTATTCTACAATGATGCATTTCTGCTTGATGTCAGAATCAGGATATCACAGCACATCTGTCGAACATTATGGCTTTATGGCAAAGAAATCGTAGATGGGGCGGAGAAATGGCAGATGGAGGTGGAGAAATGGCAGATGGAGTTTAATCCTAGTAAGTCTGAGGTATTGCAGTTCGGGAGGTCGAATGCAAGGGGAAAGTATTAAAGATCATTAAAAGCATTGACATGCAGAGGTATCTTGGGGTTCAAGTCCATAGCTTCCTGAAAGTGACAACAGAAGTAGATAGAGTGGTATAAAAGGTGAATGGTATGCTTGCCTTTATCAGTTGAGATATTGAGTATGTCAGGATGTTGTGATGCAGCTCTATAAGACTGGTTTGGCTACATTTGGAATATTGCGTGCTGTTCTGGTCGCCCCATTACAGGATGAAGAGACTTTGGAGATTACAGAAGAGGTTTACTAGAATGCTGCCTGGATTAGGGGGTATTAGCTACAGAGGTTGGACAGACTTGGATTGTTTGTTCTGGAGCATTGGAAGATGAGGGGAGAACAGATAGAAATATATAAATTTACAATTGCCATAGATAGGAAGACAGTCAGAACATTTTTCTCCAGGGTGAAATGTCAAAGACTACAGGGCATTGATTTAAGGCGGGAAGGATAAAGTTTAAAGGGGATGTGTGGGGCATTACACAGAGTGGCGGGTGCCTGGGACATGCTGCCAGGGGTGAAGGCAGGTGATAGGGGCTTTTTAAATAGGCACAAAGTCATGCAGTTTGAAGAAGGGTCTCAGCCTGAAATGTCACCCATTCCTTTTCTCCAGAGATGCTGCCTGTCCCACTGAGTTACTCCAGCATTTTGTGTCTACCTTCGATTTAAACCAGCATCTGCAGCTCTTTCCCTCACATAGGGAATTGAGAGATATGGATCATGTGCAGGCAGATAAGATTAGTTTAACTTGGCATCATGTTTGGCACAGACATTGTGGGCAGATGGGTCTTATCTTGTGTCATACAATTCTATATTCTACGTTCATTCTGGAGGAGAAAACTAAGCTGTGAGGGTTGTCATCAATACTGAAAACAATGGTAAAAAAAGAGTTTGTAAAGAGATTTAGAAGTTGCACTTTAAAGGTAGTCCTAGATCCATGCCATGCACCAGCCTTGACCAAAAAAGGTGAATAACACAGATAGCTAGAGAATTAATACAGGTGGGTGGGGTTTGCATTCCCAGACAATTGAACCAGCGCTGTGGAACGTGGAATCTGTACAGGCCAGTAAGAGCCAATATCATCACGTCATCTTACCAGTACTGCTACGTTGGATTTAAAGGGAAGGGAATTCGAAAGCTGAGCAAAGATTCAAATGGAAGGTTGAAAACTAAAGCGATATTTTTAAATGAAAAGGAACAAAAAAGATGTCTGATCTGCTTAATGCCAATATTTTTGTTTTAGTTCAGTTTTAGAGACACCGTGCGGAAACAGGCCCTTTGGTCCACCGACCGCACCAACCAGAGGTCTCCGCACATTAAAGGGCCCGTCCCCCTGACGCGGATGTACAGCGACTGTCTTCGACCTTCAAGCTCGAGGGCACTCGCCTGGAAAACCTCGAGCTGGATCAACAGTCAGCGATGAAACAGCGAGCGAGCACACGCACGCGCACGCACACACACACACACACACACACACACACACACACACACACACACACACACACACACACACACACACACACACACACACACACAGAGCAAAGGTGGGGGCCAGGGAATGCGGGAGAGCGCTGTCTGAAATTCACACCCGCGATGTTCAGGAAGGTAAATGATGGCTGCACAGTGTACCGCAAGTCCTTTAGAGAGCACGGAGCGGGCGGGGGGGGAGAATGAGAAGGAGAGAGAGGGAGAGAGAAGGGGAGAGTAGGGTGGGAGAAAAGGAGTGGAGACACTTTTAAGAAGCCAGACAACATAATAAAGTTTAGCGGGCATTTAAATTACCGGTCGGTTTTCCTTGTTCCTGAAAACTCCAATGAGCCAATTAAAATGCACGGTCAGCGAAGGAGATTGCCTACGGCTGCCCTCGACTGCCTGTAACTACATAGCGACCCCACTCCACTGCACTACGAGTTCAAAAGAATGCCGACCAATTTTTACTCACAGAAAATGTTTCAACATGCTGAAAAATTTTCCTCCACCAAACTGAGGTCACGAGTATGCGGGAACTCCCCTTGAGCATGAAAGAGAGTTCCAGTGACCTCAAATGACCTCCTAGGACCACGTGTCAACCATGTTGCGAGTTTGAGTCGAGGGCAAACTCTTCTAAACTCGCAGATTAGGTTGCCGCAGTGGGACAGCCCCTTAACACTATCCTACACACACTAGGGACAATTTACACCTATACAGAGCCAATTTTCCTAAATACTTTTATGTCTTTGTAGTGTGGGAGGAAACCGAAGATCTCAGAGACAACCCGCGCGGTCACGGGGAGAACATACAAATTCCACCGAGACAGCACCCGTAGTCGGGATTGAACCCGAGTCTCTGGCGCAGCAAGCACTGTCAGGCGGCAACTCTACCGCTGCGCCACCGTGCCGCAGAATGGCAAAAAGCATCTGAATAAGGCAGATGAGCGCACTAAACGTTGCTTAGAAGTATGACATCACAGCTATTATAGAGATGAGGCAGATGGAGGGTTAGCACTGGAAGCTATTGTAACTGGTTCCAGAGGTTTCAGATGTGACAGAGGAGAGCACAACAAAGGGCAGTCATGAATAAGGAAATTACAATATTTTTGTTTAATGCTTTTTTCTGGACCTATGTACCGTTGGCAAGGTCAGCATGTACTGCTCAACCTTAAATGTCCTCCAACAGAGTCGCTTGCTGGTTATTTCAAAGGACCTTTAAGACTCAACCACATTGCTCCAGGTCAAGAGTGATCTATAGGCCAGGCTGCATAAAGAATCTCAAATCTCAGGAATGTTACAACGACCATCAAGAAAAAGGAAACAATAAAGATGTACCACAGACCGCAAGCAGTCTGAAGGAAATAAAAAAACAAAATTGTAAACACATTTCTGATAAATGCAAAAACATTAGGGTAGTAACATGTGGGAATTTAATTTATCGTAATATTAACCAGGATACTGTCTGTGTAAACAGTTTCAAGAAGCTGCAGATTACAGAAGAACCCTTTAAACCAATTACCAAGCAAGACTAACCAGAGGAGTAAGGAGGGGAAATTTTGGATTTAGTTTCTAGGAAATGGTTGGATACATGGAATGAGTTTTAGTTTGAGAGCATTTTTGACATCATTCAGGTTTAAAATAAATAGAAATAAAGTGATTAAATTAGAATCAGCCCAATTGTTCAAGATTGCAGCTTACTTCAGAACTTTTTCCAGGGCAATTGGTGATAGGCAATAAATGATGATCCTTGGCAGTAAGATCCCAACAATAACAAAGTCCTCTTTGTCTTTCATACCTTCCATGTTACAGTAGAAATCAGATAATCTGGCATCTGATTATTCGGAAATCCTAATGGTCCATCATCTGGTTCACTCATGGAGCTGGGGTTCTAGAATGCATATACATGCATAGGGTTTGCATAGGGTCTATGGCCAAAGCCATAGGGTAGAATATGGCCAAAGCCAAAGCGTAGAATGCATAGGGTCTATGGCCAAAGCCAAGGGTCTGGAGGGTAGCCAGGGCTGGGGATAAGGTGTGTGGGTGGAGCTGGGTTGGTTCTGGCCTACCATTAGTTACAAATACAGCCAAGGACTCGAGTGCTTGTACATTTATCACTCCAGTTTAGTTCATTGGATTCATTGGGAAATTTGTTGTATGGCTGTGTAAAATAGAGGGTATTATTTGGAGTAACATCCAATAATCTGGAAAGTTTGCTAGTCTAGAATCACCAATGTTGCGTTTTATTGCAATACAAATCTTAGGTTTTATTCTTTCCTTATTATGCCCCTGTCCCACTTAGGAAACCTGAACGGAAACCTCTGGAGACTTTCCGCCCCACCCAAGGTTTCCGTGCGGTTCCCGGAGATTGCAGTTAGTGGAAGCAGGTAGGGAGACTGACAAAAACCTCCGGGAACCACACGGAAACCTTGGGTGGGGCACAAATTCTCCAGAGGTTTCCGTTCAGGTTTCCTAAGTGGGGCAGGGGCATTACTCTTACCCACTCCTTCATCACCACTTTCCCAGCATCTATACTTGGTTGCTACTTCTTTAACATTTTCCAGTCCTAACAATACATATTGGGCTGAAATCTGAACTTTATTTCTCTACTTTATTTTATCCTTTCCTTTACTGGAAAAAAAGTGATATTGATCATGATAATCACCTCTCACTCTGCTGTCAACAACACATGCTAGATCAGGTGTACATTTTCAGGTACGTTATCGTTGGCTCTTTACAATCTACATACCGAATTGATACCAAAATATAATGCTGTGTAATTTCAACGCAGACTTATTATTGGAAATATCAAGTGGTGGTGATTCACATGTTTATTGGCTAGCAAACGCCACTGCATTTCAATGCATGCCATTGACCTCAAACATAATAATGTCCAAATTCATCTAGAAGTTCAGTCTGTTCACTGTGCCCTATTTCACTCATTTCTCATCCAGGGTCTCGAACCGAAACTTCACCCATTCCTTCTCTCCAGAGATGCCGCCTGTCCCGCTGAGTTACTCCAGCATTTTGTGTCTACCATTTCTCATCCAATGCTGCTGTGTTTCTGCTCGAGTTAGCATGTACCAAGATATAATGAAAAGATTTGTTTGCATGCTATCCAAGCAAATCATATCATACATGGTAAAATCAAGCTGTACACAAGTATCACAGGTATTGTGAAGAGAAAAATACCAGAACACAAAGCATTAAAGCGTTACAGTTCCAAAGAAAAAGTGCAAGGTCCACACTCAGGTAGGTTGGAAGATTAATTTATGGGAGGACCATTCAATAACAGGCAAGAAGCTGTTCCTGAATCTGGTGGTATGTGCTTTCAAGCTTTTATATCTTCTGCCTGACGGGAGAGAGGAGAAGAGGGAATGACCGGATCGACACACAAGTTGAAAAAAAAAGCCACCATCAAGGACGGCGATGGTGGCTGTTTTTTTCAAGCTGTGTGAAGTGCTGATGGAGTTTGGAAGATATTGCCATCTCCCATAACAATGTTTTGTTGATGGTACACAGTGCCTCCAAAGAGTAGGACCTGAATATGTACTGTAACTAATTGGTGGTAAATGTAATGAAAGGTTCTATAATGAATGAAAATATTTCTTTCTTATTAAATGCAGTGGTTCTCCATGATAGAAATGCAAACTAGAATACTAAAGTGGGAAAATACGGTAACATTTGCTGCTGTGAGAACAGAGTCAAAGCATAAATAAATATGCGTATCTTTGGTATATCTGGCCCTCAGCAGAGACAGAATTTTACAGGACTAGGAACAAGGGATAAGATCCTGCACTTGAGAAAAAGATGGCATGGGGTACGGCAAATAATCTTTTTTAGGAATTTTGTTTTCAATTTTATGCCATTTCAGATGTTTCCTCTGCAAATCAGTGATGAAATGTCAATGTGTACCTGAGAGTAGATGTCACTTGAATTTATTTTTGGTTACAAACTTTAAACTCTTGTTTCTTACTTCAATCCAACTATTTATCTGCCTTCGTCTCTTTTGTTTGTTCACTTTCCTGCTCTTTGTTTATAGCTGTATTTTTCCAAACTCTCCCATCATTTTCTGACTCATTCTGCTCCCTCATTCTTTGTGTTGCGATGACTGTTTAAGCTTGGAACATTTATGCAGACCAACATATACTCTTGCTGCTAATGAATGACAGAAGATAAAATAACCAAAATACAGAAAAAGAAAAGTTACCTTATTAAGATGACTATTCTTTCCTTAATTATAGGTGAACAAAACTGAGAAAGGAGCTGTTATAAATTGGTACAATTCCACTACCCTCCCCCTTCTGCTTAAGGGTGCTGAGTTGTGGTATAGGCAGCTCAGCCTAAATTATATCAGGATCTCTGAAGATACTTGAATGATGCTAATGTGTTAACTATTCTGTAATTAGAAAACATACAATGGCATACGTCATAGCTAAACACTCCAGTTTATATTGAGGAGTTTAGAGGAAGGCAGGATTCTGTGGATATAATACAACAAACATGTGCCACATTATCTTGGATACTTATAACCTCAGTCAAAACGTCAATAACACGCCTGAGAATGTGGCATGTGTGCATGCGCACGTAAGCAAAGGAGTTAGGGAGCGAGTATGTGCTTATGCATGAAGGAGAGTGGTATGCTTGTTTGCATTGTTTGTGGCATCAAAAGTCCTTTGGTCCATCAAATAATATGCATTATGTCAGGAAACGTACCAGCAAACACGCTGAGATAATGCATATCATCTGATAACTCAAGAAACTTTCGATAAAACTTCAATACAGCTAACACGCTTGCGCTCTCTTTGTCTCAAACAAAACCACATTGGAGATTTTGAATAGGATTCTAAATATTAAAGGTTATGTGACAAATATGCTGATTGATACAAGTAGCTAAATTACGAATCAGAACAAAGCTGTGGGTTAAGGCCCAATTTTTTGAAGTTTTCAGCTAAAATTCATTACCACCAAAAATTTGTATAGCTGTATATATACAATTCAATCTCTATTAGTAATATGGCAGTGACTACTTTGTCAGGTTGTGTCAGAAGCTTCCATGTTCTGCTCCGTTTAAAGCCAGTTGGAATGTGTAAGAGACACAAGTTAGGGAAGCCTGCAGCAGCCTTAGGGAAAGTCATTGGAATGGCAGTTTTTCTTGTTCACATCAACACCAGTGCTGCTGTAGGCTGTTCTTAAAATGGAAACATTGTGACATTACCAACCAATAACTAAACAGGAAACAAAATACAAAAGTGAGAGACAATTAAGCAACCTAGGCAGGAGGAGTTCCAAAGGTATTCCATAACATTATTAGAAGATCATAAGAAAAATGTGGTAAGTCGGATCCTGATGATCTCATCACAGATGTCAAGTAAAACCTATTATCTTGGCCTTCATAATAAAAAAAAAGCAAAAATGTTTTAGATAGCGTTCAGCTTACCTAATCGGGAAAGTTTGAGTATGTGTCTAGCTGTATAGGCATCCTTTGGTCAATCATCAGAAAATCAAAGGCAATTGGCATAACTCAACTGAAACTTTAATGCCGCATGATTGTGTCGTGTAAGCTCGTTTTGTGCGAGGGGCATTGCAGTTTAGCAGGGAGATTAACAGACGGACCAAAAGTTGGCCTCCAAACCTTGCCCTGCTGATGCCTCAAGCCCTTTGAAGTCTGACCATCATACCTGGCAAAGCAGCAGTGGGAACTAGGCTGGTGTCAGCTCTAATCACATTGCCTGCCTCAGCATGGCTAACTACAGGGTGCACTAATTGGCCCAATTGCGGATTATACCTTTTGCTACAGATTCAAGACAATAATTTAGTCAAATGATGGTTTTTATCTCCTCCTAATTAAGATTCCAAAGTGGAAAGAAATAGGATTAGACAGGCAGACTTTTTTGTTGTTTTTCCCTCGGTCTTTTAATACTCTGTTCACTTATGTATGTTTAGTTCAACATTTCATTCCCCTTTTTTAATAAACTTACAAAAACTTTTCTCTCGTCATGCAAATGCACTACTTGCATAATCCCTTAATAACCTTATGTTTAGTAAAACAGCAGTCTGCAATAGAAACTTGTGAAATAAACTAGTTTGCAGTGATCTTATAACGTTATACAACAAAAGCTCATTAGTCACAAAATGGACCTTTTAGTAACATGCCTTCAGTGTATGTGGTGGAATGTATGGAAAGAGGTAATGCATAGCTCTCTAAAGTAAAACTGCACTTCTGTGTTGAATGTGCAAACATTTATAGGTTTTTAAAGACATGTGGAGTGTTAATGGTCGACAAAAATGCTGGAGAAACTCAGGGGGTGAGGTAGCATCTATGGAGCGAAGAAAATAGGCGACGTTTTGGGTTGAGACCCTTCTTCAGACTGATGTGGGGGTGGGGGCGGTAATAAGAAAGGACGAGGCAGAGACAGTGGGCTGGGAAGGGGAGGGGAAAGCAGGAGAAAGCAAGGACTACCTAAAATTGGAGAAGTCAATGTTCATACCGCTGGGGGTGTAAACTACCCAAGCGAAACATGAGGTGCTGCTCCTCCAATTTACGGTAGGCCTCACTCTGGCCATGGAGGAGGCCCAGGACAGAACGGTCGGATTCGGAATGGGAGGGGCAGTTGAAGTGCTGAACCACCGGGAGATCAGGTTGGTTATTGCAAATCGAGCGGAGGTGTTGGGCGAAGCGATCGCCAAGCCTACGCTTGGTCTCACCGATGTAGAGCAGCTGACACCTAGAGCAGGGGATGCAACAGATGAGACTGGATGAGGTGCAGGTGAACCTCTGCCGCACCTGGAAAGACTGCTTGGGTCCTTGGATGGAGTCAAGGGGGGGAGGTAAAGCGACAAGTGTAGCATTTCCTGTGGTTGCAAGGGAAAATACCAGGAGAGGGGATGGTTCAGGTGGGAAGGGACTAATTGACCAGGGAGTTACGGAGGGAGCGGTTTCTGCGGAAAGCTGAAAGGGGAGGAGATGGGAAGATGTGGCCAGTAGTGGGATCCCGTTGGAGGTGGCAAAAATGTCAGAGGATTATTTGTTGGGCGAAAATGTTGGAGGATTATTTGTTAACGGAGTGTTATTGTTAATAGTGGAGTGTTAATGGTTATTTAAGATGCTACCCAAAAAATTCATAATAAAAGCTCTATTATCTGGTTACATTTGCATTGTAGTCGTGGAGCTTGCTAAGCACAAACTGGTTGCCTCATTTTCTACATCACAAATTGATTCTGTAATACGCTTTGGTTCCTGATATCGTAAATGACAAACATAAGATACATCTCTTATAATACATGATATTTTTTGGCCTGTATGAGTCAACAACTCCCTTTTAGTACTTTGCCATAGGTTTAAATCTACATGGATAGAATAATAAGTACGTTGGGAAACTGTATTTGTATTGGTAAACTGAGGGATGCATTTTAGCATTCAGTTTTATTTGATCTAGATTGCAGCTTGTGCGAAAGAAATAAATAATCAAATTGTATTTGCAATTTTTGTAAAGGAATTCAGAATAAATTAACACTTTCAAATATTTACCTTTTCCTCTGGAGAACACCAGCATGCTTCAACGTTTTTATTGCTGAGCGTGAAATATCTCCATTGAAAGTAAGTTTGGGGAAGTGCAGCAGAGTAGCTGATTAACTTGCACTCAGCAACATTTGGGATGTGTGCAGAGACTAATCAACTGTTTGCTTTAAGTCACCTTTGTTTTTGGTCCTACCAAATTTATTGAGGCAACCACATGATTTGGGGGGGGGGGTCTTGTTTAAATAATTTCACTGGAATTTAAGCTGACAATAAAGATTCAGCAATGTCAACAAATCTGAAAAAGTAGATTTAAAATACTCCTTAAAGTATCCTAAATGCATTTTTTAAATCAATTTTGCAAGTAGGACATAAAGGTAGAAGCCAAATGTTTGATTTGAACTTTATAAATTAATTCAATACAGTACCTCAACTAAGCTGGGTAAATGCACGTTACAACTTAAAAAAAAATCCCATGTATGTTATTCAACATGAAACTCTTTAAGAATCCTAATTTTATGGAAAATTACATTAATGCGTTAAGAAATAAAAGAGTTATCCCTGACAGACACTTAATTTTATGACTGCTACGTGAGTTGCTAAGTGGGTATAACAGAGAGGAATCCCAATCAAAACATCTTCAGCACTGCTCCCAAAGTGACCCAATCAGACAATTGCCCACCCGATTAACTATTAACCATTCTCAATGCAATTAAATAATGAAAACCACTGATGACCATTAATTAAGAAAAGGGCATCCTAATTGTCAGTGGACTGAGTATTTAATGATTAATAGATTTTTTTTAAAGGGTGGATTGGGTGGTTGTAGAGGTGGGAGCATAGAAAGCAAAAAAGGATAGAAAAACTGAAAGAAAAAGAGGGATGGTGACAACAGTTGCCTTATCAAGTGGTTAGTTAAGAGGCCAGAGGGTCATTGAAGGGCCACAGTGGTCACTCCAGGGTGAAGTACCAAACACCAAAGCGATGCCAACCCAAATTGACCAGCAGCGAGTGAATAAGACAAAATATGCTAATTTATTTGTGCTGCATTCCCTTGTATAAGCTGAAATAGCCAAGACAAGTGGCCTGCTTAAATGCTTTCCACTTGACAGGAGATTAAATAATATGGTTTGTCAGGGCTGCCCACTTATTTTATCTCCAGTGAAGACTCTACACAAGGACTAGAGAAGAAATAATTATCACATCACAAAAAGCCACTCCTCAAATACGCACTCACCTTTTCATGCTTAGTTAATTAATACTTCAGCCTTAATTGGTTAACAGTTGTATGCATTTGCTATTTAGTAACAGAGGAAAGAGGGAATGGATTCATTTCACTCCTAACACGTCAGGATTACAAACACTACAAATATCTTGGATCACTGCTGAAGTTTGAATCTGGTAGAACAGGAGAATTAACCTCTATAATCATTTTTTAAATATTCCCAGGCCAGCCACATTTAGGTTAATAATACGGAGGAAAATAATTGTAGCGGCATTTACAGCAGAAAATATGTTCACAGTATATTATGTCTGTTATCATTCAGCTCACAATGCATGTTAAACTATTTTCTAAAAACGAATGTAGACATGAGGAATTGCAGATGCTGCTTTACAAAAAAAGACACAAAGTGCTGGTGTAATGCCCTAGTTAATGCAAGCATGTGATCAGTAGTAGGAATTTGTAAATATTAACATTACTACATTGAGATTTCTATTATTTTCGTTCAATACAACATATGCTAGGTATTGCAAATGATGAATAGCAAAAATTATTAATGATGCCAGACTGTATTTTATTGCAAAGATATTTTAATTCAGATCTACAGCAAAGAGATGGAATAAAGTACCAGTCAATCTAAGCAATTAATTTGACAAATGACCCGCAGACATATAATAGTGCACATCCTTGCCTTAGTTTATTCACAAGAGTTACAGAAAAATTCTTGACCCACAAACTGAAAGTGTAGCAAAGAGTTCTTTGCCCTCCCCCACCCCAAACGCTTCTTCCTTTTGGGAAGATAATAGCTTCTATGAAAAATAACTTTCTGCACAGTCAAATGTAAGACATAGCTCATTTTGTTATTAACTTGCAAAACAACTTATTCTTTGGTAGATTTATAAAATAAAGTAAACCTCAGTGTTTCCTACCTCAATAGTGAACAATTTTCGTTTCAATTTGAATGCAAGATCCTTTGTATCAGGCACATCAGAGATTAAACAATTAAGCCGAGGAAGCTGACGAACATGGAATAAACCTTAAGGAAAATTTAAATTAAGAAAAAACATGCTATCATGCAGCTGCATAAATTAAACAAGCTGATAGCAGAACTCTCCACAATTACATTCCTCACTGTCCCTTTTTAAACCAGGGATCGCCATCAGAAGCAATGAAGCAAGCAGTGTGATTATGCCCAAGTAATCAAGCAGAATAAGATAAACAAAAATCCTTGTTCAAGTAAAACTAATTATATTTAGGTACAGATATGACATCCACAAAAAGAATTCTGACGGTTGTCAAAACGGAGGCCCATTTGTGATATTTTCTCTTATATTTACAGTAAGCAAATGTGGCTATCACCTTGCTTGCTGCCCAAAAGCATTGCTGAATGATCTTTATTTTATTAAATGCACCAGTAAGCAGCCACAAAAACATGGCTTATGGGTTGGAAACCTTGACTGACTGCAGCTTTTATAAATTAAATGTATTTTGAGGCTTCAGCCATTGACAAATTGTCACATGCTGTTGTGGTAAATAGCCCTTAAAAGGGGCACAAAATTCAGAATGGATGTGTAAAATAAATGAATATTTGGAAATGAAGCTCATTTATGACCGTTAGGAACTGGTGTATACATGAGGTCTGCTTTTAGCTTCGAGCGGTGTGAGCTCAAATCTAAGCTGATCTTTTGTGACAGGAACATTGGCTGAGTTGGTGCAGTCTAGTCATGGTTAAGGGAATTGGTAAGCTCACTGGCCGAGTGGCTGCCTGGCTTCCTCTGCGTGAGTATTCCCAAAAGCCTGCCTACAATGATGCACATCTGATTGAGCACTGTCTTGGTAATTTGGCTTGACAACATGCGAGTAGTTGCCATGTTACTTTCACAGTCCTAATGCACAGTAAAAGATAAACAGTCTGACCAATAGATTGCTACATTGGGAGACAGTCAAAATGCAGATTCTGAAATGAAATCAATTACTACCTTATGGCAGACAAACTAATTAAAGAGCAAACTGTTAAATATCTATAAATCACTTGGGTACTTTGGACACAATTAGACTTACCATGATAGTCCTTGTAGATTGGATTGGTTTCTCTCTCAGAAGCATTAAATGATTCAAGACCAATCACAGTATCTGATAATTTTACCACACGGCCTATAACTGCTTTGTTCTGTAGAGGATAGAAGAAAATAGATTTAAAGAATTTAAAAAAAGGAGAAGAACAGAATAAGTTGAGGCTAACCCCATAAATAAATAAAGGTAACTTAAAGCTTATCAATGATTAGATAGTTCCCGAATTCATCTTTGTTTAGATTAAAATTTTAGTGGTAAAAATATTTTAGTTACAAATACATAGTATGTTGATTTATGTGAAGTAATGAAATTAAGTGAATACTTAGTTATTATTTTACACTTAAATATTTCAATTGCATTAAAAGTCACATTACTGCTGTTAGTTTTTTTTCACTGTTAGCTTCCATTGAGTAGATTTTATGGACAGCATAATGCTTTCTTTCATGCCAATTCATCTGCTATACACCAATTGTAAATGGAAAACAGCTTCAAAGCTGCAAAGTCATTGCCCTTCAATGCATCGTTTCTTGGTGCATTTTAATAAAAGAAAACACAAAGCGTACAAAGTGTCCTGCATTAAATTATTACTGTTTAGGATGGATTGCTATTGCTAATCTATCTCTAAAGATCTTCATGTTCATGTAAAATTATCTCTCCTGTAATGCTACGTATTAGGAAGAAAATGTACAAATAATTGAAGGCTCTACGAAAGCTGACATCTTAAAATATAACTTAATTTCGCAGGATTCGTTTCTTGTTTTGTTTCTTACTGTGTCCTTTTTGTTTTATGCTGTGCCTGCCTTTTATCTATTAAGACAGACCACATTTTAGGCTACTTTATATTATTTTGGTTTTTACGAAACGTTTCCCATTTCTTATACTATTTCCATTTAAGTTGTTTGAGCCTTGGCTCCTATCTTTTTTATTTTTTTATTGTTTCAGCATGATTTGATTTTATACATGGACTTTTGAGTTGCTGTTGGCTCAGGTTGGGGGAAGTAGGGAAATAAGAGAACTAACTGGACATGGTATTGCTGAGGCTGGGCTGGAGGCAGCAGTGCTGGCAACCAGTACTGAGGTGCCTCATGTGCAAAATATATTGGTAGGCAAGGCCCAGCTGAAGGGTGAGAGCTCCAGGAATACAGCAGAAGGCAAGCTTAAGGTCCCCGAGAGAGGGAAGGCCTGCACAGGAAAAAGCTGTTGGAGGTATTGAAAGATTATGCATTGAGTTGATTAACAAAAAGACCAAGGCTATCATGGTTAAAGAAGATAATTTAAAGTATAATTTAGGGTCATATTGTCAACACGAGAACATTAAAAGGAGGTATGCACAAAACTATTTCATTTATATAGGTGATCGAAAAAACGAAAAAAAGGAAAATAACATCTGCTTTATTCAATATAAAGAGATTCACACAGCCAATAATTTTTCAAGGTTTTAAATTGTCTGCAGATAAATGATTCTTGGTTATAAAATGGGTTTAGCTAATTTTTCTGTTATATAATCATCTAGTACTTTGTAACGGAAATCACAATGTTTTCAATGCACATTCCTGATATAATATTGGCACATACAACATTTTGTTAGTCATGAATTATAGTATTTGACGTAATCCAGTGCTGCAACTACATTAAGCTGTAAAGCTGTACAAATGGACATCATTTACAAAGATAGCTTAAAGCTGGATGTGCATTATGATGGGAGATAAGACATGTACATTGATAAGTCAATTTGTAAAATAATCAACTTGCAATACATGTAATTCTACTCACTTAATCACCATTTTGTATTACCAGAAAATACCGTACTATCCTTATTAATAAGTTCATGCCCAAAGGCAGTGTTACATCGCCTTTTAAGAGGACATAGTTTACCCTTTATTCTGGTTTATATTAAGAGAGATCAAAAATTATTGAGGGATATCATATGTTCCAAAATAAATTAATTGTTTGAAAGGCTAGTCAAAATTATGCAGTTGTTTTTCTTTAGGGAAAAAAATTCTAACGTGCTCTAATGTACTTAGGTGAAAGCAGAGTTAGCAATAAATGACAATATTCAGGGTGTTGCACAAGCATTGAAAATAAATAAAACTTTATACTTCGGTGTTAAAAAAAATCTATAGTTTACACAAATGATTCATAATTCAAAAGTCAATAGAGAAAACCCCCCATAATAAATCTGTGAATCCTATGACACTCTTCAGATTGTAGGTACCCAGGTGATTTACAGTCTTACAATCACAGTGCCAATATTATGCACCATCAACATTCTATTTATTCAGTAGAAGAATATTTGTCATCAATAAATCTCTGACTTGATAACCAATTATGATAAAAGATACAATTCATTTTCTGGGTTCATATTGTCAAAATCTCCCAACTGAATTAATTGGTTGAGTCTTTTCACATTTCCCACTTTTGCAACGATGATTAGCGATTTTTTTATTGTCAGTCTATGCTTGGGCTGTGGAAAAGTTCCTCCATAAATAATGTTATCAAACTATGTGAAATGACTTAACATGAAGATAGTCGATGATGCCATCTTCAATTTAATGTCATCAATTCCCCGTGTTATCAAGATCTAAGTGAATGTACAGAAAATTACCATCAAGATGGTACCATCAGTGTATAACTCTAAATGGACCATGGGTCAATAAACAGACAAATCAATTATTTAAACCTTGTAAACTCAAGACTGTTAAAACAAAACAGGGTGAGATGAAAATATTCAGACTAACGTAAGCAAGTAAATACACAAAAGCTGTTCAAAATTTAGGAGGCAATAAAAACAGCTGACTCCTGTAATGAAGGTGCTGGCTACAGATACTGAAACTTCCAAATGAGCTTATACTAATCCTGTACCAAGTGTTCGCACGTTGATGGGAGAAAAATTATAGCCTGTCATCAGAAGCAGACAGGCAGGCCTCGGTCCAGATGGGAGACTGGCTGGAAGAGGGGGCAGGTGGGAAGAATGATGGGAATGTGCTGGTATACAGAAGACTACTCCCTCTGCTGGCCAGATTGTCACCTGTTATGATTTGAGCAGCCTTGTGTACACTGACATGAGTAATATTAGTATTCTACGATTCTTTAAATAATATTCTGCACTGCCCTTCCCCCTCCCAGTCTGAAGGAATTAAAAAAAAAATCTTTCCTTTAGGCTTTCAGATAAAAACAGCCCTTTACTGTAGTGGAAACATCCACTTCACTCCTTCAATCAAGCTAACATTTAAGTCAATGTTCTGTTTCTAGGGATTAATTACCAGCAATATGTGAAATGATAAAGTTGCTATTAATTAAGTTAAAAAGGGCATTAATACCACCGTGATGCTCATTCACTACTTTCTAAATAAATCATTTCATCTCTGCACAAGAATTCTTTAAGTAATATGTTATTATCCACAATGATTTATACCAATTCAGTGATGAGCATGATAATTAAGACATCCAAGTCAGCCGAATGTGAAAACTAATAATACACAGATGTGACAGTAATGCAAGTTTTCTGTATTTTGATGGATACAAAGAGCATATTGGACACAGGAAAAATACAAGTGAGTGCTCTTAATTACAGCTACAATGAAGCATTTCTTTGATTTTTGTTCCCAGAAGCAGCCTTTTTCTTTGCCCCCTCCTTTGCTTGCCAGGTTATTAGGGCTACCAGTGCCTTCTGTTACAGGATCTAACTGCACTTCTGTTTCATGAGATTTTGGCCTTAAACCAGCATCTCCCAGAGCAGGAGGGATCAGCTTTTTCCCCACTGTTTTCATATAAAGCCTGGCTTCAAAGTTACTCCAGCTCCTTGCTTTCCAGAAGGTTCCATCCCAGGAACTCTCGCCTGCCATTTGGTTTGCTTTCTCATCTCAAAGGAATTGGCTTGCAGTGTTTCCCGATGTTGAACTGGCATTTGCTCTATGGAGTGAGTTATTATTAAACTTTTAGGTCAATTGTGGCACTAACAACTCTTCAGAAGCTTTCAGACACACAGTACAATTTGCCTGCTAATTAAATATTAATATAAAGTGGTGCATTTGTAGATAAGAGCTTTCAGGCTCTTTCTTCTCTTTCAGATGGGGGAGAAACGTTCTAAAGCACATTTCAAGAGTTCTATATTGCAATACACACTTCAGCCTGTGAAAAAAGCCACATGCTTGTGCAGTAAAAATACTAAAATGAAAGTTAAAAATGGAAACAGGCAAAACAAAGAAAATAGAATTTTCATCCTGCTCCTATCTATCATGACTTTCAATTCATGGTTAAGCAAATATCCAGTAGAAACAAAATTTGTATGTCCATATTATGTTGTATAATGATGACACGGACAAGACACAATCAACAAACCTAATACTTGAAAGTCAGTGCCATATGTATACAATTTCATATACATGCCTTGTGGCTGCGTTTCTAAATGGGGCAAATCCAGAGGTTGTTTTGTCCCCTTTGTTCTGAATAGTTTACCAATGACCGAGATTCTGTGTAATTACCGACTGTAGAGTATGGAAGCCAAAGATTCCATATGCCTGAACAGATGACTATTCCCACACCATGATGAGAAGTTGACTGACTCAGGCTTACATCATTTAGTTGTGGACCTTAAAACACCAGGCCTTGTTCCCAGATATGTTTTGTCCAACTCTATTTCACTTATGTATATTTAGACAAATTAATTGGATGATGTTGCACAACTAAGTTTAATCCCGGGGAATCTTTTACAGGTGCTTCTAAAAATGTCTGCACTTTTAACATTGTGGAAATTTCAAAGAATTAATAAATGACTGAATAATAGGAACACAATATCTAGTGAGCATAATGTTGTTGCATTTACTTGATCCGCATATCAGAATAAATAATATTAAATAAACATGGGTTGAAATCAGTCCCAGACACTTGCAATCTGACTATGACCCCATTCGGATAAGTAATTCCATTCAAAACTGCTGCTGTCAGTTCTATGGGCACCCATCAGGTTCCAAAAGAGAGTTGAATATGGAATCTATATCTCTCAACACTTTGAAGTAAGTACTTGAATGAACAATCCTATACTTCATGTTATGCGAATTCTCTTTGTGTACCAGATATAGATGCTTAGTCTTGTAACCAGCAATAAAGAAAGCTATCTGTTGAAAGGGTATACTTATTTTAACTAATTTCCCATTTATATTCAAGTAACGTTCCATGACAAATAATGTTGACACTGATAGCGCCTTCCCTACATGTTTTCTTTTTTCTGTCATAATCATTGCAAAGGAAATAAAACAGTATGCTAGATGCACGGTTATGAGATCCCACACTGTCTCCAATGATTGGAGAATTAGCAGCACGTGATGTTGTTTGAAGCTGTGGCAGAGCAGGAGCAGCAGGGGAGCTCTCTACTTTCCAATAAAAAGGCAAGTTTCTGAGGAATCGTTCTTCTTTTCATCATTTGTGGAACTGAAGAAAACAAAGTTGTTCAACAATGTGAACAGCTGCTATTATTAAACTAAAAGTCCACCAGTGCTTGAGACTGAGAGGCCCACATGTTCAGCTGTCCTCTCATCTTGCCATCCTATCCAATTAACTATTAACATGGAGGGCTTTACACATGCTCTCAGGGACTCTTTAACAGGCTTCTTGGAGAGTTAAACAACTGCACAGCAGGGACTCTGGGAACTGAGTAGCACTGACTGCATGAAAATTCTTGCCAGCTTCACTCCACTTAATGACAGCTCACTCTGCAGTTTAGTGTTTGATTGAGACGGTCAGAAAATTTAACCATTTTTTACAAAACAGATCTGCCTATCAGAAACTTCTGCTTGTAAAACTAAACACAGTAATTCTTAACAAATACATCTGCCCTTTCAAAACATTGATACAACAGTGGAATGCAGAAATAGTTATTTTTACTGAGGCTAATAATGTATCTACATTTACAGCAACATTAACAGCTGTCCATGCAACCAATAGTGAGCACAGCTGGAGTCTGAAGTATTCAATTTTTGGTGCATTTAAATTAGCTTAACATTTATGGATTATTTGATGTAGAATGTTCCTGCAACCATCGTATTTTCAAAAGTAAATTTGAATGCCCATCAACAGTCCCTTTATATGGATTTTATTTGGTTATTCACTCTTGTAGTTTCTTGATTTGTTACAGATTTCTCCAAGTAACCAGGACATCAGTTTCTCACTGACTTTGCCAATAGTCACTTTGACAATACTTTGAATTCTTGTCTTTTTTTTTTTTAAAAGGAACTTGATAATTTGCAGATAGAATAAAACTCCTTAAAGAACTCATTAAATGTTCACAATATTTGCTTGGCATGTCTCCAATATGTCTTTTCCCTTCATAAGGAACATTAGAGCACTTCCTCTGAATTTCTAAGAAACCCCATGAGAACCAAAACAGTTCAACGTCTTAGGATTAGTGCAGTCACTGCCACTCAAACAGTAGTATCAACTGAATCTTAAGTGAATCTAAGTTAATTTTAGAGAGGATTGGAACACAACTTAGAAACTACCAAATAACACCGTCCAATTCTGATGTACTTTATTTGTATATATATATATTAAGCTAAGCAGCCATCAAGTTAAGGTGTTTTTTTACTTTAATTACTAATTATTTTGTACAGGTTTTGAGCATACATCATAATGTTAGGCCAGGGCAGGTTGTAAAATATTAGAAAGTGTAATGCCAAAAATAGTTTTACCCTTGTAAGCCATAAGGCTTCCAGTCTGTGCTGAATGTTAGCCATGTGTTTAATTAATATTAGACTAAGTACAGGTTTTGAGCATACATCATAATGTTAGGCCAGGGCAGGTTGTAAAATATTAGAAAGTGTAATGCCAAAAGAGTTGGCAATTATCCTTGTAAGCCATTGAAGGCTTCCAGTCTGTGCTGAGGTTTCTCTTGACTGCACTCTTGACATTGGCCACAGGGTCCAGCAGTGGAGCGTAACCTTGAGGCTATAGCCTAGTGGCGATGCTGGGAAATCTGCTTAATAAACCTGAAGCAGGAACAGCCCATTAATTCCAATGAAGAAGAATGGCCGATGAGAACCAGGATTTTAATACATTTTTCTACTTCTTATTAATTGGATTTTTGTGCTCTTGTTAATTGTATTTTATTGTTTTTTCCCCCCCAGTGTTTGAGGGTGTTCAGATTCTTTAAAGCTCTTGACATGTTTCATGGTCATCAAAGACTTGGGACATCGTTTAGCTGACTTGCAATGTTTTTCAATTATTTTGAGAGCATCTCTGGAGAAAATGGACAGGTGACGTTTTGGGTCAGAGTATGAAGAAGGATCCCAACCTGACACGTCACCGATCCATTTTCTCCAGAGACACTGCTTGACCCACATAGTTACTCCAGTATTTTGTGTCTGTCTTTGGTATGAACCAGCATCTGCAGTTCCTTTTTATTACAGAACCATTTTCTTGGAATGCACAAGAATAGACAACAGTGAATGAAAATCAAATTCAATATTTTGTCTTTCATCAGAAATGATCTGCTGAATATTTTCAAAGTTTTGTTTTTATTTCGGATTCCTATCATCTGCAATGTTTTGCTTTTGGATTACGGAATAGGCAGAAATTGTTCACAGATCATGCTGTCTATCCAAGAAAATAGTTGTTGCATTGTTGCTGGAAAAAATAGCTCTGTGAAGTGGACTACATTTATATAAACAATTCAATCAATCGAAAATAATCATTTAATCATTTCAGGTAGAGTTCATGACTTGTTGCATGCGTGTGTGTGTGTGTGCGTGTGCCTGTGTCTGTGTCTGTGTGTGTGTGTCTGGTATTTAGGTCCTGTTTCCTGCTTCACCATTCAATAAATTAGGGTTGATCTTTTATGTCATTGACATTTTCCCATTCTAAATCTGTACCTCTTGATTCCTTTAATGTTAAACAAATATACTAATCTTTTCCCAGGGTATACTGGATTACTGAGCCTCCACAATCCTCATGGTTTCTTTTTTTTCCTTTGAAAAAATTTCTCATCCATGTTATGACTGCCCTGTAAATTTGAAACCTTGGCCATTCCATCTACCCTATCCAAAGAAATGTAATTCCAACATTGCAGTCCAAACTCCTCCTAAAGTCTTTTACCCAGATACAGACTGCACTTCAATGTAAATTCCATTCAAAAATCATCCATCCCAATAAATTTTCAAATATGTAAACTTCTTAAAAAAAAAAAAAATAACAGTGAAACAATGGAAATATACCAAAATAAAGGCAGAAACAGAAACTGTGCTTTCTTGAACAAATCTAAAACTGTCACCTCTTGGTATATGTTAGAAGATTATGAAATAAAAATCACTAATTTGCTGAGTTATTTCCTAGCGTGGCAGACGTAAACTATTTAGAGTTCTATTTGCTGAAGAGAAAAAAAGAATACATCACAAAGTATTTCTCCTTAACTGGGTTTATGATTACTGCTTAAATGGGTTGGTTTGCTTGTTTGCAGAAGAAACAAAAATTGGAATTGTGGACAATGAAGAAGGCAGTCAAAGGATACAGCAGAATATAGATCAGTTAAAGATATGGGGGGACACACACAGAATGGTAGATATAGTTCAAGTACAGGCAAGTATGAGATGTTGCACTTTGTGAGGTCAGATGTAAAAGGAAAGTATACAGTTGATAGCAGGACCCTTAACAGCACTGACTGTGACAGGGATCTTGGGGTCTAAGTCCATAATAGCTTCCAAAATGTAGCAACACAAGTAGATGGAGTGGAAAAGAAGGCGTACAGTATCATCGGTAGGGGCATTGAGTTTAAAGTCAGGAAGTCATAATGCAATGAGAACTTTATACATCTGCGGTTGATCTGTATTTGGATTGTCTGCAGTTCTGGTCGATCCTTTACAGGGAGGATGTGGAGGCTTTGGAGAGGCTGCAGGAGAAGTTTACCAGAATGCTGCCTGGATTTGAAGGTATTAGCTCTAAGGAGGGATTGGACAATCTTGCATTGTTTTCTCTGGAACATCAGAGGCTGAACGGAGACCTAATATAAACGTATAAAATTATGAGAGCCAAAAGACAAGGTAGTCTTATATGTAATTATCTCATGCAGAACATTGTTTCATAAACATTCTGGTGGATAACTGGAAAATGATGATAATGAAACTTCCATTGAATGTCAAAGAGTATCACATTAGCCCTATTATAAATTCCAGTAAATTCTGCAATTGAACAAAGACTCATTCACTGCGTTCACTGCTCGGAAATAGTTTATGAACATTGGTAATTGATAATGCAAAAAAATAGAAAATCTCCCAAGTCATAGTTGTTGTTTTACAGTGAAAGAAATGTGAACCCAGAGGCTGACTTGAAGACTGTTGTGAAGTGCAGTGCCGCAAGGAAATACATCACCTTATTGCTAATGTCACATTAATAGATGGCATGTTATTTTACGGAAAAGACTTCAATCTGAAGTCTTGTCCTTTACAAATGCACTGCTGATTTAATACATTCAGAAGCAGACATGAATTGAAAATGACATTGTTAAATATTATTGGAGAATATTCTCAGAATCTCATTTTAATTCAGACATGTTTTGAATAATCTTCATATTAGTGTTAACAGATGAAAATGATGAGTTCTGGCTTCTGAGTTTAAGTTTATGTAAGGGTAATTGGTTAAAATGTAAGCTACACCAGGCACAGGTCTCAATTCTCGCCAAAAATTTCCAGAATGCTATGGAGGCAAGCATCTATAGGGGAAAAAGTAGATTATCCCAGAAAGTTACAGAACGTAGCTGCTTATAAAGGGTGAAGATTGTAACTGCACCGAGGTAAAGCAACAATAGCATCCCAAAATAAGTGTGGAAGGAACATGAACTGTATAAATATTTACATTCATATTTGGTATTTGCCAAATGGTTCTTTGAGCACCAATCAGCATCTGGGATGTCAGCATTAATTCTTGATCAGTAAGGGTGTCAGGGGTTACAGGGCGAAGGCAGTAGAACAGGGTTGTGAGGGAAAGATTGAATGGTGGAGTAGACTTGATTGGCCGAATAGCCTTATGAACATTGGTAAAAAGGATGAAATGGGAAACCGCAACTATGACTCTTGACATGAGAGAACATAGAACAGTACAACACAGGAACAGGCCAAACATGATGCCAAGTTTAACGTTGGATATCTTGAACATACCAATTTATTATTCTTAAAGTCACATACACTGAAGTTCACCGATCTGGTTAAATTTAAGACTGCGCAAATCTTGTACAAAGCAAGAAATAATTTACTTCCAAGAAATATACAAACACTGTTTATGGAAAGACAGGGTGGGTATAATTTGAGAGGGGAACATAATTTAAAAAAAACTCAATGTCAGAACAACTCTTAAAAGTATGTGCATAGCAATCTGTGGTGTGAATTTGTGGAATGGTCTGGAACAGGAGATAAAACTTAGCACAAGCATAATTCAGTTTAAAAAGATGTACAAAAACACTTGTTTAAAAGGATATTGGGATGAGGATAGGTGATTGTGAGTGGGATATTTGTTATACTGATTGTATTGGGAAGGGTGATTATAGAGTGATGAGTTGTATATATGACTAAGATACTGTATAGAATATGAGGGTTTTTTCTTTTCTTTTTTAATTTTTTTATTTTTTGTATGGCTTTGTAAATATTTGATTAGTGTATAAATGTAAATAATTTGGTGTACATATAGTGGCTGGTGTACATATGGTGTACATATAGCTGCTAAATTTGTATAAGATAATTACAAGCAGTTGAATAAGGGATGGGAATTAATAAGCTTTGGCTTCTTCCTGCTCCTTTTCGGACACATACGATTTCATTTATTTATAGATATTGTTTATGACACTTTATAAATATTTTTGTTTTTGTTTTTTGTATGCTGTTTCACACTTGCTTTTTATTTTTTTATTCTGTTCGAAATAAATAATAAAATAAATAAATAAAGTTAAACTAATCTCATCTGCCTACATGATCTATATTGCTACATTCTCTGCATATCCTTGTGCTTATCCAAAAGCCTCTTAATCCCGTACCATATAGCACAGAAGACCTGGTGGTTTACCCGTTGAGTTATTAATAAGTTATGCACAAGATGATGAAATACATCATCTATATATCACACTTTGACTACTGAGGTTCAAATGACCATGGCAATGGAATGCAGTTGCTATTGGTTGGACAGTTTCCAATAGTTCTGAAAAATCAGCTCAAATCCCAAGGGGAAGTTTGTTGGAGGTAAGATGCAACACTGAGGTGAAAAAATGAGGAAAATCCTCACCAATTATTAATTAACGCATATGAGGCGATGGGCCTTAGACCCAACAGCTGTGAGAGCAGGATCCCCCATCAACCAATTCCCACTGTACCACACTGCCCTCTGACAATTAAAAAAAAAATCACAGCTAGATCTTGGAAAATATGAACCATTTACATACATAATCAAATGAAAATCACTATCTTCTCCTTGGTTAACGTCCCTAGCATTAAAAACCTTAGTTATTCTTTGTCGGCAATGTTGGGCTGGCTGTGTCATTCAACTCCTGAAACAGACAATCTATGGCATGCCCTGTTAATTACCCGGTTGGGCCTTGATTTATTGAAAAGGAGCATTTGAAATGTAAAAATAACAATCTCAAACATTGTATTGATCAGTAGGAGGATGAAATACCAAATATTGATTAAAAGCAGGTTACATGTGGTAATACTCAGCAAATCATCCCAATCTGTCAAACAAGGTATATTTAACAGCTCAGTCAAGAGTCAAGAGTGTTTTATTGTCATATGTCCCAGATAGACCAATGAAATCCAATCCAATCCTGAACGTTCTATCAGACCATATACTAATCTGAGTCCACCAACTCGGATCATGTCCAACGTGACTCAAATTGGGTGGCCAGATTCTATACTAAAAAAGTGATTTTCTTCGACGCTTAACCCTCCTTTTATTGTAGATCCCAGTCCCATCTCCCATCAAGAATGCCAATAATCCCAATTTCACTGGATTGCTATCAATTACGAAACGTACACATCATGCCTTGAAACTTCTGAACTAATACCATCAAGGGGTCATCATCATCATCAGAAGCATTGAAACAGCAGCAACAATAATGTGGATGTACACAGCAGTTAGCATGAAGCAGTAAGTTAACAAGGCATCAAAACAATTCAGGACAAATTTGACACAAAGCACGAAGACCTTTGTAAAAGAGGTGGGTTTTAAGGGAGACAATTACAGAAATGTTTGAAGATCTCAGCATCTGTGGAAAGAGAAAAAAAAATGTAATTGGAGCAAGGAAGACATCTTCGTTAAGGGAGACATGCCTGGAAGAGAAGCCACAGTGAATTTAACAGTGATAGAAAAAATAAAACTCTTAAATACTGGAATTTTAAACAGAAATTCTGGATAAACACAGCCAGTTAAGCAGCATTTCTGTCATACTGCACAAAAGAGGCCCTTTGGCTCAACTCGTCAATGCCAATCATGATGCCCTACCCATGCTCGTCCTGAGAAAAGAGAAGCCAGTTAACGGTTTACATTGAAGAGTATTCGTCAGAACTGAGGAAGAGAGAAAGCAATTGGTGTTAAGGAGAACAGGAACTATGGAGACGCTGCTCAGAAAGGGGCAATTTAGACCATTGTAACGATGCTGACTGAAAATTAAATTAGATTTGCTCATTAGTTTCTGACACCAACCCTATAAGCACATCAAGAGTGGGGAATGGGGTTAGGACGGAGAGATATTTCCGCCATGATTGAATGTCCTAATTCTGCTCCTATTACTCATGACCATAGGTGCTCATAGATATACTTTTGTAAATGTGATAAGGGTTTCTGCCTTCAGGTATTGAAAGTGAGACATGCAGATGTTTAGGGAAGGGATTTCTAATTTAGCTAGGCAGCCAAAGACATTAGGAATGCGCTAGGTCAACCTGGAGGATCAAACAAAATTAGAAAGATTTGTGGGGGTGGATTCAGTTACAGAGAAAGGATAACAGGGCAACCGAAGAATTTGAAAACAGATAGGAGAACTTTAAAATCAACGTGTTGATTTTACAGTGAACACAATGATTTGCTGCACTCTACATGGGCAGAGTTTGCTAACAGCTCAGGTTTACTTGTATGCATAGTGAAAGGCCAGAAAAGTGCATTTTAAAAGCACAGGCAAGATGAAATAGCCCAAATATTTATGAAAGAGATAAAGGCATTTAAGAGGAAGTATCACTTTGCTGGTAGCCAAGAAGAAGCAAGAGGAGTTGTATATGGGCCCGAAGAAAGTGTAAATGCAGAGTATACCATAAATCAAGAAACTAAAGGTGCATAGAAACATAGAAATTAGGTGCAGGAGTAGGCCATTCGGCCCTTCGAGCCTGCACCGCCATTCAATATGATCATGACTGATCATCCAACTCAGTATCCCGTGCCTGCCTTCTCTCCATACCCCCTGATCCCCTTAGCCACAAGGGCCACATCTAACTCCCTCTTAAATATAGCCAATGAACTGGCCTCAACTACCCTCTGTGGCAGAGAGTTCCAGAGATTCACCACTCTCTGTGTGAAAAAAGTTCTTCTCATCTCGGTTTTAAAGGATTTCCCCCTTATCCTTAAGCTGTGACCCCTTGTCCTGGACTTCCCTAACATCGGGAACAATCTTCCTGCATCTAGCCTGTTCAACCCCTTAAGAATTTTGTCATATAACACAACACAATAATCAGAGGGGACTTTAATTTAGATCGGGCAAACCAAACGAACAGTAAAATTGTGAAGAATAATTTCAATCATTGTTAAAGAGCTGATTTTCTAGATCAGGATAGTTAGGTACCAATGCAGGAAAGGGTTATTTCAAATCGAGTAGCATAATGAACAAGGATTTATTAGTATTCATGGATTTAAGGAGCCTTTAAAGCACCGTGATCATAAAATGATCAGAATTTACTACAAAAATTGAAAGTGATTTTGTTCAGTCTATTGGGGAACAAGTAAATGGTTGAGAAATAAAACAAATATTTTGTGTCTGGTTTTAAATGCAGCATTACAAATGTCCCGGAAATACTGGAGAACAGCAGCTCTGGAATGAGGAAATAAAATAAATTCAAAATTTATTAATAAGGAAAATTAATGCCATTCAATGATATTAAAACCTGACGCATTTATCCTCGGATTTTGAAGGAGATGGTGTTTAAGGAGATAGTAAATGCATTACTCAAGTCAAGTCAAGTTTATTTGTCACATACACATACGAGATGTGCAATGAAATGAAAGTAGCAATGCTCGCAGACTTTTGTGCAAAAGACAAACAACCAAACAAACTATAAACGCAATCATAACACACATATTCTTTTACATAATAAATAATGGAAGGAAAAACGTTCAGTAGAGTTAGTCCCTGGTGAGATATGTGTTTACAGTCCGAATGGCCTCTGGGAAGAAACTCCTTCTCAACCTCTCCGTTCTCACTGCATGGCAATGGAGGCGTTTGCCTGACCGTAGCAGCTGGAACAGTCCGTTGCAGGGGTGGAAGGGGTCTCTCATGATATTGTTGGCTCTGGAGTTGCACCTCCTGATGTATAGTTCCTGCAGGGGGGCAAGTGAAGTTCCCATAATGCGTTTGGCCGAACGCACTACTCTCTGCAGAGCCTTCTTGCCCTTGACAGAGCAATTCCCAAACCAGATGGTAATATTCCCGGAGAAGATGCTTTCCACCGCCGCTGCGTAGAAATACTGGAGGAACCTCGAAGACACTCTGAATTTCCTCAATTGCCTGAGGTGGTAAAGGCGCTGCCTTGCCTTACTCACGAGTGCTGAAGCGTGTGATGTCCATGTCATATCCTCGGAGATGTGGACTCCCAGATATTTAAAAGAGTTCACCCTATCCACAGGATCCCCATTTATCCCCAATGGAGTGTACGTCCTCGGATGATGTGCCCTCCTAAAGTCCATGATCAGCTGCTTCGTTTTTTTGATGTTCAAGAGGAGGCTGTTATCCTGGCACCAGAGTGCTAGACCAGCCACCTCCTCCCGGTAGGCCTTCTCGTCGTTGTCTGAGATCAGGCCCACCACCACAGTGTCATCAGCAAACTGTGGTCAGTGTCATATTCAGTGTCATATTCAAATGATCCGGCATGGCTAATGAATGAATCTAGATTGGCTTCTGCAGCTTGCAAGACAGCAAATGTAACACCACAATTTAAGGAAGGATGTAGATTAAAAACAAGATTCTATACACAAGTTCACTTGATATTAGTTGTATGGTAAATGTTGTAGTCTACACTGGAATTAGTGGCCAAGGCATACTATAGAGTTCGAACTGAGTTTGAATTCAGGTGACATAGGTATTTTTGTATAAAATTGTATGCAAATTCACATGTGTAGCAAAGAATCAAGGTCAAAATGAATGCTGGGCTTTACATAAAAGGATTTTAGTACAAAAATATATTGTTCTTATTGGATATAACCTTGGTGAGACCAATGTCTGAAAATAATATGTGCAAGGACTGCATTTGGAAGATAGACACAATATGCTGGAGTAATTCAGGATAGGCAGCGTCGCTGGAGAGTCTCTGGTGATGTTTCAGGTCGAATTCCTTCTCTCCGGAGATGCTGCCTGTCCTGCTGAGTTACTCCAGCATTTTGTATCTATCTTCGAATTTAACCAGCAACCGCAGTTCTTTCCTACACACAGGACTGGATTTGGCTTGTTTTCTAATTATGCTATACTTTATCTCAGAGCTCTTTATGTTTCTTCAATTTGAATATGTCTTTTGTTTCTAATAATTCATGTAAAAATTGACAATTTACTATGCTCACATTACAGTCATTTTTTCAGATTTTTGTTTACTTAACTATATTCTTCCACAGCTTCCTTATGTCCCAGCTTATTTTCCTTCTTCGTATCATGGCAGCTTTAGAAATTAGACCTTTGGTGCCATTATGATGATGATACAAACGTTAGTGGTTTTGCAGATAGTGAAGAAGGTTGTGAACGATTGCAGCAGGATCTGGATCGAGGTGGGTGGAGGAATGGTTGATGGAATTTAATACAGAGAAGTGTGAGGTGTTGCATTTTGGGATGTCGAACAAGGGCAGGACCTACACAGTAAATGGTAGGCCTCTGGAAAGTGTGGTAGAGCAGAGGGATCTAGTGCATGGTTCCTTGAAAGTCGAGCTAAGGTGGTCAAAAAGGCTTTTGGCACTTTGGCCTTCATCAGACAGAGTATTGAGTATAGAAGTTGGGAGGTCATGTTGCAGTTGTATAAGATGTTGGTGAGACCGCATTTAGAATATTATGTTCAGTTCTAGGCACCATGTTATAGGAAAGATATTATCAAGCTTGAAAGGGTTCAGAAATGATTTAATGGATGTTGCCAGGACTAGAGGGTGTGAGCTATAGGGAGAGGTTGAGTAGGCCTGGTCTCTATTCCATGGATCGTAGGAGGATGAGGGGAGATTGTATAGATGTATACAAAATCATGAGAGGAATATATCGGGTAGATGCACAGAGTCTTTTACCCAGAGTAGGAGAATCGAGGACCAGAGGACATAGGTTCAAGGTGAAGGGGAAAAGATTTAATAGGAAATTGAGGGGTAACTTTTTCACACTGTGGGTGTATGGAACAAGCTGCCAGAGGAGGTTGTTGAGGCTGGGACTATCCCATTGTTTAAGAAACAGTTGGACAGGTACATGGATTAAGCGTAGGCAAGTGGGACTAGGGTAGCTGGGACATTGTTGGCCGGTGTGGGCAAGTTGGGCCGAAGGCCTGTTTCCACAATGTACCACTCTATGATTCTATGCATGTTAGTTATAAAAGGAAGCTTGACTGGCAATGATATTTACACTGATCAGGGCATCTAAATCTGGGATTACCAGTTTCTTTATCAGTAAAATATTTTTTTTTATCCTGGGAGAAATAAATCTTTAGAAATCTCTGGCTGAGATGACTGAGGAGGCCAAGTTGCTGCATATGCTCATGGACAAGATTGATAATTTTTTAGATATTAAAGAAACCAAGGGATAATTCAGGAGAATTGTGTCACAATCTCAATGAATATCAAAGCAGGCATGAAGAGTGAATGGCATACACTTTCTGGGCCAGTTCCTCATATGCTGGAATTCCCTGAAATGTATTTATTTCTTCTTTGAAAATTGCCAATGAGCTTTCCTCCACAATACTCTAGCATAGATAATTCCAGCAATTCACTGCATATAACAGCATTTAAAAGATACTTGGACAGTTAAATGGACAGGAGAGGTTTAGAGGGATATGGGCCACATTTGGGCAAATGGGACTAGTTTAGATAAGGCATCTTGGCTGGTATGACTAGTTAGACCAAAGGGCCTATTTCCACACTCAATTACTCTAAGAGATTCCTATACGCCAGTAAATGCCCGTCTGCCCCACCACATCTTCCTTATATTTTAACCATGGAAATTGGTGGTTTCAGGAGTAAAAAATTTGGGTCAGGCACTCAACTGAAGTGTCAAGTCGTATTATTTAGTTTTTTTAGTTTAGTTTAGAGATACAGTGCAGAAACAGGCCCTTCAGCTCATCGAGTCCGTGCCAGCCAGTAATCCCCGCACACTAATGTTATCCTACACTCACTGGGGACACTTAACAATTATATCAAGCCAATTAACCTACAAACCTGTGTGACTTTGGAGTGTGGGAGGAAACCGGAGTACCCGGAGAAAACCCATGCAGGTCATGGGGAGAATGTACAAATTTCATACAGACAGCACCTGTAGTCAGGATCGAACCTGGGTCTTTGGCACTGTTAGGCAGTAACTCTACCACTGTGCCACTGAGCCATCCTGTCGTATTATTGTTGGATGATGTTGTTCAGGGGCAGCATGTAATTGAGAACCAAGAGATGTGTATACAGTGATTCCTTTGAGGCTCCAGAGGTGGCTCTTTCTCAGAGAACTAGGGATGAGCAGTAATGAGAGCTTATCAGTATTGTCTATATTTTGAACAAATTGTCTCAATGGAAAACAGACAAAATAAAATGCTATCAATCAAAGTAAAGACATTGTTGTGTTTTTCAAAGTATTTAAAGTGAATGATTTTTTTTAATTCACCTCAAAAATGATCAGGTGGTGCTCCACTTTCTGAACAGTTCATTTACCTTAAAAGACAGCTGAAAAACATTTACTGCCAGAACATACTGGACTTTAAATAAATGAATATACTCAATAATTATCTGCTACATTAAGCCTTTGTAACAATTAAATGTGGTGGCTATGTGCATATTCCCTTATTAATGCGTTAATAGAATTAATTAAAAAGTTATTCCATTCTGAAGCCATTGCCAAGCCAAGTTATCCACCACAGAAAACGTAAAATTATAGCCACCTTATTTGTATCTTCTTTTTAAAAGATATTTTGATACGCTGATTTATTATTGCTGCAAGAAAGTCAGGGAAATGGTGCCATTCCTGGTTGAGAACATAAAGGGCCTGTCCTACTTACGCGACCTATACAGGCGACTGCCGGCACCCGTCATAGGTCGCCGAAATTTTCAACATGTTGAAAATTCAGCGACGACCAGGAAGACGCTACGACTCTTTGGAGACCTCTCACGACCATACAGCGACATGTGCCGGCAGTCGTCTGCAAAAGGTCGTGTAAGTGGGACAGGCCCTTAAGAGATCACTTGTCCATAATGTCAATTTAAATCAGGCTTTGTTATCAGACATCCACCGAACTTCACTAAATCATCACAAAAACAGTTTTGGGACAGTGTAAACAAACCTCCAATTCCAAAGTGAAAATTAAAAAAAATTGCAGATGCTGGAAAAATGATAAAGTTCTGACAAAGGGTCTTAGGCCTGAAACTGTAACTTGGTGTTTCTCCTGACAGATGTGACCTGGCACTCTAAGAGCTTCCAGCATTTTGTGTATTTATTTTATCACCCTAATTTCAAAGTTCATTTAAAAACAATTTACAGCTACTCCGCTGTATCAAATATAAAGTGCACACTTTGTTGCTCGACCAATGTCCATGCAGGACATGGTTTACTCTGGTTTATTATGACCAGAAGGTTATTCACAACTCTGGTTCAAACTACCCTTTTTTTCCCCAGACATGACTCATCTCGTCCCACCATCATCCTGTGCAGTAACAGTGACATTCAGTCTTTGCACCGTACCCTGCTGAGAAACATATTCAGTATATGAAATGGTGACAACATTTTCTTGCAGTTTGAAACGGCAGGGTAATAAAACTTGAAAAAAAAACTAGAAATAATTAGCTTTTTCTCAGGCATTGTTGCTGGAAAACCATGCTGAGAAATCTCAAAATGAAATAAGCAAGTTTGCTCGAAGGAAATATGGTCTTATCACTCCTACTAAACAGAAAAGATAATTTGAATAACTATTCCACTTAAGGAGTCTAACCTGAATAAGGTATGCTGGCACAGTAATCATACAGGCAGAAAGAGATGTTCTGAGAAGTCCACGGAGTGCATAGAGAAATCTCGTGAGACTGTATGCAGATTCTGGGTTTTCATTAAGGCCAACATCGTCTCCCCATAACACTGAGCCAAGTGAGTGGATTCCTATTCGCAGGATGTTCCTCTGTTTAGTCTGCAGGAAGAGAGGTGCAAATGAATGTGACAAAACAGCAGGGGGTTGCTTATAAATGACACCCTTCCTACCCAGTTTGCATTCTAACTTACAAGATCTACAACAGCTACTGGACAGGTGACGAGTCTTTGAAATTTCTGTCTGGACTTGCTTTCCAGCTGCCTAACGGCTCATAAAACAGCTTGTTTCCTTGGCATATCAACAGGGAAGGATACCAGTAGAACCTTAATAAGAGCTGTACTTTTGCAAAAGCCTACATAGCTGCTAGCAAAGTGCCAAGAAAGGATCAGCGTATGCTAGACTTCCAGCTGGTTTGGGCTAGGATTCTGTTAACAAAAGCTGCCTGTGGTATCACAAACGATTCATGCTACCAAAAAGGATAGCTTATTCTACACTTTTACTTACATGGAGAGACCAGTTGCCTAGACACACAAAAAGCATTGTGCAAATTTTTGTTTGATCATAAGCGACTGGTTGTGACAAAGAGTCAAACTGAGATAAAAATCAGAAGGAAATGTGCACAAATTAATTGCTGAAAAATATATCCAATAAAATACACATAATTGAGAAAATCAGATGAGTTTGTGAAAGAATGTATGTGTGTGTGTGTGTGTGTGTGTGTGTGTGTGTGTGTGTGTGTGTGTGTGTGTGTGTGTGTGTGTGTGTGTGTGTGTGTGTGTGTGTGTGTGTGTGTGTGTGTGTGTACATACATATGGATTCACCATATATGCTGTCCGTTTTTGACATTCCCTGCTTTGGAAAACCTGTCATCTTGCTACAGAAACAGCTCGGCACACTGTACTGTGGGAACTGTTAAGACATGCCTGTTGCCATGGTTACTACTGGGAAGGGGAGAGGTGTCTGTCAGGGACCAATTTACTTCCCCAAAGGGGTTTTGCCTCCACAGGGAAAGGCAGCCTGTCCAGATCTGTGTCGAAATCTCAGTAGAGATTGCGAGCTGAGCAATAACAAGCTAAATTAAGACACAAGTATTAGTAAAGCTAAAGTTGCTATGAAGTTTTTCTTCAGTCAGAGGCTTGGGCTCAGCCAATTTAGTTAACATTTTGATGAAATGGTGACTGAACAGCCTCCTACAAACTTAAATTATCAGATTTTTCTCTGTAACAAAACAAAGATTTTCTTGGTCATAGTTTTGTCAAGGCTACAAGTTTTACAACATGGATATTTTCATTATATCAATGAAAAACGCCCAATGTAGCTTAATGTGAAGTCAGGCTAAGCCACTTTCTCGAATGGACAGCTCCTTTTTAGGTGCTCAGTGACTAATGATGCCAGAGCACACTGCTTATGCACATCAATGCTTGTACCCAATAGAGTTGAGGAAAGCTCAAAACGTGAGGCAAATGCATATTAACATATGACCCATACTCTGTCTTTGCAATGCTTGTTTACTTCATCTATGCTTAGAAACAGCTTGTTCATTGTTGATTATTCCAAGCCCTTCCGGCTGCACCCTGGAGAGCGCTATGAAAACAACATTAGTTACTTGATTACAGAAGACACGAAGGGCTTGTGCACCATACCTGGGGACTGGATCCATCAAATCCTTCCTCACGGATGACTCTCTGTATGGCTCGAAGCAGCTTGACGTAACCCAAGTTCATGTTACTATCAAAAAAAAGTGTGAAAAGGAAGTCACAAATTTAAAACATCACTTTAGCACCCTGTTGGTAGTTTTATGCTAATGAACGATGGGACTCAATCCACTACTTTGTACATGGCCATTCTCTATTGACAGAATCTGGGGGGAAGTTGATGAGAATGTGGGGAGAAAAAAAATGAGATTAATGTAGAATTAGTGCGTTTGGGTGATTGACGGTTGGCGTGGATTCAATGGGCTGAAGGGCCTGTTTTTGTTCCATATCTCTCTATGACTCTAATATCAAAGTGCATGTCTTTACTCCAAAGCAACCTGAAGGAAAATTGTGATCTTTACCCTGTCTACATTAGTCCAGAAGAATTTCATTTATCCAAACTGAGAAACTTTCAGTTCAATGCCAATATAGCTGACTTATGATAAGCACATAACATTATTAATATTTTATTAATATTTTGCTTTGGGTTACAATTATAATTGGAAAACCACCAATCCATTAGATGCAAATGAGGGTATACTTTGCGTGGACCCAATATGAATCTATTACAGATTTGTTAAAAACAAATGAAAAACTAGCCGGAGTGTTTTTTATTTAACTTGCGGACTAATTACGAAGATTTGCCTAAATTACGAGTGCTCAGATTTTAGTGCAATACAAAATACATGTCTTTTGCCTTACATCAGGTTTCTGCAGTACTAGTTCTATTTATAATCAGTGGTCCCAAGCCAGAGCAAAATCTTAATTTCATTCTAAACTGCTTAAGTGAAAAATAAACCGAACTAATAAATTGAGTTCACAGCACAGCCATATAAATAAAATGCACCCTGGGAGGCAGCATTCATTCGCTTGTATTAACTACCTCAGTGACCTGACACCATATGAAAGGGATATTCTGCAGAGACAAGGATGCCTTAATTATGTCAGGCTCACTTACCTCCTAGAAAATTAATGATTTAATGAAGCAACTTAAAAGATGAAACCACTACAGCATTTCTGTGTTAAATCATAGATTAATTAACATATCGTTAATGAACTGCCACAGCAAGCACACCTGATCAAAGTCCTAGTCACCTGAGCTTATCTTGTTGAAAATTTGTAATTTTAATAAAAACATTTTGCAAAATGTTTTTTTCCCCCATCAATAATAAACTTGTTTGTGCCAAAATATGTTATCAGGTTTCAGTCAAGAAAATTAAAATAGAGTGATATGCAAATATCCATTTTAAACTACATCCAGGTGAAGGCCAACGGAACAAAAATTTACATAAATGGAGAAAAATATGCTCCAAAATTATAGATGTATAAAGTTAAACAACATACATATTATAACCTGATGTATAAAATAAATGACAAAAGTCAAATGACACATTGTTTTAAAGTGTAAAACAAAGAATCTATGCTAAATAGAACACAGTAAATGAAATGAATATATATATATTGGTAACTAAATGATTAAATAGCTCAGACAAAAGGCACAAATTTAACATTCATAAATTAAAATTATATTTTTGTCAGTTCCAGGTCCCAAGAACTATCCATTTCTTTTGAAGTGAAGAGAAACTTAAAACCTTCAAATGTGTGGATAGAGAAAATAGTGAACATGTTTAGGCTATGTTAGTAACATGTAACATATGGAAATAGCAGAAATATTTGCTTAGCTCTTATCATACTTGGAAAATAAATCTGCTCTTTCCTTCGCTTGGCAATGATGTTCTCCCCCAATCTTCTTCACACTCATCAAGCAGATATCAAAAGTTGATGGTATTACTAAGATTAACAGACCCAAGGTGAGCATAAGGGACACAATAATGCTGCAATGTTTCAAACGGATTTACAAGAAAAAAACATCAATCATTGAGAAGTTTATGTTTTCACCTCCATTTACCCAAACGATAACTAACATTCCAATTACCTGTGAAAATGTCATTGAGATGAGGTCGGATCAGAAAAGAACAGCCACTGCAGTTTGGTTATGAAAACTTAAGTGTCAATTCAAATTGATCTAAAAATACCGTGCCAAAAGTCTTGGTTTGCACTGTACAATAAGCCTGTGCTAAGTAATAAATGCAAGTTAAGAATCCTGAGGTTCTTTAGATTAGATAATCATTATTTTAAAACTGTTAACCAATTAGAAAATCAAATCAAGAGATCAAGTGGAGTTGAGCCTGTGTACTGATTATCTGGAAATTACAATATTAAGGTGGGGGTAGGTGTTGGGAGGGAATCAACCCATTTAGAGGAGGACTAGCATGAAACTATTCACCTTGCAACACTTATCCTCCGGAACCATGGCCACTCCAACTTCAGTCACTGAAGTGCAGCGACTAGGTAAAGCAGGATTATGCACAAACTTCAAGTTATTGTCAATTGGATCACTGAAACATACAGGAGAATAAGTCCTATACTTAACATATGTAAAACAAAGATCTTCTACTGAACTGCCTATTTGTAGAACATTGCCCTTCAATAATATAGGTGCATACTAAAACCCTGAAAATACACTTCCCATATCGTAGGAGTCATTTCCCAATGATTTCAGACACTGATGACAAACAGTGCCCTCACATTGCTTTTGGCCAAATAAGGAAAGGAGTGTTTGAGGTTTAAGACCTCTAAGCAAGCACAAAACCTATAGCCTAGAAGACAGCAGTGATCTGTCCTCCTGAGTGGCTTTAAGATATGGATACCTATAGCAGGTACCGAAGATACCGTCAATGCTGTCTTGTCAAACTTCACTGGCATGTGAAGCAATCCAATGTCAGCATCCTATCCCTGATCAACATCCCCAGAATTGAGGTCCTAACTGCATTTGATTCTGAAGGGAAGGTCCCATTGATCTATATCCGGCACCCACGCTTCTGAAACTGTCTACACTGAACACGATCATGGAAAGAGATTACCAGCTGCATGGAGAAAAACCCCCCAAGAATAATACTCTTTGATAAATACAATGCATGTTCATCTTAGTCTGTTTTGCCATATAACATGATTAATCAAAAATGCAATAGCATCCCCACCAACCTTTGTGAATCTGTGTCCCATGGTTATTGAAAATATAAAAATACATTATAATACTGAAAACCAATGCATAAATGTGGTGTAAGGTACTAGTTCTCATCACCTCTGCCTGGATAGTCTACAATCAAAAGGCATGAAGAAAGTATTCTTCAACTTCAGGTAACCCAATTCCTCTCATTCCCTTTCTGTCTTTCTTATCTATCCATTTAGCCCTTTCCAATCACCCCATCAGCCTCCATTTACAATGGTTATTTCCCCTCCTCTACACTCATCACCTACACATTGTTCCCACTAGGTCCCCTTCTCTCCGTCCATTGTTCCAATCTGCCCATTTCTCCCTTATTACATTCAACTCTTCCTTTCTTATGCACCATAATCTGCAGCTCTTTGTTGTCTTCAATTATCCACTCCCAGCCTCTGTCAGTGTTTCCACGTTTCCCTCCCCACCTGACTCCATTTGCCAATTGACCTCTCCTCATTTGGATCCACCAATCGTTTGCCAGCTCGTGCAAAATCCTCCACCTCTTTATACTGTTCATCTTCCCCCTACTCTTTCAGTCCAGATGAAGGGTTTTGACTGTCCATTTCCCTCCACAGATGCTGCCTGACTTGTGTTCCTCCAGCAATTTGTTTTTTCCTCACACACTGCATGCATCTCCTAAACCAACTGCGGCATAGATTAAGGGTTCCACAATGGCTCCATCAGCATTTTCAGAACCGGTGTGGAAGCAAGTTAATCTCAGTCCTGGGGAACTGTTTAAATTAATGACCATCGGGTCTTCTGATAAAATAAACTGTTAAGAAAACTGCATGTTATATGTACCTATGTTTGTTGAATGTTTATTTTTCAATCTTTGTTCTGAGAATAGTTACCTTCATCACAGATATCCACTTTGTTAATACACATTGCATCACCTACAAAACAAGACTATATCTACTTAATATCACACGTGAATTTAGTGTATCCTTAAATGGATGCCTTGGAGTGGGTTAACAAAGAATATCAGTTGCACATTTGTTGTAAGCCATTACATTTGTTTGAAATCAAATGAAATTGTAAGTAATTGTTCAAAATTGCTCATCCTCCTCCACTCACTCCCATTCCCTGCCCCAGCACCTACCCAGGACGTAGAGCAGCGCCAGGGCCTGGAACTCGGCCTGGTTTGCATACTCCGCCCGGCCCTGGCTGTAGGTGGCCGAAGCACTCGTGGACCTGGGCCTTGGCGGAGCCGAGCTCGCTGTGCGGGGGACTGGGTGAGGGTGGCGAGTGGGCGGCCAAGCCAGAGCTGCCCACAGAACAGGAAGTGGAGGCTGTGCTGCAGGATCAGTTCAGCAATGCCCCTTCCTGACTGACAGGAGAGGAGACCAATCTGCATGGTGGTGACGAAAAGCAATCTGCGCATACAAAGTTTTTACTATTTTAAAACATTAATAACTTTTAAAATATATAACTTTTTAAATATATCATCGATCGGAACGAAACTTGTTGCACTTGCAGCACAGGAGAACGGTGAGTAAGCTGGCGAAAAATCATAGCGCAGCATGTTCCAGGTATCCACCCTAAAAACAGCCCCGCACATCTCCTTTAAAAGTGGCCCTCTTATCTTTAACCTTTCAGTACTGATTCCATTATACACCTAAGGTACAAAACCTGCCTTATAATATGCATAATAGTACCATACTTGTAATTCACCTTCTAATAACGACTGGCTCATTATTAGAAAATACCGTTTGACCTGTATTTACAAAATGTTAAATGGCCAGCTCGACATAGATTACAAAACCTACAACAAACCCAAACCAGGAGCAGACGAGGGCATTCGATCCAATTGAGGTACCAGCTACCAAGACAGATGTGTACAGCAATTCATTCGTCTCCCGAAAAATTAAAGTGTGGAATAGTCTTCACCCTACCATTGTTACACAACCAGATGCAACTAAATTTAAGGTAGCTCTTCCTTCCCAAGAACCCTTTCTGGCTTAAGTCATCCCTCCACCACCTCCAGTTTAAATTACATTTGGAATATTTTGGAGGACCAGGAAACCAAGAACCAAGGCTCCCTACTATCCATATCGATTCCTATTTTACAAAGCTGATCACCTAGCGATCATAATTAACGGAAGCATAATTTATTTTAAAATAAAAGTCTGAGGAGTGAGAAATCTTTTTAACCAGCAATGGCTTACAATATTAAACTGTCAAATACAAACAGTAATTGAAGTGATTATCAAAGGCACGTTACGAGAAAGCAGATGTACACAGGAGGTAAACGATGAAAAGGATGTTTCTTAGAATTACTTTACGATGGCAAATGTATTGGTTTAGGCCAGTTGGACAGAAAGTAATTTCTGGGTATACATTTTATGTAATGTCAATAAATTATAACAAAAGAAATGTACACATTGCACAAGACTCGATACATAGATACAGTTAGAAGACAACTTGCAAACCTGTGTGAAAAAGAAACATTTTAAGATATTAATTTTACAGATAGGATTAATGTTGCCAATAATGTAAAATTTACTCTTTCAGCTGCTCAGTTCGTTTTAATTATAACTGAAATTTTTGTAAAAAATTACCGTGACACTTTATTTTGAGTAAACTGTCAACTGATAAAACGACAGCAAGCAGCTTGGTATCCTGGTAACAAACAAGTCTTATGCTGTTCCACTATGCTGTTTCCAAGCAGTTCCCCAAAGCAGAGCATCAAGAACATGACAAATAGAGTCATTATCTTTTCATAGATCACATTAGAAAGATTTTTAGCTGATTTAACTGTTTTTAGTTTAAGATGTGGCTATAATGATAATCTATGTCCATACCAATTTGAGGTGTAATCAAGACACTTTTTAGTTACCTTTACACAATTTATAAATAAAATGGTTCCAATATTTTCAGTCCAAATCATGTCATAGAAAACAATCTGTATTACAAACTCAATTTAAGGGGCAGAATAGTCAACAATCATGCAGATGGTTGCAAATTCAGTGCAAAAGGACCCAGTCGTCAAGAGGCAATGATCAATGTAATTGCCAAAAGAAAAGAAAACTAATTGTTTTTAATGCATGAGATCCCATTATGTTAGAACCAGATCACTGCAAAGCATCATGATTTTATTATGAATGCATTATGTTTCAAGTAGCATTGGTCATTTGTGTAACATTAAACCACTGGCAGGTAAAACAAAGAGCACTGCAATTTATGGCTAAACATTTGCTTGTTTGATATGATTTCTCGATAGAATACAAAACAAAGTTTTGCAAACTGTCTGTACTTGTACAAGGTTGACCTATCTGTACTTGTACAATGTGTCAAACATTCCAAGAAATTTAGGATGGATCTTCAGTAGTACTGATTTAACTAATCCCAGCTGGGGCACCACAATTAGCCTCAGCGTCTTCAGGTTAGGCACATGCTTTATCACTATTCAATGGCTCAATGCTGCAGGTTCATAAGGGTGAAACTTGGCTGAGGTCAGGGCTCAACTGTAGAGGCCTCTATGGTCAAAATTCATGTAAAATTTATGTGCAGGGGCCACACATATAAAAAGAAAACTTGGAAAAGAAGTGCAGAGAGACATAAATTTGTAGAGTAATGCTCCACCAAGGAATTAGCAGTTTCTGGAGAATTATAGAAAAAATAGCAAGAAGAAAGCTCTCAAGTAGTTTTAGTGACAATTGGAATTAATTTTAATACAAGATTTCTTCCTGAAAATACTTGTTTCAATGAGAAAGTACTTATGACATTTAAGACCAAATGGCTTGGAGGAGTCACTGTTTTCAACAATACAAGAAAGCTCAAACAAGAGAGTTAAAATGACAGGGTTACTGAAGCATCGTGAATTAATTACTGCATTTCTACAGATTTAATTCAGCTATCTCGCTGTTTGGCATGGTAGCTCCTCCCATCTAATTCTCCCAATTATGTTCTTAACATTCTTTAAATAAAACTTACAAAAACAGAACAAAAAAAGTCAAATTTAATGAAGTTAATCAGAGTTCACATATGGTTTGACCTTTAAATGGTGACAAGATTACGCTTTTATGATCCAACCATTAACATGAATGTATAAGCCACCATTACACAATTGTAAATCTTTCTCCATCTACTGTCCAACTTTTAATTACTGATTAGATGAATAATTTCAATGCAAACTGAAACATATGTACTTTCTTTCTTCACAGATGCTGCCTGCCTTGGTGAGCCTTTTCCAGTTTTTTTCTCCGTTTAAACTCAGACGTGTATCAAGCAGGACTTTGTTTATGATATAAAAATATCCTTATCTGCTTTATTACAGATAACTGCAGCAAAATTCTATGTTTGCCAATTATTTTAAATGACAGTCAATGTCAGAAAGTTTGGTAAATATCCTTGCGTGTCATAATGCAATCTGAGGAGGTTTGGGTGGCTGAATACAGAAAGTTCTTGATATTATTAATGGTGTAGGGAGACTGGAAATCTTGTTGGTAAGAATATATTGGAAATTGATAAAAGAGATGAGAAAGGATGAAGCAGATTGCAATCAGTACCAGTTCCTTAAAGCTGTGCTATACCTTATCAATGTGATTTCATCCAGTTGCCAGATGTTTTGAACCATGCTCAGAGAAATTAGCAATGAACTTGATGAACATTTGAGAATCAACCCAATTAAAAATTTAAACCTATCTCCATCAAGGTGGTTGGCCACTACCACCAATCCCATGAGGATCTCCTTTATATACATTGCTAAGAAATATTGGGGCTATGCACGTAAGGCATTTGGGGTCAAGATTTTTTTATTTTGAAATGTCAGCATCCATTCCCTGTCTTATCTGCAGGTAAGGAGCCTGAAATCTGCAACATCCAGGTTCAGGAATAGCTGCTGTTCCCCCACAGCCATCAGGCTATTAAACTCAACTCAATCAAAACTCTGATCATTAATTGCCCATTGCACTTTATCTGTTTATTTATGTGTGTGTATATATATATATATATATATATTCATTGGTATATGGTCACACTGATTTGTTCTGTATTTATTTATGCCTACTATATTCTGTTGTGTTGAAGCAAAGCAAGAATTTCATTGTCCTATCGGGGCACATGACAATAAACTCTCTTGAATCTTGAAATTTACTACTCGAGAAAGTAGTTGAGAGAAATAGCCTGGTATGTTTAAGGAGAAACTAAATTAAGAAGATACAAATAGATGTTGGGAGAGGAAGGGCGTATGAGTGGGCATGACTACAAGCTTGAACTTGTTGAGCAGAATTGGATATTTCTGTACATACTACACAAAACATATTTAAAATTAATATTGATAAATAATATTACCAGGTTATGAACGGGTTAGGTGAAGGAATTCCAAAATTAGCAGTACTGATCTAGGAAATACCAGCAATGTATAAAACATAAAAGTTATTTATTCACAGATTTCTTTGATATTTAGTGCTAATAATGGATACTATGTGATACTTACACCATTTTGGGATTCAAGAAATTCTGAGCCCTTTCATTTTTTTAATATCCAGCCTAAAAGTAGAAGTGTTAGAAATTTAATCTCATTGGCAAATGCTTTTGGAGTTTGGATGAAATTGACAATATGACTATTGCCAACTTCATGCTACAAAGCAATCTTTTGGATGGCTATCCAATGTAAATGGAACAATTTTAAAAGCCTGTCAGTAGTACAAAGTCAAATTACACTGTCTGTATGTGAGAGAGGGAAATATGTTTCAAATTTCATAAAAATACATATTTCATAAAAATATATATTTCAGTTCAAAATGACTAGCAGAATTAATAATATTTAATATTTTCCATTACATATCTGCCTTACCTTTCAACAAAGATATTCAGCAATACCACCATAATAAATAATTAACAGTTGTTTAACAAAATCTTCATATTGCTGTTACAAATAATTAACTAACGTTTAATAAAAGCTGCTGTAACACTGCAATAATCAGTTAACAATATTCCTTAAATACAAACAACTGCAACATTTGCTAATTGTTCATAGGTCAACAGTTTTGCTGAAAATTGATCATGGAAGCTCCTTTATAAATATTTAATAACCAACAATTAAGCTGTTAATCACTTGTAGCTACAGTGCAATTAAATGTATAATGCTAGCTCAGAATTTCGCACTTAAAATTGAAGTGTTTCTAGTTGGAGCTACTCTGAGGTTAGAAATATTGGAGGTTACTGACCAGTTTCCAGATTGCAATGGCAAAGATCTGATGCCATAAAATCGCTATGCCCTTACATTGCCAGAAAGCTTTGGCAGATATATTTTATAAAAAATGTTGGGTATAATTGATGTTTTGTAAGCCTGGCCATCTCCAAAGCATTACACCTGGCTGGAATTGGAAATATAATTCAATTGGATCAAGTTGGATTGGAAATATAATTCACAACTAAAGTTTTAGATTTTTTGCCCTTGTTTCAATGCCATAGAATGCAATGCAATAGAAACACACTTGTAGATTGCATGTTAAGAATTATTTGGTCATAACTCCCAAAGAAAACCATTGTCACATTAACTTGAAATGGAGGTATAAACACTCCAAAATCACGTGTAAAAGTTCAGAGAAAATTTCTAAAACCATTCTTCAGAACGTGGCCACTTTAGAAAATATTAACAGGATTCGACAAAATCAACATGGATTAATGAAAGATAAATTAGATTTGAAAATCTACTAGATATTTTGTGGATGCATCAGGAGTCAAGCTTGACAATATCTTTCCAAAACGGTGCCCAGAACTGAACACAATTATTCAATTATTCAACTGCTGCAATCTTTCACAACCATCTTCACTATCTGCAAAACCACTAACTTTTGTATCATCAGCAAACTTGCTAATCTTGCCCTGTATGTTCTCATCCTAATCATTGATGTAGATGGCAAACAGTAACGGGCTCAGCACCAAACCCCGAGGCACACCAAGAGTCACAGGCCTCCAGTCCGAGAAGCAACCTTCTACCATCACCCTCTGCTTCCTTCCATTGAGCCAATTTGCTATCCATTCAGCTATCTCTCCTTGGATCCCATGCAATTTAACCTTCCAGAGCTGCCTCATGCAGAACCTTGTCAAACGCCTCACTGAAGTCCATGTACACAACATCTACAGCTCTGCCCATATCAAACATTTTGGTCACATCTTCAAAAAAATCAATTAGATTTGTGAGACATGACCTCCCATGTACAAAACCATACTGACTATCCCTAATCAACCCTCGCCCATCTAAATGGCTGTACAACCTATCGCTCAGAATACTCTCCAGTACCTTCCAACTACATATTTTTAAGTTCACCGGCCTATGGTTCCCAGTAGTTTCCCTGCAGCCCTTCTTGAAAAGAGGCACAACACCAGTCTTTCGGCACCTTTCCTGTATTTAAGGATGACTCGTAAATTTCAACCAGGGCTCCCGCAATTTCTTCTCTAGTTTCCCCGCTATGTCCTCGGATATATCCGATTAGGCCCTGGAGATTTATCTACCCTCACACGACAGTACCTTCAGTACTTCTTCAACAGTAACCCTGACTGCTCTCAAGACACTTCCAGTAACTGCTCCAATTTCCTCCCTGTCTTTCTCCTCAGTAAATACAGAGGAGAAATACTCATTTAGGACCTTACCCATCTCCTGTGGCTCCACACAGAAGAGATAGCGTTGATTCCTGAGAGGTTCCACTATGTCTCTGGTAACCCTTTTCCCCTTTATGTGATTATAAAATATTTTGGGATTGTCCTTAATGCTCCCCACCAGAGCTATCTCCTGGCCCCTTTTTGCCCTTCTGAGTTCCTTTTATAGTTTACTGTCACTTAGTTCCCAAAACTCCTCCAGTGATGCATTTGAACCCAGCTGTCTATACCTGTCCCATGCATTCTTCTTGTTTTTGACTAACTTCTCAATTTCCCTTGTCAGCCAAGTTTCCTTACTTTTTGCCTGCTTTTCCCTTCACTCTAACATGGACGTACACATCCTGAACTTTCTTCAGTACTCTTTTATAAACAGCCCACTTGACCGATGTTCCTTTCCCCTCAAATAACCTGCTCCAGTCAACTTGAGCCAGATCTTCTCTCATACCTTCAAAGTTGGTCTTACCCCAGTTGAGCATTTTAACATGTGGACCCGCTCCATCCCCATCCATAACTTTCTTAAACCTAATCGAACTGTGGTCACTGGTCGCAAAAGGCTCCTCCACACACACTTCATTAATTTGCCTTTCCCAATTTCCCAATACTAGACCCAGCATTGCTCTCTCACGTGTGGGGGCCTCCACATACTGCTTAAGAAATCTCTCCTGAACACTTTTGAGGAATTGTACCCCATCTAAACCTTTCATGCTATGATTTCCCCAGTCTATATTTCCCCTACTACAACTATCTTATTTGACCTGCAATCTCCCGGCACATTTGTTCTTCTAATTCCCGTTGACTATTCAGGAATAGTACACCCCCAACAAGGTGATCATCCCTTTCTTGTTCCTTAGCTCCACCCATATAGCCTCACTAGATGAAGTGTCCATAATGTCACCTCTGAACACAGCCATGACATCCTCCTTAACCAACAATGCAACCCCCCTCCCCCTCCTCTTTTTCCCCCACCCCTGTCTCTCCTGAAACTCTTGTATCCTGTTTAAATAGTGAAAGAATGGGAACCTCAAATGAGAAATACTTAATATGTCCTTGTATATCAGTCACTGAATGCGAACATGCAGATGAAGCAGATAGTTAAGATAGCAAATGGAACTTAGGCCTTTAGAGAAAGCAGCTTTGATTACAGGATCAAGGATAATTTACTGCAAATATACGTCAAAGGTGAGAACACACATGGACTATTTGGCACATTTCTGGTCTCCATACAGGTAGTTCACTAGATTGATTCCTGCAATATCATGACTCTCTTAAGAGGTGGGGCTGTCTTGTGAGGTGGGATTAGCCGACTAGTTATGTATTCACTGGAAATTAGGAAAATGAGAGGGGATCTCATGGAAAAGTTCAAATTCCTGACACGACTTGACAGTCTTGATTCAAGGAGGATGAGGGCTGATTATATTTACGATGATGATAAATAGTTTTCTGGGCACAAAAGGTGTCAAGCAATATGGGGAAAGAGCAGGAATGTGGCACCGAGAAAGAGGATGAAGCATGATCGTGCTGAATGGTAGAGCATGTTCAAAGGGCTTACTCCTGCGTGTAGGTTTCAGCTTACTTTATCTTGGGTATTTTGAAAGGGACAAAAGTGTTGACCATCACCATCTTATCATGGTTTTTCATATAATTATTTAAACTATGGGTGATCAGAAGTAAATTAACTTATGTTTGAGTTTTATTCCTAGACAGGAACAACTTTCCATTGTTTAACCATTGAAACGTTAAATGAGAGTTGTTTTTTAAATGTGCTGTAGAAATAAAAGTGACTTGACTTGACCATTTTTAAACTTCCCCCCAGAAACAAATATTTATTTGTGTTACTTGCAATTTTAATAAGATATATTCTGCTTATGATGCAGCTTTCTTTACACCAGAGAGCCTAAACACACATTGAAGGACACCTTAATTTTAATGTTTCAGCTGTGATATGAGATATCCCACTCCCAGCATGATCTTTCAGACATTGAAAGAACTTGTACCTTTCGTATTGTTCGTGCGGCTCAATCTATTGCTATTGTCCAACAGACATTGGCCTCCCAAATAATTTTAATACAGCTCAAGGAATCTCACTAAACAGCACTTTATCTTTTGTTAAAGGAGTGCACAGCCTTCTAAAAATGAGAGGAACATTTTAAGATGACTGTCATATTTAGCTTTCTCTTTATTGGGCTCAAATTATATGTACACCTCCCATTCTCACATTGTCCTTTACCTTGCCAGATTATCCTCTTATACATTCCACTCTCTCAGAGATCATCCCTTTTGGTTTTACCTCACTTTCTACGGCTACATTTCCATTTTTAAAGTTTTATACATTTCTATAATTCCCCTATTCTTTGGGGGATTATAAAACAAACACCCATTCACCTGTAATAAGATATAAAGCAATTTAGTATTTACTTGAAGTCAAATGTCCCCTGCCTCTAATTTGAAGTTGACGGATTTGAGACGGACTTTAGGGACAGAAAGTTTCATTGTCCTGTCCAATTTCACCTTCAACTCGCACAACAAAAAACTATTAATTGGACATTCCTGTTTTTGGAACCAGCACAGAAGCAAGTTGATTGCTCTCTTCCTATACATAAAGAATCACAGCAATAGTCATGTGGCTGTAAAATGATTTGGGTCACATGGATATTGCAAAAGGTACAAGTTCTTTGTTTTTTTTATATATTCCTCATTGTTGTGGTGCAAAGATCAATGGTCACATTGGAAGTTATAAATCTGCCCTCGAAGTTCTGTGGCAAATTCAATTACGTCCTTTTTTAAGAAATTGAATCTGAAGCCCTGAGCCTTGCACCTGGTTAAATGTAGATGTAGATGTATATGTATATATATGTGTGTGTGTGTGTGCGTGTGTGCGTGTGTGCGTGTGTGTGTGTGTGCGTGTGTATGTATATATATATATACACACGTGTGTAGATATATATGCTCCACAACTAAATGCAAACACATAAAAATAGCATTAGGCATGCAGCCTCTTACCCGGCCCTACTAGTCACTGATGAACTACTACATCAACTTCAATTTACTGCCCTAATCCCATCCGTACCGCTAATATTAAGGCTTATGTATACTGATCAACTGAGTAAGTTCTACTTGAAGAACCAGAGCCACTTGAGACAAAAACACATTCAGAAAATTAGAGGGAATGGTGCATAGGGTGAAAGATGAAAAGTGGGCCAAAGGGCATGTTTCCATGCTGTATCTTTATATTTCACATGCAACTACACAAGATGAGTGCTGGAGATTGAGTCAGGCAACATCTGTGGTGGGAATACCTAGATGATGTTTCAGGTGAAGAAGGGTCCCGACCTGCCCATTTCCTAATGTTCCCACAGATACTGTCTCCAGTTCTTTGTGTTTTGCTCTTTCTTCTTTGTACTACTTTGGTAAATTCCATCTACACCCTTTAGAAAAAAATAATAGTCTTCCTATTGTTTGATGCTTATAATTGAATGCACCTCTAGCTGAGGTTCTTCTGATCACCTTTTTATAAAGCCTTGTCTCTCTACATTAAAAATGCTTTGGACTTCACATGCTTTTTTTTTTTAAAGCCTTTACAGGAAATTCTACACAAATGTTCCCTGCTCTCTCTGTTTCTGCATTCAATTTAAAATACTATCATTTTCATAAAATTGTGTTTTCATATTCATTCTAACAATAAATCTCTCTTTAAAGTGTTGGTGAATTTCATTTGACATATGTTTATCCATTTCACCAGTCTATATCCATGTCTTTCTAATGCCAATTATCATTGTCCTCATTGTTTATTACATGCCCAAATGTAGTCTCAATTATTTCCAGATCATTAAAATGAATCAAAAACAACAGTGTCCCCGTTACTGACCCAGAGGGAACATCAAAGCACACCTTTTTTGTGTCTGAAAAACAATAGTTCACAACTCCTCTCTGATTTCTATACCCTAGACAATTTTGTATCCATGCTGCCACATGCCTTTAATTACTTGGGTATTAATTTTAGTAGGTTTATTTTACCATAATTTACCATTGTAAATCCAAATATCAGCCCTTTACAGTATTTCATCAAAGATCTTAATCCAAAATCACATCCCAATTCTGGTCTTTAAAATTTACAATACTACCAACATTAGGCTGCAGTTGACAGGTTTAATCCTCTCTTTTTTCATATATGGGGGGAAAAGGATCACCAAACATAAAAAAGAGATATAGAAAATTTAAACCAAAACTTCTATTATTGTTCTCCAAAGTTACATAGGACGTATCCCAAAAAGACCAAGTGATTATTGTTCTCCCTTTGACATCATTTAAGCACCTCCTTGTTATCCTACCCAATACTGTAACCACCTCCTCCATTAGCAATATTCTCTTCTCTACTTAAGACAGATGCAACATGCTTGGTTGGCACATTAGCAACACTTTCTGCCTCCATTACAATATCTTATATGTTGTCCCTAATTGTTTCCTCTGTTCCATTGACTAACTTTTATGCTCTGCGTGTTGTTAAAAGATTCTGATTTCATGCCAATCTCCCTTATGTCAATTCTGCCCTGTTTGATTCATTTTTAAATCTTCTCAGTACATTTTATTTTTGTGGTCCCATCAATTTTAATATTATGAAATACATACATGCAGTGTGCAAACAATTACAAACATTTACCTCAAAAACCACAGTGAACACACTTCACCTCCAGAAAAACAAAATTACTTGAATATATTTTAACCACCAATAAAGCAATTTGACAATTTTTTGGTGAATGTTAACTGTTAATAGTTAGAGGATAAATGTGTCCTTAACATTTTGGTAAAAAAAAAGTGTGAATAATTTTTCAAAATGAAACATCTCCATTTTATATAATTATCACCTTCTTTATTAGATTACCACCCCACATTCCCACGGAGAATTTTAAGTGTTAATATATGGGATAAAATGTGTTAATGGAGAGGGGCAGAATTCATTTCCAACATATGTAAGTTTTGCAATGAACAGATGATTTCCTATATGTTAAATCACACAGAATCTTTCTAATTATTATTTTCTCAGTAAAAGCACAATATGAAGTTTGAAATACTGCAGAATTTCTGCCATTTTAGCACAAGAATGAATTGTGAAAGGAACTCATAATGATTCTGTTTATTCCTATCCCCCTCACTTAAATAAGGATTGTTGTTAAGAATGGCATGAGTCATTTAATATGAATAGTTTCCAAGCACTTACAGGACAAACTCACAATACCAATCCTCAGAAAAGGACTCGAGTTTATAAAGATTTATACTGGGAATGTAATCTCTGTGATTGTAATTGATTTTCAATATTTGTTTCAAATACTTTTCAAATATTTGTTTTATTTGCTTTCTCTTTACCTCAGAATAAAACAATCCAGCTACTCTATCAAAATGATTTCGTATCCTGGCCGTTTGTATCAACAAGATTGTTAGATTGCTGCCAATTCTTGTGCAGTGGATTGGTGCCTACGTAAGCTGAATTGAGAGAAAGCCTAATGTTCTTTTATTCATGACATCCATGATGGAGAACATCATCTGTTCATTTCTATTTGAGCTGAATGATAGAATACAGGTCACAGTTAAAAGGATGATGCTTCAATGTGTTGTACCAGTTCCTAAACCATTCTTCTAACAAGCCACAGTTGGCACCAAAACAGATGAACATCAGCGTACATTATTCATACTGCAGTGAAAAGTAAATCTTAGTTTCTACAAACTGGGTACATTGACCAATGAAGGTTTAACAAGTAAAATTCCCCATTAAACAAAACTATAATCCAGAAAATCTATTTTCAAGAGTAATTTAAAGAAACTTCAGAAAATTAGAGAGTAAGTCTGTTTTTGAAAAACTTGATGTCTTTCTTTCAAATAAAGATATACTAGAAACTTTCCTCTGGGAAGGAAAATTGCAAGACAACTAAATGGAATAATTGATCCTGAAGCAATTAATCGCCACCAACAATTCTTAACAAGCTCCAGATGGAGTCACACTTTCATCATTATCCTTTCCCCACTTGCCCTGAACCAGACAGCTTATGATTTCTGTTTTCTAAGCAGGGTGCAGACTGCATAGCCTCTTCATTAAAAAGCATTTTCACTGACAGTAATTTTTTTACTCTCTACCCTCTCTCATCCATTCTAATTTATCTGAATTAGTCTGAAGAAGGGTCTCGACCCAAAACATCGGCCATTCCTTTTCTCCAGAGATGCTGCCTCACCAACTGAGTTACTCCAACATTTTGTGTCCACCTAATTTATCTCAGTATTTTTCTGAAAACATCATGCATGTAGTTTCCCCTCACCAGACTTTACTATTTCTCCACATGTATGCTGGTATCCTTCTCCACCAATCTCCTCCTACCACCTAATGGCTCCCAAATCTTCAGAAACCCCAATCACCTTTGACCACCATTAATATCAGTCCATCCAGAGCCCGACTTTTACGCTCTGGAATATCCTCTCAAAAAAACTCAATTTTCTTAGAATTTCTTGGACCACTTAGGCTTTTGGGTGCTGCTCCCCAAATCTCTTCCATTGACAGCCTTTATGTTTTGATTATGCCTCCGTGAAGTGTTTTGGGACATTTTTCACTACGTAAACATAAGCTGCTTCTGAATCCCTAACCAATATCCAGCTCCTAATTAATAATTAACCTCCCTATAACAAATTGCTTGTTAAATCACAAAAAAACAAAAAACAGACTCAAAGCAGGATTTTGTTGTTTCATAGCCGTCCACTAATTAATTAGGAAGGACGAATAGAGATTCACCATTGAATGAGGTCACCAGGCTGCCTGCAAATACATTCAACAATGCAAATATGTGAATATTATTTTTATTTTTTAAATCCTACAATGTATTTTTATTTTTAATTCCTGGGCGTTTTTTTTTACATAGTCAACTTAACTGATGAATAATATAAACATAACAAGGAGCAGAAATGTTAACAATTGTAGTCTTATGATATAATTGACTAAATTCATACGTTTGCAGAGAACACAAAGATTGGTGGTGTTGTGGACAGTGGAAAAGCAGGATGTAGATTGGTTACAGATATGGCCGAAGAAATGACAGATGGAGTTCAATTGTGAGGTGTTGCATTTTGGGACGTCTAGTGTAAGGGGAACGTATAGTTAATGGTAGGATCCTTGACAGCATTGGGGTACAGAGTGATTGTGGGCTCGAAGTCCACAGCTCTCTAAAACTAGCAACACGAGTGGATAGAGTGGTAAAGAAAGCATATGGTATGCTTACATTCAGGGTATTGAGTATAAGAATCAGTCAGTCATATTGCATTATGCAAAACTTTGGTTAGGCCACATTTGGAGTATTGTGTACAGATCTCCCATTACAGGAATAATGTGGAGAGTTTGGGGAGGGTGCAGAAAAGGCTTATCAGGATGCTGCCTGGATTAGAGAGTATTAGCTATAATGATAGGTTGGACAAACTTGTTTTCTTTGGAGTGTTAGATGTTGAGTGGGCGACCCGATGAAAGTTTGTGAAATTACGGGGAGGCATAGAAAGGGTAGACAGTCAGAAGATCAGTCAGACACAAAAAGCTGGTGTAGCTCAGCGGGACAGGCAGCATCTCTGGAGAGAAGGAAAGGGTGACGTTTCAGGTCGAGACCCTTCTTCAGTCAGAGCCTTTTTATCTGGCTGGAAATGTCAAATGCTATAGGGCATAGCTTTTAGGAGAGAGGGAGAAAATTTTGAAGATGTGTGGGGCAAGGTTTTTTTTCCACAAAAAGGGGTGGCAGGTGCCTGGAACACACTGCCAAGAATGATGGTGGAAGTAGATACGATCTTGGCGTTAAAGAGTCTTTTAGATAAACACATGAATGTGCAGGGAATGGTGACATATGGATCATGTGCAAGCAGAAGGAAATTACTTTTCACATTATGTTCGGTACAGACATCATGGTCCAAAGATCCTATCACTGTGCTGTTCTGTTCTGTGTTCTTTGTAAAAAGTACTGATAATCTATTCACCAGACTGGGTGATCAAACCTGCCGACAAGGGAGGTGCCGTGGTAGTCTGGCGCGGTGATCTCTACAAGGCTGAGGCCACTCGCCAACTCTCAGACACCTCCTCCTACTTATCCTTGGACCATGATCCCACAGATGAGCGCCAGGCCACTATCTCTAGCACTATCATGGACTAAATCACTTCCGGCACCCTGCCCTCCCAAGCCTTCAACCTCAATGTTCCCCAGCCCCGCACAAGGCGTACCAGGGCCCTATCCCCAAACTCTACCTCCGCTACATCGACGACTGCATTGGTGCTACCTCCTGCACCCACACACAACTCACTGACTTCATCCATTTCACCACTAACTTCCATCCGACACTCAAATACACCTGGACCATTTCCGACATTTCCCTACCATTTCTAGTCCTCACTATCTCCATCGCAGGCGATAGACTACTGACCGACATCCACTATAAACCCACTGACTCCCATGGGTATCTGGACTACAGTTCTTCCCACCCTGCTTCCTGTAAGGACTCCATCCCCTACTCCCAATTCTTCCGTCTATACTGCATCTGCACCCAGGATGAGGTGTTCCACACCAGGGCATCGGAGATGTCCTCATTCTTCAGGGAACGGGGGTTCCCCTCTTCTACTATAGATGAGGCTCTCACCAGGGTCTCTTCTATACCCCGTAACTCTGCTCTCACTCCCCATCCCCCCCACTCGTAACAAGGGCAGAGTCCCCCTTGTCATCACCTTCCACCCTACCAGCCGTCACATACAACAAATAATCCTCCGACATTTTCGCCACCTCCAATGGGATCCCATCACCGGCCACACCTTCCCATCTCCTCCCGTCTGCTTTCCACAGAGACCGCTCCCTCCGTAAATCCCTGGTCAATTCGCCCCTTCCCACCCATACCGCCCCCTCTCGCGGCATTTTCCTTTGCAACTGCAGGAAATGCTACACTTGTCGCTTTACCTCCCCCCTTCACTCCATTCAAGGACCCAAGCAGTCTTTCCAGGTGCAGCAGAGGTTCACCTGCACCTCCTCCAACCTCATTTATTGCATCCGCTGCTCTAGGTGTCTGCTGCTCTACATCGGTGAGACCAAGCGTAGGCTTAGCGAACGCTTCGCCCAACACCTCTGCTCAGTTCGCATTAACCTACCTGATTTCCCGGTGGCTCAGCACTTTAACTCCCCCTCCCATTCCGAATCCGACCTTTTCTGTCCTGGGCCTCCTCCATGGCCAGAGTGAGGACCACCGTAAATTGGAGGAGCCGCACCTCATATTTCGCTTGAGCAGTTTACACCCCAGCGGTATGAACATTAACTTATCTAATTTCAGGTAGTCCCTGCTTTCTCCTCCCGTTCTCAGCTCTCCCTCAGCCCACTGTCTCCGCCTCTTCCTTTCTTCTTCCCGCCCCAACCCCCCCAACCTTACATCAGTCTGAAGAAGGGTCTCAACCCAAAACGTTGCCCGTTTCCTTCGCTCCATAGATGCTGCCTAACCCGCTGAGTTTCTCCAGCATTTTTGTCTACCTTCGATTTTCCAGCATCTGCAGTTCCTTCTTAAACGATAATCGATTCAGTATACTTCACAAAGATAAAATGTAATTTATGAATTGTTTTGAGTAAAATTGCAATAGTATACAATTTGTCTTTTGGAAATTATTCACCATGAGCTCTGCTTCTAGGAATTTTGGTTGCACGGGCCCTGCATTCAGCTTGCATTAAGTTTGTTTGACAATTCATGTAAGTGGCCATAGGTAAAAGAAATAGATCAATGTACAGAAGAACTCAGCATCTTTTGATGTTTGACTAGGTTGAAGAAGCGCTACAAATTCAGGTTATTGCTACATTACTTCCACAATTGCGGAGCACAACATACACTTTCAAAATTGTGCAATGACAATATAGATTAAATATTCTGGTTTTGCACTGCATCATCTTCATCCTCATTTCAGTTTAGAGTCTGTATAATAGCGGTAACAGAATAATTTGAATACCATCAAAACTAATGAACAAACATCTTTTGGGAAAAATGCACTCTGAGGCAGCTCCTGGCAGTCAGCCAATTTGCAGAAGATGTAACCTTAAAGGCTCCTAATAAATAGAGGCGATAAATGAAGAGGCAGGTTGCAGTGGTTATTCGATGAAACACAAATCAACAAGCAAATTAAGGACAGTGAATGAGTGTTGTGGAGCATGCTAATCAAGTTGTACACTGCAAAGTGGACTGGTGAAACATTGTAGTGGTGACTCAATTGTTATCTATTTCCAACTATGCTTGCTCCTCTCCTCCCAATCCCTCCTTCAATATATAATGATTTGGGAGTTGGATGACCTCAGGATAAATTGGGCAAAAAAAAGCTCAACTGCCACTGTCAAGTGGTAGAAAGAACTGCAGATGCTTGTTTACACCGAAGATAGACACAAAATGTTGGAGTAACTCAACGGTCAGGCAGCATCTCTGGAGAAAAGGAATAGGTGACGTTTCGGGTTGAGACCCTTCATCAGATTACTCCAGCATTTTACTTCTATGCTCACTGTTAAGTGGTAGCTGATGTGACTTCAGTATATAGGAAATAGATTAAAAACAAGTCACTCCCAGTAAGGATCTTCAGAAGATCGCAGCTTCACTAGAGCAGAATTCTTCCTCAAGTTACTCCCCATTAACACTTGAAACTAGATATCATCAAATCAATTTTGCTCGCCTTCGTGGCCATCCACAATTATAACGTTCCTCGACCTTTGGTATTAAGCAAATTGGTGATAGGCATAATTGTTTACTTGCTTGGCCAGTCACACAAGGTAAGAAGCAATTCTTAAGACTGGCAGAAGAGAGCACAGGTAATTTGTTACAAAGTTACATTTCACATTAAAACTACCAGCTCTTGTAACAACATTCCCTTTAATTAAAAATACATTAACATTGTTATGGATTCCAAATTTAAAGCAAACTCCGTTTAGTCCTATAAACTCTATCAAAGCTATAAATAGAAAACAATAGAAAAGTAATATGAAAAATCTGGCCTATATACCCAGAGTATCGACAACAGATTACTTACTATACAATAAAAACCTTTTACAAGTACAAAGACATATTTGAATGCAATTGTGTTAAAGCAATAACATGGTCATGAAACAACTATATCTGCTGCACTTAATATCAATTTAGAGATTTAGACATTAGGTGCAGGAGTAGGCAATTCGGCCCTTCGAGCCAGCACTGCCATTCAATGTGATCATGGCTGATCATCCCAAATCAGTACCCCGTTCCTGCCATCTCCCCATATCCCCTGACTCCGTTATCTTTAAGAGCCCTATCTAGCTCTCTCTTGAAAGTATCAAGAAAAGCATCTTGAAAGTATCAACTCTCTGGAAAATTTTGGGCAACATAATAACATAATGGGCAACATAAAGCTCTCACCAGAGCTCAAGTGAGGCACCTACCTAAATTCAGCAGCTGCTAAATCCAGGGGAACTTCATCAGGTCGGAAAAAGCTGTGGCAGTTGACTGAGTGCTGAAGTTCGGGACTCATTGTTTTAGAAACATCGTAATAATGGCCAAATCTTGAGGAGGATGTCAAAGCTGTCTGTCAAGTGAAGAGCAACACTTTAGAAGTCATGTGGAAATCATTCAAAATGTAGTTAATTGAATGTGAGGGAAATATCATGATGGAATATTTAGAAGCACCTTTTTAGCTTGCCATTTGTATAAATGCTAATACTCCATTATGTTGAATATTGGTTTCACAATATCAGAACCACAAAAAAACTAATAATCATTATAGTAATCATGGCAATGTAGAACAGTTACTGGTTTTACTTGAGATTGCTTTGCATTGGGTTGAGACCAGAAATGGTGATATTCTGGGTGGAATTAGCAGAACTCTGTCTGCCAGAGCAGAAAATGCAAATTATGTCACTGAACTGAGGATTGTTATACACAACTGCCAAACACGATGGGTGTAATTTTAGAAGATGTCATTCTTGCCTGAAAGAGAATACTGTGGGTTCACAGCCTGCTCCATAGATATACGGTAAGCAAAAAAATCTGGATTAAACTGGCCAAGAAAAGATTTTCTAAATTAGAAATGAAAGGAAGCTGGTCTGCCCCTTCAGGTGAATGAAAAATATTCTGCAGCACTATTCGGAATGAATTCAGAGAGTTTGAACAATTTAGATAGCCAATCCTCACCTGACGTAAGTTTATGGCACCTCCTGGTGCACCAATTAACTCTCACCTTTCCGACAGTATTTCATGATTACACCACAGAAACAACTTCATTGGCTGCAAAGCAATCTTGGAAATGTTATAAGGTTGTGAAATATGCAATATAAATGTAAGAGCTTCCTTGAATCCAGTTCACCCATTGGCAGAAGTGTGGGCAGAGATGAGACACAATCCTGTGTAGGTGAATAAACTAATGGAACTTGCTGTCCTGCATCTCAAATGCAACAAAACAAGATGGGTTACGGATGTGACTCGGCCCTGAGCATCAAGAGAGCTTCTTAAAGCAACTGGCATAAGTCTTCAAAAATAAAATCACAAAACCTAATAGTTGGTTGTGTTGGATATTCAGAGTTTTAAGACAGAAATCGTACATTAGGCGACAAGCAATGTTTTGTATCAATTGATACGTATTGTTTTAAGTGTTTCAAGTAAAAATAATGTGAAAGAGAAATAAGTAACTACTTTAATGGTAATTCTACCAGTAGATTCTACTACCTGTAGTAGGTTCTGAATAACATTATCTTCTGAATTCATACTTATTTCTTCACTATTGCAGTATCAATACAGAACATACATCCATGCTTTTCAGCAAGAAATGCTGTTATATACAACCCGGCAGAGTGAACATTGACTTATTGTAGTGCAAGCTCTGAAAACAAATTATATTGCAGTTGTCCTTTGGGCTGTATAATCTGGCCTTTATCTGGATTACCCATCACAATGTTTTTATTGCATTCTCTGCTAGAGCTCATCTTTTCATTGTGTACATCCTAGTCTCCTCAACATTTTAGCAAGGCCCTGACTAACTGAACCTTGATCTGATGTCTTCATTCAGGAAAGCACCAGGTAGTCTATTTCAGATGCAAATCCTCACTGAGGCCCCAGTAGTGATTTCTAAGACAGCAAAGAGAAGAAACAACATTTCCAGGACCCACTCAGAGGATCCCAGGGCACACTGATGTCCTTAATCCACAACACTATATGGATTAAGGTGGAGGATAACTCTCTTTTTTTTAAATTCACAATAAAGAGCACTGCTTCTACAAGCTGGGTGGGGACAGAACTTACTATAATAAAACAGTATGTAATAAAAGCATGTTCTGTGTTGGAGAATTGTGAATGGGCCTCACTTTACAAATTCCCAGGCCCTGTGGGAAGCTTGCCAAGGCCTACCTGAAATAACTAACTGCGAGTAATCGGGCTTAGTTGAATGGCTACGGCAAAGCTTTTCTTTGCTTAGAAGTTGCAAGGTTGATAAATTTATTATTAAAGGCAGTACAACTTGTGCTTGTCCCCCTCTGCTTCAGCATGGAAAGACTGGAAGAGAGGAACAGGCAGTAGCTGTCAGATAGCAGACTGCTGGCTTTCAGTCTACTGTCTGCTGCTAAATGTTTCTAATTGCAACACTAATGTGTTAGAAATCTCAGATTCAAGATGAACCTAGGCAGAAAATTGATTTCATGCTGTGACAGCTTATATATTGCCCCAAGTACACAAACATGTCATTGAGAAGCTTTTGCATCCCACAATTTTGTTTACAGATGAATTGCAGTTACTTTAGTAACCTGAGATAAAACGACTTTTTTGGTTTTTAAGAGCGCCTGCAGAGTAGGCTACTAGTGGATGTTTCTCCCTGCATTATGGAGCCATCTGCAAGATAACAGTACAGTGCCTTTGCAATAAATGCCAATGAATCATTCACGTTTCAAGAGCTTATTTAAATTTTAAACCTGACATTGCTTCTGATTTGTGCAACTATCTGTAGAAATAACTGGGACTTACAAGCGTGGGAGAACTAGCTGGTGGGCCTTAAGGGGGCTAGAGCCTGCGGTCATTTTATGTCACTAGTACGTTATCTTCACAATGATTAGATTGCTATGACAATGAAGCTGATACATTCTCAAGTGCTTTCTTTACTCATTTAGCACATGGATAAGCAAGTCAATTGCTTGATTCAGTGCTTTCCAATTGACAGATCATACTACCTCTGTCAAATCTTGTTCAACCATATTTGATTCAGTAGCGGGTTTCGTGGTCTTGTGGCAGTACATGGATTTTAGATGGAATAAATACAAACTAATATGCCTTTTACGTTTTAACCCCATGACTTGTGTCCGAAAAACCTCCATGAGGTATTTTTTCAAATACCAGGAAAAAAAGTACTTACATTTGCCAGAAAAAAATTAAAAAATGAAGACTCGACAGTACATATCTGGCAAAACATTAGACACAATTATGTATTGAAGTAGTAAAAAGTAATATTTTTAAATGAAACAGTTAGATGTGGGCTGGGCAAAGTTTATTATGAAGTGGGTAAAGATATAAACCATTTAGGTTGAAATCTTTACGTAATCTCGTGCACTGTGAAACACCAAAGATCTAGCTTCAAAGTTGAAAAATATAATGACACAATAATCTCATAAACACTGTAAAATCTAATACATATTTTTGAGGTGACATCAGCCAGTTCCACTCCATGGAAAAATGTACGGATGGTGAAGGGAAAGCATGATGTAAAATTAAGAGGCATTTCTGAGAAGCACTGAGACAAAGCCAAACACTTTTCTTTAGATCCTGTGACAATTCAGTGTAAAAATATTTCTCTGTTAATTGTATTGAATGTTTTGAAGTGAACTTCATGTATTCAATTATTTGCAATAGCCTTGTGGAAACACCCAGCATCCTTCGAGTTAAGATCAGAGTGCTTCAGAGGTTAATAAACCTTTAAAAAAAATTAACTTATTCACTTAAAAACTTAGATGAAACATTTTATTTTAATGTTATAACATGCTGCTATATTAATAGGTCTGAACAAAGCAGATTATTTAGTTGGTATGCTTTATTTGATAATACACCAAGAAACCAAAAGCAATTTACATTTGAATAGAGCTTGTAGAAGCAGTACTCCTCTGCTAAATATGTACCAGTAATTTCACACTGTGAAATGGACTAAAGCCAGCACAAAGCAGGGATGAAATGTGATTTTGAAGATAAATTATGCTTGCCCTAGCCCTTCTTGCACTGTATTTTTGAACATTTTTAAAAGTTGTGTTTTATTCTCCACCAGCCCCCAGAGAATGGTCATATAATGGCTTTTAGTATCCTGATCTTTGACCTTGGAAGAATGCTTACCAATGTACAACCTGGTTTATTAAATCTTATTAACACAACAATGCCTTGTAAAGTGAATTTAAATTATTAATTCAAGTATGTGGAATACATTAACACAGTGTCTCATTCTGTTCCAGCCTGAAAAGGGGCCGGTTTGCTGCCACATTAAAGTTGGAAAGAAAGGCATCCACATTCACTTACTTGTCCCATGATTATTTCTAGTCGAGCTTCTCAATATGTGGAAGATGGTATTTGCCAGGGATTGTTTCCTTTCACCCGACTGATCACAGTTTTTTTTAATGGGTGGGGAGGGAGCAAAGTAGTTGAGGAAATTTGAAGATGTTGGGAGGGCTGGTTCGAAAATGTATGGAACAGCAGCAGTGGGAATGATTCTATAAGATTAACAGTTTTTCATATAGGTCATGTGGAATTGGCAGTTTTCATTATTTGTGTATAGCTCTAACATTAGCAATAACAATTCCCACTTATGATCTACTGACTGAGTATACAATTGAAGTAGCTTAAATCAAAAGTTTCAATAGAAAATACGAAACAATCTCTCTAAAAGTTACCCAAAATCCACAAAGTGCTTCAGTTAGGGAAAGATGGTATTTCTCTTTAAAATTAATCAGAACAAAGAATCAATCGCAGATCATGAAAAGCACAAGAGAGGATGCAGAAGAGATTCCCAAAGATAGTGTGAGGGTTGTAGAATTTTAGTGCAGATGAGACTGATTTATTATTTATTTCAATTGAGGTACATAAAATAAAAGGCTTTGACAGAGAAAAGAGTGAGGATCTGTGTCTATTTACTGAGATTGAAAGCTTGGGTGCACGGTGGATGGACTGGGGAGGAAAAACCACCCAAAGAATGATAAGGGTCAGGAACCTACTGCCTGAAAGGGTGGTAGAGCTTGAAACCTTCAATTAGTTTAAAATGATGGAATTTATAACTAAATTAGTGAACAAATCAGATCTGAATAGTCATAAGTTTTTGGGTATTTTCACATGTTGGGCCTGGGGCAATGGCATATCTTTTGTGGGAAGGAACGTTGGTTTAAACTGAAGAAAGACACAAAATGCTGGCGTAACACAGCGGGACAGGCAGCATCTCTGGCGAAAAGGAATAGGTGACAATTCGGGTCGAGACCCTTATCCTGTTGACTCAATTAACAACACCTTTTGATTTCTTTCTTTCATTTGCTCATTGTTTAAAGAAATCAAAACTGTACCTGTACTACTGGCAAGTTTTGGTATCGCCATGCTATTGACATGGAATCTTGGAGTCCGGCGGCAGAAGTGATATCCGCCAAATTGTCCTCTGTCTCTTTGTTAGATTCTTTAATCTCTATCACATCATCAAGCAGAGGGGCAGGAAGCTCCTATTAATTCCGAAAATGAAAAAAGATTAAAAAAAAATCACAATATTTGTTGCAAAACGCATATAAACCAAACTTATCTATATTAAATACATTGGAAAATTCAATACAATTTCAATATAATTTGAAAATCTCCAGGGGAGGGGCAATCTTCCAAAATAAAGGTAATCTTTTTCGCAACCTGAAATATTAGAGAAGAACGTGAATAAAGTTGAAAACAATCTCAATAAGGTCAGTCACAATTTAATCTCATTACTGAAAGGTCTAGGAATGTAATGTGAATTAGAAACATTCATAAATGAAGTAATTCTAGGATTTAACATATTCACTCTTGCTTTAGTCCTCACTCTAATCTATAAATATATAAAACTAGACAGTGAACTGCATTTCCGAATTTTGGAGAGAAAAACTTTGCATTGGTTTAATCTACTGCATTCTTCAATTTCAAAGAGTCTTAAAAAAAGTTTCCGTGCCCTGAAATTCAGTAAAACAAAACATTGGCAACAGAAGCCATTGCCTTCAAAATAACACAATTTAACAACACCTGCAACGTTTTCAGGCAGTGTTGTCTTCATTAACCTTGATTATCCAATGCCAATCAGTGATCCTTACAGATCATTTTGCTGGCAAAGATCATTAGGATAATTCCTGTTTAAACATTCACCTAACTCCCAGGGCTGTCTATTGTTTCAGCTTTTGCTACTGACATAATCAGTGGCACCTGTTGCTGTACCCTTGTACTGCACCAGAACAAACCAACGCATACAGCAAACAAATCTGAAGAGCGAATTAACTATTTCTCACTAGTCAACTTCAATATAACAAACAGATGAATCCAATACCCCTCTGACAATGTAGCTCCTGCATCCTAATGCTCCAACAACACTATAATAATTTCCAATGTACATCAACTTCAATGTGCTTACATATTCATCTACTCCAACATAATAGCTATTTGACTATATTCTCTTAAAATTAATGGCACAGCCATGTTAGATGAAAAATGGATCCAAATGCGCTCACACAAAATGTAAAAAAAAAGTAGCTTTTCATAACAAATGTAATTCTTTGGGTTGGTTTTTTTTTTAAATAACAAAGCTCACTGCAAAGTACTTTTACAAAGTACAAAACAGAAAATGCTGGACAGACTCAGCATGTCAGAGAACACAAAACAACATTTCAGGTTGCTAAACTTTTTTTTTTACATTAACTCTACTTCCCTGTCAACATAAACTGCGTGAATTGCTGAACATTTCCAGAAAATGTTGTTTCATTTCAGATTTTAAGCATTTGCAGTTGGATTTAGGAAAATATTCAGGTCTTAGCTGAAATTTATTCTTGACAAAGTACATTGCTCAGTCTGGAATATAATTTACTGAATCTTATTTAATGACATTTATAAGATCTAACTGTTGATCTTAGCCCGACTGATATATGGCTGTTGACTTAATTTTGCATTTACTTTCCTGTACAAATCTTTCACAACTAAATCTATTTATTAAATGGCCCATCTGAATTCCTTCATTAGCCTTCTTTGTTTTTACAGGAAAGAATTGCACCACTACCGATACATGACCCTTCTTACAAGTAAAATTCTCCAGAGCCTAATAAAACTTAAAATACCCCACAATTAACGAGGCTTAACCTCACACCCTTCTAAGCTACCTTAATTGCTTGCGAATTAAGTGAAATAAAGACATTGCATACCACTCTACTCCATTTACAATAAAGGAGAAAAGATTATATTATGTCGCAGTTAAACTTCGATCACTGGCTTATGAGTGGGGTAATTCATAATTCTTAAACAGCACTACTGAGAAAAGAACTTTGATCTTCAGTCACACACAGCTTTTCAGCAAAGTAATGAATGAAAGACCTTTAAACATCAGTTGATCTGCATGATAATCTTAGCATGGGATTAGCAGCTAATTTATTAAAAATCAAACAAGTTGGATTTCTATAAAGGTAAATTCAACAAGTATATGCTTGCATTTCCTGAAATGTAATTCATTGAAACATTGTGTTAGTGTGTAACCAACTCTATGAGTTTTCCCTACCCTCAAAAGATATCCATCAAGAACAAAATAAAAATCCAACTCTGCTATCAGCTTTTTTCATTATAAACACCAATAATTTCATTCCAGAATTATTACATTATTACATTAGTTCAGAAATCAGAGTTCAAATTCCACTATGACTGTTCGGGAATTTAAATATACTTTATGTGAAATGTTTCTTAAAATATTGTCAGGGTAACTGAAATAATCGTAAATTTGTTACAGTGAAGTAATACTCTTTTTCAAATGATGGAGCACTTGTGGCAGAGCACAGAGAAGTTATTGACTATAAAAAAATGTTCTATTCCTGATACTTTGTTAAATACAAGATTAAAACCAGATTGACCACTCAATATGAATATCAGATTTGGACACAAGAGACACAATAAGCCCAGCCGTCACACAAGATACTTCAGATGCTGGAATCTGGAGCGAAAAACATACTGCTGGTGGAACTCGTTTTTTATCAAGCAAAATCAATCTTGTTTTGACATCTGGTAATTTGTGCCTGAATTTGGTGAGATAACCCACAAACCAGATAGAAGAACATTCCAATTCATGGGCCGCGGAACCAGGGGGGCTGCAGCCCCCCCACCTTTTTGGCTAGACATCTTTCAATGTCTCCGGCTTTGGGAGGCGCTGCTATGCTCTGAGCAACCTGGTCGTGGGTGTTGGAGAGCCGGGGTGGAAGGAGGGATGGAAGCAGAAGCGGCGGCAGATGTGTACGGGGAGCCGGGGCTGGCGAGTGTTTGGCGGGCTGGCGAGTCGCTCACCGCAGCTCCGGCCATGGAGCAGCCTCAGTGCAAGAGTCGGAGGCGTCGGAAGCGTTGCGCCGCTGCCGTGAGAGTCTCTGTGCCGAATTCACCCTGGTGAGCGGCATGGACCAGGCAGCGGCTCGGTGCATCCTAGAGGACAACCGGGGGCAGCTGGAAGTAGGTACCAAGCATTAGGTAGAAGCGGTGGAAGATAGTGGCCTTCAAATGGGGGTGGTTGGAGAGAGCATGCTGCTAGATTTTCACTTGCTGTAACTGCAGGAAAAATGTTCCCAATGTTGGGGGAGTCCAAAACCAGGGGTCACAGTTTAAGAATAAGGGGTTGGCCATTTAGGACTGAGATGAGGACAAACGTTCTCCACCCAGAGAGTTGTGAATCTGTGGAATTATCTGCCACAGAAGGCAGTGGAGGCCAATTCACTGGATGTTTTCAAGAAACAGTTACATTTAGCTCTCACCCGCTAACATATCCCAGCTACACTACCTGCTTTTGGTCCATATCCCTCCAAACCTGTCCTATCCATGTATCAGTCTGTTTCTTAAATGTTGGGATAGTCCCTGCCTCAACTACCTCCTCTGGCAGATTCTTCCATACACCCACCACCCTTTGTGCGGAAAAAGTTACCCCTCAGATTCCTATGAAATCTTTTCCTCTTCGCCTTAAATCTGTCCTCTGGTCCTCGATTTGTACTGTGTTAGCACAGTGTTAGACAATAAAAGCACCAATGAACCACCATTGAACCATTGTGTAGAGTTTGTACGTTTTCCCTGGGACCGTATAGGTTTCCTCCAGGTGCTCTTGTTACCTCCCACAATCCAGACATGAGACAGGTTACTTGGCCTCTGTAAATTGCCCCTTGTGTGAAGGACATAGAACTGTTGTGAACGAATGATCTGTGGTTGGTTTGGACTCAGTGGGTCGAAGGGCCTCTTATCACGCTGTATCTCTGAAACTAAAACACTATAAAATTCAATGCTGTTAAGGGTCGGTATTACTTACATATTTTCCCCTCATATTTGACCTCCCAAGGAGCAACACCTCACTCTTGCTTGGATTAAACTCCACCTGCCATTTCTCCACCCATTTCTATAGCTGATCTAATTCCCACTGCATTCTTCGACAGCCGTTTTTACAGTACGCGACCCCAGCAATCTTAGGGTCATCTGCAAATTTATTAACCGACTCGTTTACATTTACATCCAAGTCATTTATACATATATCATAAACAGCAGAGGTCCCAGCACAGATCCCTGTGGAACCACCCGTCACAGATCTCCAGCCTGAATATTGTCTCTCAAACACAGCCTGTCTTCTGTCAGTAATCCAGTTATGAATCTATACAATCAAGTCAGTGTTAATCCCGTGCATCTGAATCAGCCTACCATGGGGGACTTTATCAAATACAATCCATGTAGACAACATCCTACCTTTATCACATTCACAAAATAATCGATCAAATTAGTATGACATAAACTGCCACATACAAAGCAACATTGACTGTTCTTAATAATCCCATTCTTTTTCAAATGTGAGTAAATCCTATCCCAATAAATACTATTCAATAGTTTCCCTACCTCTGACATGAAGCTCACTGACATTTAATTCCCTGGATTGTTTCTACTTCCCATCTTAATGAAAGGAACAACATTAACTACTCTTCAGTCCTTCGGGACCTCGACCGTGGCTAGAGAAGACGCAAAGATATTTGTCAAAACACCACAATTTTCTCTCTTACCTCTCTCAATAACCTGGGATGGATTCCATCAAGTCATAGAGATTTATGTTCTTCAAGAGCCCCAACACCTCCTCCTCCTTAATCTCAAACTGCCCTTCCATTCTCAATAGAGATCTCATTGACGTCCATATCTTTCTCCTTGGTGACAACAGATACAAAGTACTTGTTTATTACCCTGCCTACATTCCCTGATTCCAGCACAAATTCCCTCCTTTATCCTCTGTGGTCCAACCTTCTCCCCCATCACCCTTTTGTTTATAGTGCAGATATAAAAAGCCTTGTGATTTTCTTGAACCCGATTCGCCAGAGCAATTTTGTGGCGTCTTTTGGCCCTTCTAATCATTTGCTCGAGTTATTTCCTCCTTGCTTTATATTCCTTAAATACCGTATCTGATATAATCTTCCTAAACCTTGCATGTGCTTCCTTTCTGACCAAATTTATGATGTCTGTTCATTCAAGGTTCCTTTACTGTCCTACTTATCCCTCCTCCTTACTGGAACATGCCGGTCCTGAACTTTGATCAACTGGTCTTTAAACGACTCCCACATGTCAAATGTGTACTAACCCAATAACAATTGCTCCCAAAGTATCCTCTCAAGTTCCTGCCTTATAACATAATTTGCCTTACTCCATTTTAGTACCTTTCCACAAGGTCCCTATCAAAAACAATCTTAAAACATATGGAATTGTGATCACAAAATGCTCTTCCACTTAAATAGCAGTCACATGGCCAGACTCATTTCCCAACACTAGGTCCTGTATGTTGCTTTCTCGGATTGGACTGTCCACACACTATTTAAAGAAATTCTCCTGGATACATCTAACAAATTCCTCCCCATCTAAGTCTTTCGCACTGAGCAAGTTCCAGTTAATATTGGGTAAGTTAAAGTCACCCACAAAGAAAACCCTGTTGCTTTGGTAATCTGTCTACATATCTATTCTCTCTCTCTCTCTCCCAATTTCTATTAGGCAGCCAATCTATCCCATTAGAGTGTTTGCACATTTTTTTATATTTAAACTCAACCTATATCACCTCAGCAGATGAACCCTCCTATATGTCTTCTTCGAGTGCCGCCATGAGAGTCTCCCTGGTTAGTGGAGCAATAGCTTCACCTTTTTTTCCCTTCCTTCTCTCACATCTGAAACGTTGAAACCCTGTCTAGTTGTGTCCCTCTCGCAATCACATTTCTGCAATGGCAACATCATAGCCCTAAGTACTGATCCAGGCTGTAAGTTCATCTGCTTTCCCAATAATACTCCTTGCACTCTCTTACGCAATATTTGAGGTGCAATCTCATGTCTAGAATTGCAGTCAACCAGTAATCTGGCATTCCTAATTGCTTGCTGAACCTATTTTAGTGACTTGCGTCCGAGCACACCCGGATTGCTCAGAATATTTTCCAGTCTCTCAGCATTTCAATAATATACCAACTTACTATTTTTAACCATCAAAATGGGTCACCTCACATTTTTGCACATTACACTACATCTACTATATCCTCACCAATTCACTTTGTCTGTTTAAATCATCTCTCTGCATTCCCCTCACAACCCACACTGGCAAATAACTCTACATCATCAGCAATCTTGGCTGTCCTAATTAAAATCTTTAAACATTGATTCAGAAAAGTTGGGTCTCCAGCACTGATCTCTGTGGCACCCCACTGCTTCCTTTGTTTGTATTCTCTATTTTCTGTCGCTTAACTAATGGCAAGATATCACCCTTCCTCTCATCCCCAAACTCCCATGCTCTAGTTTTGGTTAATAATCTTTTGTGCTCAGCAAATCAAAGGATTGGATGTCCAAATATACTGCATTTGGATCCTTGACTTCCTCATTCACAGACCACAGTCTGTTCGTATTGGTGGAAATGTGTCAGCCTCGATACCAATCAGCACCTCAAGGCTGCGTGGTCAGCCTCCTGCTGTAGTCACTCCATACTCATGACTGCGTAGCCGGTCATAGTGCGAACTCCATCATCAAGTTCGCTGACGACACCACTGTTGTGGGACGTATCACTGATGGGGATGAGTGAGAGTATAGAAGAGAGATCGAGCGACTGTCCATATGGTGCCAGCACAATAACCTGGCCCTCAACACCAGCCAAACCAAGGAACTGACTGTGGACTTTGGAAGGAGTAGGATGGGGACCCACAGTCCCGTTTATATAGTTGAAAGGGTCAAGAGCTTCAAATTCCTGGGCGTGCACATCTCTGAAGATCTTTCCTGGTCAGAGAAATCTGATGCAATTAATAAGAAACCACATCAGCGCCTCAACTTCCTGAGAAGATTTCGGAGTCGGTTTGTCAAGGAGGACTCTCTCTAACTTCTACAGGTGCACAGTAGAGAGCATGCTGACCGGTTGCATCGTGGCTTGGTTTGGCAACATGGGTGCCCTGGAGCAGAAAAGCCTACAAAAAGTAGTAAACACTGCTCAGTCCATCACCGGCTCTGACCTCCCTTCCATCGAGGGGATCTATCGCAGTTGCTGCCTCAAAAAGGCTGGCAGTATCATCAAGGACCCACACCATCCTGGCCACACACTCATCTCCCCACTACTTTCAGGTAGAAGGTACAGGAGCCTGAAGACTGCAACGACCAGGTTCAGGAAAAGCTACTTCCCCACAGCCATCAGGTTATTAAACTTGGCTCGGACAAAACTCTGAACATTAATAGCCCATTATCTGTTTATTTGCACTTTATCAGTTTATTTATTCATGTGTGTATATATTTATATAATGGTATATGGACGCACTGATCTGTTCTGTAGTCATGCCTACTATGTTCTGTTGTGTTGAAGCAAAGCAAGAATTTCATTGTCCTATCAGGGACACATGACAATAAAATCTCTTGAATCTTGAATCATTGCCCTCATCATATTTATTTTGCTGGTCACAACCTCAAAAACTATCAGATTTGTCAAACATGATTTCCCATTTCATAAATTGATGGGGATTCTGCTCAATCCTATTATAAACAGATGGGTTGGTAAGTTTGCTGCTGACACCAACATTGGAAGAGTTGCAGTCAGTGAGGAATGTTGTCAGGAGATAAAGTGGGACATAGACCAGCTGCAGAAATAGGTGGAGAAATGGCAGCTTGAGTTTAACACAATCACATGTAAGGTGTTGCACTTTGGGAGGTTGAATGTAAGGAGAGAGTATACAGTTAATGGCAAACCCTTAACAGCATTGACGTGCAGGGTGATCTTGGCGTCCAAGTTCATAGCTTCATTGAAAGAGGCAGCACGAGTTGATAGGGTGGTTAAGGCAGCATATGGTATGCTTGCCTTCATTGCTATCGGCATTTAATATAAAAGTCAGGATGACATAATGCATCTCTACAGGACTTTTGTTCGGCCACATTTATAGTATTGCACACAGTTCTGGTTGTCCCATTACAGGAAAAATGTGGAAGCTTTGGAGAAGGAGCAGGGGTTTATCAGAATGCTGATTAGAGGGTTCCAGCTACAGGGAGAGGTTGAATAGACTCGAATTGTTTTTTTCTGGAACATCAGTGGTTAAGCGGAGTCTTGATAGAGGTATAAAAAATTACGAGAGGTAGCAATAGAGTCAGAACCTTATTGCCCAAGGTAGAAATGTCCAACACTAGAGGGCATAGCTATAAAATGAGATGGGGAAAGTTTAATGGAGATATGCAGGGGCAGGTTTTTTTGTACACAATGAGTGGTAGAGGCCTGGAATGCACTACCAGGGGTGGTTGAAGCAGATACTATAGTGGTGTTTAAGAGGTTTATGATTGATTGAAAATGCAGGGAAATGGATCGTATTCAGGCAAATAGATCAGTTTAACTTGACATCATGTTTGTGGGCTGTTGTAGGCCGAGGAGCCCGTTCCTGTGCTGTACTGTTTTAGTATTAGTTTTAGTTAGCGTGGAAACAGGCCCTTCAGCCCACAGAGTACATGCAGACCAACGATCACCTATACGTCAGTTCTGTTATCCCAGTTTCACATCCTTCATACTAACGGCAATTTACAGGTCAAATAACTTACAAACCTGCAAGTCTTTGGAATGTGGGAGGAAATTGGAGCACCCGGAGAAAACCCACGGGGTCACAGGGAGAACGTATAAACATTGTACAGACAGCATCCATAGTCAGGATTGAACCCAGGTCTCTGGTGCTGTGAGGCAGCAGCTCTTTGTCACTGTCCCAGCCCTGTTCTATAATCTATAATTATTATTTTCTAAATGTCCTCTACCACTTAATGATTCTAGCATTTTTCTTGGTACTGATGTCAGGCTAACTGATGTGCAGTTCCCAGTTTTTATCCTTTCTCCTTATATTTGTGATCTTCCAATATGCAAGTTGCCATTCTCCATCATGCTATGTTGTACTGTCAGTAGGTTAAATGGAAGATAGACATAAAAAGCAGGAGTAACTCAGCAGATCAGGCACCATTTCTGGAGAAAATGAATAAGTGATGCTTTGGGTTGAGACTCTTCTTCAATCTGAAGAAGGGTCTTGACCCAAAACATCACCTATTCCCCTTCTCCAGAAATGCTGCCTTACCCACGGAGTTATTCCAGCTTTTTGTCACTATCTTCAGTGTAAATCAGCATCTGCAGTTCTTTCCTATACAGTAAATTGAACGGGATGGCTTCAGAATTGATTTGCGTACTCAACTGATGATGCGGAACAGAACCAACAGCAGAATGGAATTCCCAATTATTAATCTTGTAGACTGGTAAATCCTTCACCGTAAGCAGATGGATTGCATTAATTATTTTTAAAAGTTATTAATTAAGAATGGAAAGTCAGCACAGGCATTGTTGCCAAATTTAAAACGTGAGAAAAAGTCACAGTGCGAGATGCACTTGATAGCCAACACAGTATCTATATTTAAGAAGGGGCATAATACACATCCAGAGGGAGAGATGGACTAGTCAGCTCAGCACTGCTGAGAACAAATAAAAGAATCCCAGCCAAAAATAATCGAGTACGATATATGGTAGTATGGATTTTAAAAGTAAAATCTGGTCTGACGAGCCTTGTTAGTTGCTTTGGAAAACATATCAAGAGAGAATTGACGTGAGATTTTGTTAAGTACCTGATAAATAAGGATGGAGAATGTGGAGCCAGCAAACAAGCAGTGATTGGATTGGACCAACACAACTGCAGATGCTGGTAAAATAAACCAAACACAGAAAATGCTGGATGCACGAGGAAAGTCAGCAGCATTTATGAAGAATGTTCTGAAGAAGATGAAGGGTCAGGACATGAAATATAGTTTTGTTTATTATTTCATGTGTACTGAAATACAGTGAAAAGCTTGTTCAGAATAATATCAAATCACACTTTACACAAGTACAATAGATCCTCTCCTGGAACAGCATGCAGGAGTAGCCACGTTCCAGCGCCATCTTGCAAGTCTCAAGTCTCTGAAATATTCAATTGTGGCCTTAAGAGCTATGCAATTCTTATTTTCTTAGTTTAAATCCTGGCATCATGGGGACATTGCAACAATGAAATAGAGGTCAGCCTGACCCAGCACTATGCCATCAGCTATTTCCATCGCCGTTCCGTGCATCTGCTGCAAGTAGCCCTCGATTTGCCCGCTCATCTGGCTGCTGCAGGGCATTCTGCGGCCTCCACCAACATCACGAAACCAGACCACCGTAACTGTGGTTTCTTTCTCTTTTAGCAGCCGCCACTCCGCTTCTGTTCACAAAGACAGTCCGTCGGGCCCCAGTTCTCGAGCTAATCACAGGATTTTTGGGGTGCTTTTCCGAGTTCCTGGGAGGTGACCGCTGACAGTCCGCTGCTGGCAATTTTCCCCTTCACCATCCACAGCCGCCACTTTGAAGATACCATCTTGGAGACATTGGAAATGTCGTTACTGAGAAAAGAACGGAGTCAACATTTCAGGTTATGGACCTGACATCAGAGCTGAAAAATAAATATGTTTGTAAAGCTTTGGGGAGATTGGGAAAGAGCATGTCTCTGAAAGGATATAACTGGGGTGACCATGAGGATTAGTTGTAAAATAGGTCATTTGGCCAATAAATAAATGGGAGCAGTTAGAGAGTGGGAACGTAGACAAAAGACCATTGCATTTGCAACTCTCTCCATCTTCTGTCTAGGTGAGAGGACAGGGCCAGAATGGTCATGTCCTCCATTCCCAGAGAATAAAAGGAACGAGACAACAACAAGCTGAGCAATATTACAGATGGATGACTGACATAGCCTGAGATACCCAAGTACTTGAAATTATAGAATTCAATATTAGGTCCCCAGAAGGCTGCAACATGTCCAGGCAGAAGACGAGATGCTGTTCCTCAAGCTTGCATTAGCATTTGCTATGACAAAACAGGAGGCCACAGATCAGTAGGTCAGTGTGGGAATGGGATGGGAAATTAAAGTGGCTGGTGACGGGAAGCTCAAGGTCGCCCTTAGACCGAATGCAATTACCCAATCTGTGTTTGATTTCTCCGATGTAGAGACAACCTGACCCCCTGGGCCTGTCGTCACACTCTGCATCTCTCAACTATCTTATTCTTTTTTCTACGTTCCCACTCTAACTTTTCATTACTTGATCAGATGATTTGTTTACAACTTATCCCCATGGTCACACGGTTTTTACCTATCATATACCTGTGCCCCACCCTCCCTGCAGCTTTGTTAGCTTCCTTTGTCTCCTGTTCAGTTCTGACAAAGGGTCGCTGACCTGAAACATTGCATCTTTTTCCTCTTCCCAATGATGGAGCCTTGACTTGCGGAGTATTTCCAGCATTTTCTGCTTTAAACTAACATTTAGGTTTACCTGTTAACAAATACCATCTGTATTATGAATGTGCCAGATATTGGCCATCTCCAACAAAGCAAACAACTTTCCCTTTACATTCAGAGTCTGAAGAATGGTCCCAACTGTCATCTGCTATTTCTCTCCTCAACTACCTGACCATCCAAGTTATTTCAGCTGATTATTTTTGTTCCATATTCCAGCATCTGCAATCTCTCATGTTTCATTTTACATTAAATTCTGTTACCACAGTTTAAAGTCACACCCCACTAAAACTCAACATACTGGCAGATAATCAATAATCAGAGGCTTAGCTATATCATGCTGCCTTAAACTGCTTTGCAAATGCGGCGGCATGGTGGCGCAGTGGTAGAGTTGCTGCCCTACAGGGCCAGAGACCCGTTCGATCCAGACTATGCTGTCTGTACGTAGTTTGTACGTTCTCCTCCAGACATGCATGGGTTTTCTCTGGGATTTCCGGTTTCTTCCCACATTCCAAAGACATATGGCTGGTATAATTATAAATTGTCACTAGTGTGTGTAGGATAGTGTTAATATGTGGGGATCGCTGATCGGCACGAACTCGGTAGGCCAAAGGGCCTTTTCCGCTCCGTAACTCTAAACTAGACCAAGTTAATTCTTGCCTTAATTATTTAACAGGAACTTTCGAATCTCCAAGATGTAGAATTTCATATTTTAGGCTTGTGGGAACACAGCCACCTTTAAGTTCTTCTCAAAATGCTCATCGTCCCGACTTGAAAATATATCACTATTTCAACATTATTACAGGGTCATAATCCTTGATCATCCAACTTAACTCATGAGAATAATATAATCACACATACTGTAGTACTTTAAGAGGATTAGCAAGAACTTCTCCACGGCTACTGAGGTTAGAGAATATCTTGCACATAATGTCATTAGATGATTAATTTGCAAACATTCCTATCTTATTACTGTGACCGTGCTTCATTAAACTCAAAGCATTTTCGGATGTTCTTGAGTCATGAAAGATACTATTTAGAGGCAACATGATCTTTGCAATTGCACATTCAAAGTCACAGTGCACAACACCCAGGATCATCTATAATAACTTACTGGCTAATTGAATCTAAAAATAGACACCGTATAGGTTTTGAGGAACAGAATGAATGATATTACTGACATTTTTGACAATGGACCTGACATTATGCTGTATTATGACAGAATTGTATCATTGAAGAATTAAGAAGCACTCTCTGTCTAATCAATGCTATACAATTATAATCAACGGTATAATTTAAATGAACTGCATGATGAGGAACTTTCATAATCTCACAAAATGAGAGTTGTGTGTGTGGATTAGCTGGTAGCACTCTTGTCTACGTCAGAAGGATGTGGGTTTAAATCATCATCTAGATATTTGAACACAGAAAATGACTCTCTCTCTCTCTCTCTAGACAGAGAGCTGCTTGATTGGGGGCAACATATTTCAAATGAGACTGGAAAATGAAGTTCCCGCTGCCCTTTAAGTGAACATTAAGGATAACACGGCATCATCTGAAAGAGCAGTGGAATTATTCCCCAAAATGCTGATGAATAGCTTTACCCCTTAACTAATGAAACAACATGATTATCACACTCTTTTTCACGTACATTTCAGATAGGCTATTGGCTACATATTAGAAGTACTTTAATGGCTTTAAAGAGCTCTGGGAAAACTCGACGCTGTGAAAGATGATTTTTTAATTCCACAGGGCACCACATTTAATATATTTGGCCCGGAAGAGTGCAGGTTTGATTTTTTTTTAATTATTAATCCAAGAAGTTCTAAAGAACTTTTATAAATATCTATATGATCCAACCTAATGAGTAAACCTTACTAAACAGCAACAAAGGAATAACTAATTGGGTACCCAAATTGTTGGATTACTTAACAATATTGTTGCCAGCTTTAAGAATTATTCACAAACATCTCAACAAACATCTCCTCTCGAACAATGGGGTAAAGTATTTTACTTTATCCCTTGTTTCCCTTTGCTTTATTAATAAAAGTATTATTTCAAGAGTACAACTCAATAAGCTGGTATTGAGCTCCAACCTACTGATTCTTTGGTGATATTTAAGTTCCTGTTTAATTTACAACTCACTGTTTTTTTTTAAATCTAGTGTGTTATCAGCGAGGAATTAAAATGTTGACTATCAGCATCTTCTCACATACTTCCTGTTTATTTTATTGATAACTCTATTCAAATCAGACGAGGTGATGCAAAGATACCAAGTGAAATTGATCATCATTATTTAGAAGCAAGATATACTAACATAATATTCAAAGCTAAATGCTATTTTATAACATTTTTTTACCCAAAGCAGTACCTGTAATATTTCTTCTGGATGATCTTTGGCAGATGCTATGAGAAGAGAATGTCCACAAACAATACCTTCTGCTACAAAATACTTCAGTAACATCCGTGAGTAGCTTTCATATCTGTCTTCCTCTGTAAGTGTAAGCACATAAAACAATTTGGTTAGGTATTAATAAATAAAATTCCAAGCATTAAAATTACAGATATACGTGTCTGGAAAAGCTGAATAATTCCTTGCCAAACAATTGTCAAACTGGGCCTTATAGTTTCTGTAAGGTATAGATGCTCAAGTTCAATTTATCTGGAACAAAAAGTCAGCAATACATCTGACTTTTAAACTACTTTCCCATAATTTGACTATCAGAAAGTCTGACACTAACAGAAAGCAGTCTTACAACAAGAATGATTTCATCAATATTTTGCAGAGTAAATTTGGCATTTAATACTAGTCAAAAAGCAAGTAAACATTTTCTTTGTAAAGTTGATTGTCAATAAAATTTTTGTCTAAAATTTTAATTTGTATTATAAATTTACTTGTATTTCTTTCTTTTGTTTCATCTCCAATTAAAATCTTGGTAATTCCACCAATTCTAACATATTTAAACTGTGATTACACTTTTTCTCCCGCATTTATATACCGTTGATCATTCAATTGAAAATTAACTTTAAAGTGATATTGGCAGTATTCACAATTAAATTTTGTAAGTATTTCTCATCTCTATTATCTTATTTATTTAGTCTGGTAAATTGTGCAAACCGACTTGCTTGCGAGTTATCAGGTCATTCCATTTGTGAAATATAAATTGTACCCAACTGTTCATTAGATATGCTCCATTTAATTTTCATTAGAGCAACAAATATCCTTTGTTAATTTAAAAACAGATTTTTTTGGATTACGACATGAAAAAATAGCTGGAAATTTATACATGTTTAATGTCTGAATGCAGATTTAGTGAAATCAAAAGCCTCACACTTTTTGTTTATTTTGGAATACTCAGAATATGCTTAAAAATGATGCATTCCCCTCGTGTGACAGAACACTGCTTCTGCATTAGAAAGGTTAACAATCAACTCAAAGTCAATCTTTTAAAATAAACTCCACAAAAACGTACTGACAATATTTTTGATGACTGTCAGCAGCTTCTATAAAGAAAATGACAGCTCTACAATTTGTCATTTTATGAATTGTCTATAGTAATTGAATTTAAAAAAAGGTTTAATGACCTAGAAATCAGAGGACCAAGTAAGCCCTCAGATGGTATTCTTTTAGGCCGTTTGAAGATATCAAAGTTAACAATAATAGATCACAACTGAAAGCTGCTACAAGGGTCTGACACTTTTTTGGGTTAGAGGGCTCTGCTGTAGTCCTTTCCTTTTACAGACTGGCATTAAAGATATTCCTTTCAACGAAACAACAATTGCTTTAAAAAGGTCGACAAGTTTACGAGTCATAAAAAATGTTGCAACTAAATGTTTGTAGTTCTCAACATTGATCTCATCAAAATATTGAGGTATATTTTAATATAGCCATATTTTGACATAGTTAATTAGAACTGGGCTTTGCCTTAAGCCATTTGTCCACAAATTACTCTGGAGGATTCATAGCAAATCTGGGTGATTTTTAAAAATCCAAACATCATATCGACAATTTAGATAAAATGCAACTTTAGTATATTGCAAAGAGCATTTTGGTTTTAGATCGGACATTGTCAATGTGATATTCACATTACTTGTATTCAATAGAAAATAGCACAACGGTACTCAATGGGAGCACCAGCATTCAATGTTATATCAGGGAACAAGAAGTGAAACTATTGCTTCTTTTACATTGCACAAAATCAGTTTACAAAAGAGCGTATTTTCTCCCTATCAACAAGGAAATTTGGCAAGTTTACTTTGGGGTTGCTGTTAAATATTGTAAACGTGCATTTAGCCCAATGCAGATGAATATGCATGGCAAAACAGACACTCAAGAGATTAAGAGAATATTGGAAGGACCAAGCATTCCCTACATAATCATGGTAGACCCAACCTGTGCTTTCTTTTCGTGATGGCCAGGGAGCCAAATTTAGTAAATGGGGAAACACTAGGTGCAATAAGAAAGTAATAGAATTGCTTTATCAAGCTGTGTACTAATGAATTTAGTAATGTTATTACCATAGCTTATTTAACAGTACTCAATCAAGAGATTGTGGCTTTCAGTTCACCATTAGCTGTTTGCGCTTATGGTACATCTGATGGTTTAGTTGAGAATTAAAGCAGATTTTCACTGTTAAATAAACAATTGTTTCCATTAACCATTTGCCAGTTGTTTATTTCAGAGATGCTACTGGGCAGTGAAGATCACATGAGATGATTTATACAGCAATAAGTTTCCCTTGAATCCTGGTCTAGATTGCTCCCTCAGCTATAATCAAAGCAAACAAACAATTGTTGAATCCTGAGCTTAAAATGGCAACGGCATTTATTTATATATTCCATTGGTACACCAGAATTCACATTATTGTACAAAACAATGAGGATGAAAATGAAACTAAGTTAAGATCCTCAGAGGACGAGGAGTATCATGGGTGTGAAGAAAAAACCTTCTCAGAAATGATGGACCTTCTGTGCTAGGACATCAAATTGGGATCCAAGTTCACAATTCCTTTAATGTAGCAACCCAAATAGATTCACTGGTAAAGATGGTGTATGGTATGCTTACTTTCATAGGTCAGGAGACTGGGTGTTAGGGTTAGGAAATCATGTTACATCTTTATAAAACTTTAGTTAGGATGCATTTGGAGTTTTCTTTGTAGTTTTCATTGGCCCATTACAGGAAGGATGTAGAGTCTTTGTAGTGGTCACAGAAAAGGTTTTCAGATTCAGATTCAGATTCAATTTTAATTGTCATTGTCAGTGTACAGTACAGAGACAACGAAATGCATTTAGCATCTCCCTTGAAGAGCGACATAGCAAACGATTTGAATAAAAAAAATAAGTGTCCGTGTCGGGGGGGGGGGGGGGGGGGGGGGGGGGGGGGGTGGGGGGGGGGGGGGGGGGGGGGGGGGGGGGGGGGGGGGGGGGGGGGGGGGGGGGGGGTGGTGATTGGCAGTCACCGAGTGGTTGTTTAGTAGAGTGAGTCCGCCGGAAAGAAGCTGTTCCGCGACCTGCAGGTTCGGCAACGGAGAGACCTGTAGCGCCTCCCGGATGGTAGGAGGGTAAACAGTCCATGGTTGGGGTGAGAGCAGTCCTTGGCGATGCTGAGCGCCCTCCGCAGACAGCACTTGCTTTGGACAGACTCAATGGAGGGGAGCGTGGAACCGGTGATGCGTTGGGCACCACCCTCTGCAATGCCTTCCGGTCGGAGACAGGGCAGTTGCCATACCATACTGTGATGCAGATGTAGACAGATGGACCTTCTTCAGTCTCCTCAGGAAGAAGAGACGCTGTTATTGTGAGTCCAAGAGAGAGGTCATCGGAGATGTTGACTCCCAGGAACCTTTTCCACCTAGTCCCGTTAATGTTTTGCGTGGCCCAGTTAAGGCACCATGCTGCTAAGTGCTGGACCTCCTCCCTGTAGAGTCTTTGTTGCTGAGAGGCCAGTTGTATCATCTGCAAATGATGGTTTAGTACAATGCACAGGTGGATCATAGAGGGGAGTAGAGGAGATTGGACAAACCCTGAGATTTCAGGGTTTCCCCAGAGCATCGGAGGCTTGAGTGGAGACCTGGGAGTTTATAAAATTGAGAGAGGCATGGATAGAGTAATCGGTAAGAACCTTTCGCATAAAGTAGAAGTATCACTTGGATATAGCTTGGGATGAGGGTGGAAAGCTTTATGGAGATGTAAGCAAGTTTTAATTAGATGTTTTTAATAGACAATAGACAATAGGTGCAAGAATAGGCCATTCAGCCCTTCGAGCCAGCACCGCCATTCAATGTGATCATGGCTGTTCATCCACAATCCTGCCTTCTTCCCATATCCCCTGACCGCTATCTTTAAAAACCCTATCAAGCTCTCTCTTGAAAGAATCCAGAGAACCGGCCTCCACCGCCCTCTGAGGCAGAGAATTCCACAGACTCACAACTGTGTGAAAAAGTGTTTCCTCATCTCTGTTCTAAATGGCTTACCCCTTATTCTTAAACTGTGGCCCCTGGTTCTGGACTCCCCAACATCGGGAACTTGCTTCCTGCCTCTAGAGTGTCCAAACCCTTAATAATCATATGTTTCAATAAGATCCCCCCTCATCTTTCTAAATTCCAATGTATACAAGCCACCCCATTCTATCAACATATGACAGTTCTACCATCCCGGGAATTAACCTGGTGAACCTACGCTGCACTCCCTCAATAGCAAGAATGTCCTTCCTCAAATTTGGAGACTAAAACAGCACACAATACTCCAGGTGTGGTCTCACTAGGGCCCTGTACAACTACAGAAGAACCTCTTTGCTCCTATACTCAACTCCTCTTGTTATGAAGGCCAACATGCCATTCGCTTTCTTCACTACCTGTTGTACCTGTATGCTTACTTTCATTGACTGATGACCAAGGACCCCCCAGATCCCATAGTACTTCCCCTTTTCACAACTTGACACGATTTAGATAATAGTCTGCCTTCCTGTTTTTGCTACCAAAGTGGATAACCTCACATTTATCCACATTAAACTGCATCTGCCATGCATCTGCCCACTCATCCAACCTATCCAAGTCACCCTGCATTCTCATCGCATTCTCCTCACAGTTCACATTGCCACCCAGCTTTGTGTCATCTATAAATTTGCTAATGTTATGTAATCCCGTCATCTAAATCATTAATATATATTGTAAATAGCTGCTGTCCCAGCACTGAGCCTTGCGGTACCCCACTAGTCATTGCTTGCCATTCTGAAAGGGACCCGTTAATCCCTACTCTTTATTTCCTGTCTGCCAACCAATTTTCTATCCATGTCAGCACTCTACCCCCAATACCATGTGCCCTAATTTTGCCCACTAATCTCCTATGTGGGACCTTATCAAATGCTTTCTGAAAGTCCATGTACACTACATCCACTGGCTCGCCCTTGTCCATTTTCCTTGTTACATCCTCAAAAAAGTCCAGATTAGTCAAGCATGATTTCCCCTTCGTAAATCCATGCTGACTCAGACCGATCCTATGACTGCTATCCAAATGTGCCGCTATTTCATCTTTTATGATTGATTCCAGCATCTTTCCCACCACCGATGTCAGTCTAACTGGTCTATAATTCCCTGTTTTCTCTCTCCCGCCTTTCTTAAAAAGTGGGATAACATTAGCTACCCTCCAATCCACAGGAACTAATCCTGAATCTATAGAACATTGGAAAATGATCACCAATGCGAACACAATTTCTCGAGCCACTTCCTTAAGTACCCTGGGATGCAGACCCAGGCCCTGGGGATTTATCAGCTTTCAGTCCATCAGTCTATCCAACACCATTTCCTGCCTAATGTGGATTTCCTTCAGTTTTTCCGTCACCCCAGATCCTCTGGCCACCAGTACATCAGGAAGTTTGTTTGTGTCCTCCTTAGTGAAGACGGATCCAAAGTAGCTTTTCAACTCATCTGCCATTTCCTTGTTCCCTATAATAAATTCACCCTTTTTAGTCTTCACGGATCCAACTTTGGTCTTAACGAGGGTAGGTGTCGGGAACAGCGTGGTAGGTGTCGGGAACGTGCTTCCAGGAATGGTAATGGAAGCAGATACTATAGCAATGTTTAAGAGGCTTTTAGAAAAGTACATGAATATGCCGGAATGGAAGGATACGGATCATGTGCAGCATTAATATGACATAATGGTCAGCATGGACATCATGGGCTGAAAGGCCCATTGCTGTGCTGTACTAAGTTCTATAATTGCACAGATTTAGAACAAGAACGATAATCAAACCATATACAACTATTTTACTTTCACAGCATACTTCAAAGATCTGACAATAGCAGCACAAACATTAGCATCTCCAGCTCCCAAGCATGCAGCGCCTCACCTCAGTCTGGCAGTAGCAAAAAATAATAAAATGAACACCATGCAGTTTCGCGCATGGAGAAGAAAAATAGATCAAACATTAATGCGCAAGTCTGAGTGTGTATGAGCCTGTCTGAATTATCATTGTGCAATGCAATTGCTTAGTGCAAGAACCACAGTGACCTGGTAGGAGGTTGGCTCTTTGCCCAAATTAAAAATAAATTACTGAACAAGAGCTGTAGAACTCAAGAGATCTGTGAATGAAGGAGATTGGCAGCTTTATCTGCTACAATAAATGCGTATAGTGGGACTTGACTGGGTACCAAACTCTTTGTCAATCATTCATAGTCGTGCATGGGCAACTAAAAAAACTGGCATAGACAAGAAAAGCTTGGGTACATGCCTAATGATGCAGCAAAAAAACAAAACAAAGAGCAGTAAGTCAACACAGCCACTTTGAAAGGCAAGTTAAAAAAGTGTACATTTATATAGCAGCCTTTATAACCTCAGGGTATTGCAAATTGCTTTACATGCAATTAAATGCTATTTTTAAATGTAGTCATCACTGTAGTACAAGAATGATGGCAACTGATCTGCATGCAGGCAGATTTCAGAAGCATTATATTTTCAGTGATGTTGACTGACGTTAATTATGTGACATGATTATGATGGGCCCATTGTATCCAACTGAGAGGCTGGATGAAGTCTTAGTTTAAGATAGACACAAAATGCTTGAGTGATTCAGAGGGCCAGGCAACATCTCTCGAGAAAATGGATAGGTGACGTTTCGGGTTGGGACCCTTCTTCAGACTTAAGACTGTGTTCTTAGTTTCTTAGTTTAATGTTGGATCCAAAATACAGTAGCACCGCCTCAGTAATGCACAGAACAGCCACCTAGATTTTGTTGCCAAAATCATTGACAGTGCTTGACTTCATGATCTGCTGATTTAGAAACCAAGAAAATCAACTTCTCAGATAGATGTAAAAGGTTTTCACTGTTATCCCAGAATTGTTACTCTTTATGTTACCAAAATGGATTATCTGGTCATTTTCAAATCGATGTGTGTGAGCTTGCCAGGCACAAAATTGGCTGCTGTATTTCCAACTCTAGAACTACAAATGTACCTCAGAGCACTTGGGGAGCACAAAAGGCACAATATAAACATTATGGGCCTGTCCCATTTAGGCGATTTTTCAGGCGACTGTCAGGCAGTCGCCTGAAAACACGGCAACTGTCCGAGTGGAACACCCACACATAATTTCCTTCACCAGCCTGTTATGCAGGCGGGGGACAGGGGAAGCGGGGGTAGTGCTGAGTGAAATTCACACGGTGCAAAGCCAAGGTGATACAGCCACACACAGCGATGAACAGGAAGGTTAGTGCTGTAATTAAGACGGCTAAAGCACAGTGTACGGTAAGTCATTTAAAGGAGGGGGAAGGGGGGCAGAGGGGGGAGGAGAGAAAAAACTGATAGCCCCCCCATTTCAGGGCACCATAATGTTTGGGACACAGCAATGTCATGTGAGTGAAAGTAGTCGTGTTTCATATTTTGTTACATATCCTTTGCATGCAATGACTGTTTGAAGTCTGCAATTCATGGACATCACCAGTTGCTGGATGTCTTCTCTGGTGATGCTCTGCCAGGCCTGTATTGCAGCCATCTTTAGCTTATGCTTGTTTTGGGGGGCTAGTCCCCTTCAGCTTTCTCATCAGCATATAAAAGGCATGCTTAATTGGGTTCAGATCAGGTGATTGACGGCCACAAGAATTGACCATTTTTTAGCTTTGAAAAACTCCTTTGTTGCTTTAGCAGTATGTTTGGGATCATTGTCTTGCTGCAGAATGAACCACCGGCCAATGAATTTTGAGGCATGTGTTTGAACTTGAGCAGATAGGATGTGTCTATACCCTTCAAAATTCATTATGCTACTACCATCGGCAGTTGTATCATCAATGAAGATACACGAGCCAGTACCTTCAGCAGCCATACATGCCCCCAGGCCATAACACCCCCACCACCGTGTTTCACAGATAGAAACATAGAAAATAGGTGCAGGAGTAGGCCATTTGGCCCTTCGAGCCTGCACCGCCATTCAATATGATCATGGCTGATAATCCAACTCAGTATCCTGTACCTGCCTTCTCTCCATACCCCCTGATCCCTTTAGCCACAAGGGGCACATCTAACGCCCTCTTAAATATAGCCAATGAACTGGCCTCAACTACATTCTGTAGCAGAGAATTCCAGAGAGTAACCACTCTGTGTGAAAAAAAAATATTCTCATCTCGGTCCTAAAAGATTTCCCCCTTATCCTTAAACTGTGACCCCTTGTTCTGGACTTCCCCAACATTGGGAACAATCTTCCTGCATCTAGCCTGTCCAACCCCTTAAGAATTTTGTAAGTTTTTATAAGATCCCCCCTCAATCTTCTAAATTCTAGCAAGTACAAGCCGAGTCTATCCAGTCTTTCTTCATATGAAAGTCCTGACATCCCAGGAATCAGTCTGGTGAACCTTCTCTGTACTCCCTCTATGGCAAGAATGTCCTTCCTCAGATTAGGAGACCAAAACTGTACGCAATACTCCAGGTGCGATCTCACCAAGACCCTGTACAACTGCAGTAGAACCTCCCTGCTCCTATACTCAAATCATTTTGCTATGAATGCTAACATACCACTCGCTTTCTTCACTGCCTGCTGCACCTGCATGCCTACTTTCAATGACTGGTGTACCATGGCACCCAGGTCTCGTTGCATCTCTCCTTTTCCTAATCGGCCACCATTCAGATAATAGTCTACTTTCCTGTTTTTACCACCAAAGTGGATAACCTCACATTTATCCACATTATACTGCATCTGCCATGCATTTCCCCACTCACCCAGCCTATCCAAGTCACCTTGCAGCCTCCTAGCATCCTCCTCACAGCTAACACTACCCCCCAGCTTCGTGTCATCCGCAAACTTGGAGATGTTGCATTCTATTCCCTCGTCCAAATCATTAATATATATTGTAAATAGCTGGGGTCCCAGCACTGAGCCTTGCGGTTCCCCACTAGTCACTGCCTGCCATTGTGAAAAGGACCCGTTTACTCCTACTCTTTGCTTCCTGCCAGCCAGTTCTCTATCCACATCAATACTGAACCCCCAATACCGTGTGCTTTAAGTTTGTATACAAATCTCTTATGTGGGACCTTGTCGAAAGCCTTCTGAAAGTCCAGATATAACACATCCATTGGTTCTCCCTTATCCACTCTACTAGTTACATCCTGGAAAAAGTTTATAAGATTCGTCAGACATGATTTACCTTTCATAAATCCATGCTGACTTTGTCCAATGATTTCACCACTTTCCAAATGTGCTGCTATCCCATCTTTAATAACTGACTAGCAGTTTCACCACTACCGATGTTAGACTAACTGGTGTAATTCCCTGTTTTCTCTCTCCCTCCCTTTTTAAAAAGCGGGGTTACATTAGCTACCCTCCAATCCTCAGGAGCTACTCCAGAATCTAAAGAATTTTGAAAAATTATCACTAATGCATCCACTATTTCTGGGGCTACTTCCTTAAGTACTCTGGGGTGCAGCCTATCTGGCCCTGGGGATTTATCGGCCATTAATCCATTCAATTTACCTAACACCACTTCCCGGCTAACCTGGATTTCACCTGGATGAGGTGGTATGCTTTGGATCTTGGGCAGTTCCTTCTCTCTTCCAAACATTACTCTTACCATCACTCTGATACAAGTTAATCTTCTTCTCATCTGTCCACAAGATTTTATTCCAGAACTGTAGCTGCTCTTTTAAGTACTTCTTGGCAAACTGTAACCTGGCCATCCTATTTTTGCAGATAACCAGTGGTTTGCATCTTGCAGTGTAGCCTCTGCATTTCTGTTCATGAAGTCTTCTGCGGCCAGTTGTCATTGGCAAATCCACCCCTGAAGAGTGTTTCTGATCTGTCGGAAAGGTGTTTGGGGATTTTTCTTTATCATAGAGAGAATTCTTCTGTCATCAGCTGTGGAGGTCTTCCTTGGCCTGCCAGTCCCTTTGTGAGTAGTAAGCTCACCAGTACTCTCTTTCTTCTTAATATGCATAAGGTTTGGCTGATGTCTCTAAAGGTTTTATTCTTGTTTCTCACTCATAATGGCTTCTTTAACTTTCATTGGCACAGCTTTGGTCCTCATGTTGATAAACAGCAATAAAAGTTTCCAAAGGAGGTGGAAAAACTGGAAAAAAGATTAGGTGCTGAGAGCTCTCTTCTACCCGCATTAAGGTGGGAATTCAACACACCTGAGCTATTACAAACACCTGTGAAGCCATGTGTCCCAAACATTATGGTGCCCTGAAATGGGCGGGACTATGTATAAACACAGCTGTAATTTCTACATGGTGAAACCATAATGTATAAAAATACCCTTTAATAAAATCTGACAATGTGCACTTAAACCACATGTGATTTTTTTCTATTACAAATCTCAAATTGTGGAGTACAGAGGCAAATAAATAAATGATGGGTCTTTGTCCCAAACATTATGAAGGGCAGTGTAATTCAGCAATGCAACTGAGGAAATTATGTCCCTCTCAGGTTAAGATCCTATTGTACTATTTCAAAGAACAGCATGGGAGTTACTCCAATATTCTGGCCAATTATTTATTCTACAATATTTTTTTCTTAACTGCTCATTATCACACTGTTTGTGTGAATGTGTTGCATGCATATTGGGTGTGGTAGATTCCGCAACAGTACCCAAACCAGAAATACTTCAGAAGAAATGTGCTTTGGGAACTTTATATATATGACATATTATATACAAAATATATAATGGAGAACAGGCAGGAAAAGTCAAATTGAAGCTTAGATCAGATTAGCCATGATCTTATTTCAGAGCATGGCACAGAGTCTATGCAGGTATCTATTTCTACTTGCACACAGGAAGCTGCGGAGAAGCTGGGAGGTGGATCCCCGCGGCCAGACTGAGTTGGAGCGGTCTGGAGTGAATCCGCGGTAATTGAGAATGGCGTCCGCGGTCGTGGAAAGTCGAGGTCTGGTGGCAAACGGGGTTCGAGGATGGCGCCGGCAGTCGAGGACGAGGTCGGGAGAAGGCGGTCGAGACTACGGGTCACTGGCAGGTTGAGGACAGGTCGGCGGCGGGTATCGGAGGTCAGATGCGTTACATGGGTGCCGGATGTTGGACATGCTGCCGAGAACAAAGGAGGACCTGGCGTGGGGGAACCACCAAAAAGGAGAACAAAAGGAGACCCCCGGCATGGGGGGGGGGGCACTAAGAGGGAGGACAAAGGAGGACTTGCCGTGGAGTGGCTGCCGAGAGGAAAAACAAAGGAGGATGCGGCGAGGGGAGACTGCCGAGAACTAAATACTTTGTGTTAAAAGGGAATACTTTGTAACTTTCTTGGCATCCTTAATGTGGCACTCTTTGTACACCTTGGATGTGCAAAACAAAGAATTTCATTGTGACATGTCACATGTGATAATACAGTATCATTAATTCATATTGCTCATACACCCGTGACAGGTGAGCTGTATAACCAAGGCTATGATGGTGATTTCTTGCTTAAACTCCCAATACACTGTGTAGGACAATATTTCATTTTATATATATATATAAATAAATAAATATATATATATATATATATATATATACACATACAACAGTGAAAAGCAAAACTGAAAGTACTCAATAAATCAGACAGCAGCTATGCAAAAAGAAAAATTAAACTAATATCTTTCATTAGATCTGTTGAGTTTCTCCAGCATTTCTATGTTAATTTCAAATAGTCTGCAGCTATTTGCTTCTTTCAGTTTAAATAATTGTAATAATGTGCACAGAATTATCATAGATTATTTAGCCTAGGTGTCATGTAATGAACTTTTGGATAAAAAAATTGAATTATTATTATTTTTAAAACCTCTACTGCATGTCTGATCTTATCATACAAAAACACAACACTTTTTTCTTCTCTCTTACTCTAAACAATCCATCTAACCCTGTAGGGTGAACTGGAATGATTGTATAACATGGCATCACACTTTATGAATAATTAAATCCAATGAGTGCCGTCATTACAAGTACAATCGTGTTTCTGTTTCAGATGGAGTCAAAACATACTAGTTCTTTCACCTGCTCCTTCTCCAATAGCACTGGAGAAAATGCCTCCAATTGGTAGAGCTGGGATTTGTAGGTCAAAAAGAAAATAAATTGAAGAAAATGCAACAAAACAATTTAGGTGTGCCTTTCTCAGAAATAAATATGAATTGCTTATCATTCTTGATGGAACACCCAACCACAAACAGACCGATTGATTAGAGGGTTCGATTTATATTTAAGGGACAGAAATTCAGTGCTGTGACACAAATAATAAAACATGATGAGGCTATCCAACCCTCTGAGCCATCCGTGCTATACAATATAAAGGCTAAGCCTACACTACCACTGACCAGCAAAACATTACTAATCCCCTCATGTCCAAAGTTTTATTGACCTCAGCCTTGAAAGTACTCAATAGCTAAGCATCCACCCCACTCCAAATATTTACAAACCTTTTGAGGAAGATATTTCCCATTGCCATCTGAAATGCCTGACCTCTCTTCTTGGCGGCATGCCCATTGTTTCATACATTCCACAAAGGAACCAATGTCTTGACATCTATTTTGTCAACTCAGACCCCCTCTCTCAAATTCTTCTACATTGCAAAGACAAACAATGAGAAGTAATTGTGGATGCTCATTTGAATGGTTCTGGAACTATTTAACTCAACAGGGCCATCGTATGTTAGCAGGCCTTTGCCCCACTTCATCTCCCACAGACATGTAATGTTCTGCTTTCCATCTTGTTACCTTTTGAGCAACACAATTAAATTGGTATTCCTACTCTCCCTGGAAGTGCATTCCAGATTCTCGCCACACACTGCCAAAACACTTATTTCCATTATTTTTGTTTTCTTTTGCCAATCACCTTTCTAAATCCTCTTGTTCTTAACCCTTGTACACTTAGGATAGTTTTTCTCTGTCACCTCCCTCCAGATATCTGATGATATTAAATAACTGTCAGATTCTCTCTCACATCTGAAGAACAATCCCAGTTTCTCCAGTCTATCTAGGTAAGTAAAGACCTTCATTCCTCAAATCAAACTGGTAAATCACGTCCAAAGCCTTCATATCCTTCCTGCAGTGTGGTGTCCAGAATTGGATAAGGCTAAGAGTACACGAGTTGTCTTTCATGAAGTCTGTCACATTCATAATTATATTATTTAGTTTATACTGCATATTATTCTGCTGAGTGGAACACAATATTGCTTTCACGTGCTTTTGTGTTAAATTTCATCTGCATCCAACTGTCAATTCTACCAGCCTGTCTGTTTGCTTCAAGTCTAATACTTTCTTTCTCACAATTTCTCATGTGGCTTGATAACTGATTCTATGCAGTAACTTGCAATATTTTCCAACATCTATGGTGGCGTGTGCATGTTTGGTTTATGGAGTCAAATTAGGAACCTTGCTTGTGAATGTAAATAAAAAGCACAAGACTCTTGTATAATTACGAGGAGGGAACCACGAGGCTCTTCCCGCAGCATTTTTGCATGGGCATTGTAAAAAGTCAATTTAAAACTTTTAGATTGTATCCTATCATGCACAAGTCTTCAACTTTGCAGTCTCTTTAGCTCTTAAAAAGCTTTTGTTTCATAAACATATGATACATATTGCAATGCATTGGAATAAAATAGCCAGGATCAGGTTTGACAATATCATTGCTTGCCTAAAGAAATTACTGAAGTAGATGGGCTTTTACAGTAATCCATTAATTTTATGATCAAAGCAGCTTGCTCTATTGTGGCCTCTTAAATGGCACTTTCAGATCTGCTTCCACTGCCACCCTGGCAGCTCATTCCAGGCACCCACCACTTTGTGCAACAAAAATTAACCTGTATATCTGCTTTAAAATTTCTCCCTCTGACACTATCACTCCGGGGAAAAAACTACCTACCCTTTCTTTGCTTCTTATAATTTTATATACAAATACCTTGGAGTGTACCTGGACAGTAAACTAGATTGGTCCAGGAACGTTGAGTACCTGTACAAGAAGGGACAGAGCCCGCTCTACTTTTTGAGAAGGCTCCGCTCCGTCAACGTCTGCAGTAAGATGCTGCAGATGTTCTACTAATCGGTGGTAGCCAGTGCCATCTACATTGCTGCCGTGTGCTGGGTCAGCAGGACAAAGGCCGCGGATGCCAATAGGATTAACAAACTCATCAGGAAGGCTGGCTCCGTCCTGGGGGGTGGAGTTGGATTCATGGGAGGTGATCTTGGAGGGAGGATGCTCCTCAAACTGCGGAGCATCCTGGACAATACAGCTCACCCCCTCCATGACACACTGGTCAACCAGAGGAGTACCTTCAGCAACTGACTGGTTCCACCAAGATGCAGGACAGAATGCCACAGGAGATCCTACTTTCCTGTGGCTATCAAATTGTATAATTCCTCCCCCTGGGGTAGACCGAGACTGACTCTTCTCCCCCCTTCCTAATCTTTGCACATCCCCAATAATTTCCACTCATCACTTTAATTTCACCATGTATTTTGTGTTTTTTATGACTGTTGGCAGATCAATCTCTCTCCTGGAATAAATAAAATTCTATCGTATCGTATCTATCTCTAACAGGTCTCACCTCAACCTTCGAAGCTTCAGAGAAAACAACCCAGGTTTGCCCAACCTCTATGTCTAATACCCTCTAATCCAAGCAGCATTCTGGCAAAACTCTACTGCACCCTCTTCAAAGTCTGCATATCCTTCCTGTAATGGGGCCGGAACTGCAAAAAATACTCCAGATGCCCAGCAAATGTTATATAAATGGGAATATTCAGGGAAAATGTTATATAAATGGGAATATTCAGGGAAAATTTGTGATGAATGGGATTCTTCTGTACTTAAAGAACTGGAATTGCTTCCTTCCATATCATAATCAAATATTGTACTGATAATCTGATCAATTTTAGCCTGCCAGTTCCACCCAGATCTCAAAAAATTAAAAGTAAAAATAAACCTTGCATCTTGCGCATACTATGGATTTCTTGGGCTGAATTTTTGAATTACCTATTAATGGAAATACCTTAACCTCCTCTTTACTTTCTCTGCTCTCGGGCAGGGAGGTTCACCGTAGCTTCTCCAGTTTAACCTTGAAATTGAAATTTCTAATTCATGAATTTGGAAAGTAAGTTAATTTGTCCTTTCAGTTCACAACAGACATTGTTAATGCTAAACTATAATCGTACTCCTTCAAAGCACCTGAATCTGACAGATTTAAAGCAGTAATTGGAGGGGAAAGTGGTAGTAATTCTGATTATAATGTTATTATACAAGTGTATGCGATACAGGAGAATGGATACTTAGGAACATATGACAGAACTGTAATTTTTATTTTGATTGGTGATGGCATTGAAATATTTGAATTTTCTTTAAGTTTCAGTCTGCTGTCTCACTATTGTCGGCCCCCTCAATTCCACAACAATCATTCATCTGGAATTATGAGTGCAAGAACATGCACCATATTAACTGCCACACCATAAGCTTTTGGTACAGTGAAGGCATCTTATAATTATGGTGATTTCATTTAGAATAATTGAGTAAGAGTTGGTGAAACAGACACATAACATAGTTAAAATGTAACCATCAATACAATGCATTGAGGCCAATTCTAACCAGCTATGGTAATAAATAAATCTGCATGATGCTTTGGCTTACTCCTATATCCAAAATCCTGTGCAAGATAGTAGGTTACTTTGCCAGTGTAAATGTCCCCTAATGTGTAGTTGAGTGGTAAAATAAGGAGGGAGTTGAGAAAGATGTGGGGAGAATTAAAATTACATTAATGAAATATGAGTGTGGATGGGTGGTTAACGGTAGCACAATGTGGTTAACGGTAGCACAAATGTGGTAAATGGCATTGAAATATTTGAGGGCCTGAAGGGCCTGATTTCATGCTGTATTTCTCTGTGATTATAAATTAGAGAATGACCAAGTATGTTGCCAAACTAATTCTCAAAATACCATGTAGCTTTTAAAATGCTGAATTTTGGATTCATTCCGGAACTAAATATGTACAACTCCCTATAGTATTCAAGCAAGTTAACTTTAATAACACTCAAATTCACTGTTACTTGATTTAATTAACTAGTTCATGCATTTGGAAGGTTGAACACAATAATTCCTCCATAGAAACTAATTTGACAAATATTGGAATTGATTAAAGAGGAAGTTTACTCACGAAAGTCTAATGTTTCATGAAAAGGTAAGCATTGCTCCCTCTGACCTTCTGCAATGCACCTGAGCTCACAATACAGCAGAATGCCATTGCACCAAGAATAGCAAAACACGAGGTGTGTTTGAGACCATTCATAATTAATGTTCATTCAAGTTCAAAGAGTCTGGTAATCTAGGACAAAACAAAATGATTCAACAAACTTCTGTGAAAAATGTACAGGGTATTTTTGTCCTTTTTTTTTGCAAGTTGGAAGGAATCATGTCTTTCTTTCTCAACTTTATGGGCATCCAATAATATTGAGGTTTACTTTTCATTTTGATTATTTGGTGCAAACTGAACAGCATAATCAGTCACATCATTTAACCCTCTTTCGTCCAGCTTATTTCATTTCCACTTATTGTGAGAGAACTAGACCTACTTTTTGGACTATCTCAGTACCCACTAATGCAATGAATTACAAAATATGAGTTTCTTTCTCAGGAGTTTTGTGAATAATTAATTGACCTCTACCCAGCATTTACTTCCAGTGGTATGTAACTGAGCAAATGGAGGACCACATAAATTTATACCGTAGTGCTCAAGGATGGAGTATATTGTTTCAGCATTATTAAACTCTTAAAAACAAAATCAGTGACCTAAAAATCAACATCAGAATTGATTTGCAAATTGTAAAATCCACAAGGCTTTTCTATGAATGTTGGTTGAACACTGAAGATATGATACCCTTTTCATTTATATAAACTGAACCTATTAAATATGGATGATTTTGCGTATACATTGCAAGCAATTTTACATGCCAGTGATGCAATACTTCACTACAGTGGAATTAAAAAGCCTGCAATGCAGTGAATAATCACTTAAAGCAATGGGCTGATCTACCAGGCGTGTTTCCAAACACATTCAAAATCAAGTCCAGTCAGCCATAGAATAAATGTGTTATCAAAGCATCAAAAGTCAGCAATTGACATCCATGTGGAAAAGAGACTTTGGTGCCTGTGGGTTGTGGATCATTCACATGCATAAATAACTTTTAGCAGTCACCAGAAAAATAGCTTACATTCTTTTTTCAAAACTGTCTAAATTTCTCCTCACCAATCCCAAAAGTAAGCATGTCTTTTTTCTATTCAAGCAGCTATATTTTGAATTCTGCTTTACAATAATGATGTATAATGCAAAACAAATTGCAAGAGAAAAATTACAAAAAAACAGTACAAGCACAGCTGGTAGAGCTGCTCTCTCGCAGCAGCAGAGGCCCGGGTTCCATCCTGACCTTGTGTGCCATCTGTGTGGAGTGTGCATGTTCTCGGTGATCGAGTGGGTTTCCTTTGGGTGCTTCGATTTCTTCCCACATCCCAAAGACTATGTAGGTTAATTGGTCTCTGTAAATGGTGTAGGGAGTGGATGTGAATGTGGGATACCATAGAACTAGTGTGGATTTGGTGGAGCGAAGAGCCTGTTTCAATGCTGTATCTTTCAATCAATCAACGTTTATTCAAACTATTAACATAATGAACTGGAAATTAAACAATTATTTCTTTACTTTAGGATTAATTCTCCTGATGAATTCAATAGTTGAAATTACAGCACTTATTTTACAGTCTGCTGGCCAAACGAAATTTCTATGTGGCACAGTGAAGTTGACCTATTATAAATGTTCTATTGCGCTAGGAATATAGGTGACTAGAGGACTCTTTTTTCAATAGAAAACATAATTTTCCACTATAGTATAAAGCAGCCAATATAGTAATACAATATTTATATTCGTTATCGAAAAAGCACGAAACCTTTGAAGAATTTCATCTGAACAATGTTAAAAACATATACTGCGAACCAATGTACTTTTTAGAAATGAAAGCAGAAAACATTGGAGATACTCAACTCAGGCAGCATCTGTGGAAAGAGAAAACAATGCTAATGTTCCATGTATCTGTTTCATCAGAACTAGAAAAGGAAGTAAGCAAGCATATTATATATTGCAGCGAATGTGGAGATGTGTGGAGAATAAATTGAATAAGGCAGAGACCAAGCAAATCCAGATGATACTAATGCTGATGGTGCTATCTAGGAAAGGGTGGTTAATCATACCTATTAGAAACATAGAAAATAGGTGCAGGAGTAGGCCATTCGGCCCTTTGAGCCTGCACCGCCATTCAATATGATCATGGCTGATCATCCAACTCAGTATCCTGTACCTGCCTTCTCTCCATACCCCCTGATCCCTTTAGCCACATGGGCCACATCTAACTCCCTCTTAAATATAGTCAATGAACTGGCCTCAACTACCTTCTGTTACAGAGAATTCCAGAGATTCACCACTGTGTGTGAAAAATGTTTTTCTCATCTCGGTCCTAAAAGATTTCCCCCTTATCCTTAAACTGTGACCCCTTGTTCTGGACTTCCCCAACATCGGAAACAATCATCCTGCATCTAGCCTGTCCAACCCCTTAAGAATTTTGTAAGTTTCTATAAAATCCCCCCTTAATCTTCTAAATTCTAGCGAGTACAAACCGAGTCTATACAGTCTTTCTTCATATGAAAGTCCTGACATCCCAGGAATCAGTCTGGTGAACCTTCTCTGTACTCCCGCTATGACAAGAATGTCTTTCCTCAGATTAGGAGACCATTCTTTCTAGCGGTGCTATAAATGGAGGAAGAAGAGAGCAGAAAAATCAATGCTGCATATGTCGGCTATAATATAATGCAGTTACCGGAATTCCAAAATAAAACAGAAAGCTGCTTATGTAGCATCTGTACAGTGCATTCAGAAAGTATTCAGACCCCTTCACTTTTTCCACATTTTGTTGCGTTACAGCCTTACTTTAAAATGGATTAAATTCTTTTTTTTAAAACATCAATATACACACAATACCACAGAATGAAGAAGCGAAAACAGGTGTTTAAATTTTTTTGCAAAGTAATTAAAAATAAATAACTGAAATATCACATTTACATAAGTATTCAGACCCTTTGCAATGGCACTCATAATTGGGCCTGTTTCCATTGATTATGCTGGAGATGTTTCTATAACTTGATTGGAGTCCATCAATGGTAAATTAATTTGATTGGACATGATTTGGAAAGGCACACGCATGTCGACATAAGGTGCCACAGTTGACAGTGCACGGCAGAGCAAAAACCAAGCCATGAAGACGAAGGAATTGTCCGTAGACCTCCAAGACAGGATTGTGTCGAGACACAGATCTGGGGAAGGGTATAAAACAATTTCTGCAGCATTGCAGGTCCCGAAGAGCACAGTGGCCTCCGTCATTCTTAAATGGAAGAACTTTGGAACGACCAGGACTCGGCCAAACTGAGCAATTGGGGGAGAAGGGAATTGGTCAAGGGGTGACCATGAACCTGATGGTCACTCTAACGTAGCTCCAGAGTTCCTCTGTGGAGATGGGAGAACCGTCCAGAAGGACAACCATATCCGCAGCACGCCACCAATCAGGCCTTTATGGTAGAGTGGCCAGACGGAAGCTAGTCCTCAGTAAAAGCACGTGCAGCACACTTGAAGTTAGCCAAAAGGCATGGGAAACAAGATTATCTGGTCTGATTAACCAAGATTGAACTCTTTGGCCTGAATGCCAAGCTTCACGTCTGGAGGAAACCAGGCACCGCTCATCACCTGGCCAATACCATACCTACGGTGAAGCATGATGATAGCAGCATCATGCTGTGGGGATGTTTTTCAACGGCAGGAACTGGCAGACCAGTCAGGATCGAGGGAAAGATGAATGGAGCAAAGTAAAGAGAGATTCTTGATGAAAACCTGCTCCAGACCGTTCCGGAGCTCAGACTGGGGTGGAGGTTCACCTTCCAACAGGACAACAACCCTAAGCACACAGCCATGACAACACAGGAGTGTCTTTGTGACAAGTCTGTGAATGTCCTTGAGTGGCCCAGCCAGAGCCCGGACTTGAACCCGATCAAACATCTCTGGAGGGACCTGAAAATAGCTGTGCATCGACGCTCCCCATCGAACCTGACAGAGCATGAGAAGATCTGCAGAGAAGAATGGGAGAAATTACCCAAATATAGGTGTGCCAAGCTTGTAGCATCATACCCAAGAAGACTTGAGGCTGCAATCGCTGCCAAAGGTGCCTCAATAAATTACTGAGTACAGGATCTGAATACTTATGTTAATGTGATATTTCAGTTATTTCTATTTAATTACTTTGTAAACATTTTGAGACACCTATTTTCGCTTTTTTATTATGGGGTATTGTGTGTAGATTGATGATTAAAAATAATGAATTGAATCAATTTTAAAATAAGGATGTAACGTCAAAAAAAGGGAAACGGTGAAGGGGTCTGAATACTTTCTGAATGCACTGCACACCGAATACCAACAAATGGTAAAGAGTAAAATTGATCTGAAAAAAGAAATAATGGCAGTTTATTCAGGACTGCCAATTTCCAAAAGTCAATGACATTTTAATGCAACATTGGTTGCAATCATTGTTTGACTACAGGCTGCCAAGTCTGCACCCGCTGCAGCCTCAAGTTCTGGAATTCTATCGCTAAGCCTCACACTATTTCTTTATTTAAAAAAAGTAATTTTGGACAAAGTTTGGCCAGCTAATATCTGGTTAAGTACGTGGCCAAATGTCAAATTGTGTTTGTTCATACTTTATGACTTAAAATTTTTAAAGTACAAATAGTTGCTTGTGACAAAACTTAACATAGGGACACATGGCTGCAAGATTGTTTAAGTAATTGCTGGCGACAAGTGGCCAGAGGTGATGATCATTGATCTGGAGATGAGAGTTCCACTTTCACCACGGTAGCTGAGGAATTCATTGGAAGAAAATCTTATCTCATATGGTATATATATCCAACTCAAAACTCCGAAGTTGTTGCCTCTTAATTGAGCTAAAAAAGTGCCCAGCAAGGCATTCAATTCAATACTATGCAATCCAATAATTTGAAAAAAGCAATAACGGTGAAATACTTTAAAAAAAAATCTAATATCACTTACCAACCAGGAGAAGAGTTCCAACAGCCAAGCCTCCTCCTAAAAAAGAAAATTAGAATTATTAATGCATTTAATTTTACCCTCAACATTCAGTCTCATGACTGGGGTGGATTTGGGAGGTGGGGAACAAAGGATGGATGGGAAGGAACAATATTTACATTTGAAGTCAAAAGTAAAGAAAAAATGATACCACAGGTTTCTTCTGATGGGAAAAAATAATATAAAAGAATACACAATGGGGCACTATATTACTACAATTTGTTCTGTTTCAACTACATTGATTTCCTCAGAAGACTAAGGCTTCAGAGACATTTACTTCCTCAGAAGACAAAAGAAATTTAGTGTTTCCAATGGCTCTTAATTTCTAAAGATGCATTATAGAAGGCATTACATTGTGATGCATCACAGCTTGGTATGTCAACTGTTCTGCCCAAGACTGCAAGAAACACAAATCAGTCTACAACAATCCCCCCCCCCCCCCCGACTCATCAATACACACTGCCTCCAGTAAGCAACCAACATAATCAAGGACCACTCACACCCCCGTCATCTCTGTTCTCCCCTCTCTCATTCCACAGATGGTACAAAGACTTGAAAGAGCAAACCACCAAATTCAAGAATAGCTTCTTCCCTGCTGTCATCAGACTTTTGAACGGCCACTACGGATGAATCTCTGATCTTCCAATCCACGATGTTGCATTCCTTTTTTTAATGTTATTTCTGTAGTTGTAACACTATATTCAGCACTCCATTTGTTTTCTCAATTGCATTACCCAAGGTACTCACATATGGTATGTTTTGCCTGGATAGCACAAAATATATATATATATTTATTTTTTTACAGTACATGTGACAATAATAAACCAATACAAGAAGAAATATTACTGGAAAAGGACCAATATAATATGAATAAATAATAATTAGATGAGGAAGTAAATACCAAGGTCTGTAATCTAGTAAATGTGGGAGATCTTTATCGTAAAAATGAATGGATTTCAATATGGGAATAACATAGCTACCACCTTTATACCTTTTGCAAAGTCTTTGGCAAGTGTTCACTATCTGAATGTGAAGTCAATATTGAACCTGTATTTCCTCCACAGGTGGTGCCTGATCCACTGAGACCCTCCAGGGTCTTGTATATTTCAACTTGTTTTAATAAGATGAAATATACTAACTGAGACGTCCAAGGTCAGAGTATTTTATTTCCTATTCCGTTTACTGAATCCAATCACTCACTAAAAAATGCAATGTTCAAATATGAAGCACACAAAAAGTGAGTAATATTAGGTAGTCTGTAAAATACGTTGGTCTGCTATCATAGAAGTCCCAAGGGAACCAGATTACGAGTGTGTAGATTAGTTTAGAGGTACAGCATGGAAACAGGCCCTTCAGCATACCAACTCCATGCCGACCATTGATCACGCATTCACACTAGTTCCATGTTATCCTATTTACTCATCTACTTTCTACACACCAGGGACAAGGTTATACAGGTCAATTAATCTGCATGTTTTTTGGAATGTCGGAGGAAACCAGAGCACCCGGAGGAAACCTACTCAGTCAAAGGCACAGTCAAATTCCACACAGACAGCACCTGAGCTCCGGACAAACCTGGTCCCTGGTGCTTCGAGGCAACATCTCCACCAGCTGTATCACTGTGCTGCCAGAGTTGTAATATATAATAATCAGAGGGTTGTGGGACCACAGGAGATTAGAGGTAAGAGGGATGTGAAAATAACAATGGAAATCTTAAAACTGAATTAAAAAGTCTGTGAATGCCGAGGTGATGGTTTACTAGCATGCCAATTTTGGGTTCATCAGGGTTTAGGATAAAATCAACTTTACAGCTTGTGAAGATGCCTGGGAATAAAAGGCTAGAAGTAACATATGCCGGGAAACGATGCAGGAACAAAATCAAGTGGTCTTACGGAGACAGTCTTAGAAATCATGTCAATAGCTGGAGGTCTATGACATCTCAGGGTCAAATGCTAGAAAGTTTGCCAACTGTCTGCTCTAGTCTGAGAGCGACCTCTCAGAGAGGATCTGGTTCAGCCCCAATTGCCTCTTTCGATACTGTGTCCACTTCGTAATCCTGTGTCGATGCTGAACTTTAATCATTGCAGGGCTGATGATGGACCAGTTACCGAAAATTGACATAAGATGGAGTAACTCAGCAGGACAGGCAGCATCTCTGGAAAGAAGGAATGGGTGACGTTTCAGGTCGAGACCTTTCTTCAGACTGAAAGTCAGGGGAGAGGGAGATTACAGATATATAGACTAGAGTTACAATAGGCTGAATGGCTTTTTTCTGAATGTTCCACCAGAATCTCACTGCAACATTAACCTTTAAGAGTTTCTAGGTTTAAGCACATGTCCTCCAGATTCACAGCTGTCTTCAGGCAACTGAACCATCCTACCAACAACTAGAGAACAGTCCTGAACGCATGTGCCTCATTGCTAACCCTCAGACTAGCTTTGATCGGACTTACACAAAAAAGCTGGAGAAACTCAGCGGGTGCAGCAGCATCTATGGAGCGAAGGAAATAGGCAACGTTTCGGACCGAAACGTTGCCTATTTCCTTCGCTCCATAGATGCTGCTGCACCCGCTGAGTTTCTCCAGCTTTTTTGTGTAACCTTCGATTCTCCAGCATCTGCAGTTCCCTCTTAAACACTTTGATCGGACTTTGCTGGCTTATCTTGCACAACATGTTATTCCCTTATCGTGCATCTGGACACTGTGGACGGCTCGAGTGTAACCAAGTATTTATTGTCTTTCCGCTGACTGGTTAGCAGGTTACCAAAGCTTTTCACTATACCTCGGTACAAGTGACAATAAACAAATCTTCAGTCTGAAGAAGGGTTTCGGCCCGAAACGTTACCTATCTCCTTCGCTCCATAGCTGCTGCTGCACCCGCTGAGTTTCTCCAGCATTTTTGTGTACCGACAATAAACTAAACTGTGTATGAAGGAATTGTAGATGCTGGTTTACACCGAAGATGGACACAAATTGCTGGAGTAATTCAGCGGAACGGGGCAGGCAGCATCTCTGGAGAGAAGGAGTGGGTGACGTTTCGGGTCGAGACCCTTCAGACCAAAGATTATAGAGCAGCTCTGCTCTAGTATAATCTTTGCTTCAGACCAAAGATCCTATACCGAGCTTCAGACTCAGTCTGACTGCTGCTTGTCCCGCTGAGTTACTCCAGCATTTTGTGCCATGTTCTGGTTATTTGCCGCTTGGTCTAGCACACTGACCTATGAGGTAGTCAAGGGATGGCACCCCGGTGGAGAGCAGCAGCTGCCCGTTATGCAGCGACGGCCGGGTTCCCGGCACCGGCGCCCGTTTGCTTCGCGCTCTCCTCTGGAAGCTCGTGCCCGCGCGCGTCGCCATCTTCCCGCGGCCGTTGGCGCCGCCCGTTGCCTTCTGGGTGAAAGGTTCCGCGGGGGGGGGGGGGGGGGGGGGGGGGGGGGGGGGGGGGCAGAACCGAACCGCCGAGCGTCACGTGAACAATCCGCCCAATCAGACCACCTTTTACAAACCGGACTCGTCAGTAGCGCATCGTAGCTCTCTTCTGATTCGTCGCTGCGCCCCCCCCACCCGGCCCGGTACTGCCGGCGTCTTTTCAGGGAAAGTACGGTTGAATTTGTTTAAAAGTATTATTTATCTGACGTATTGGAGGAAAAGGTACTTTCTCTCTTTTAGCGTTCGAAAGCACTGTGATTGGGTGTGTTTACAAGTGACAGCTTTAAATACGTTGGAACCATGCACTGAATGGTTATGAACTGTCAGTGGAGGTCGGCCGGGGCCTATTGTGCATGCCCGAGGCAATGAATGATGGGATACTAATGAACTACAAATCCCACAGTGCACCGGTCTGTGCACAAATGTGAATCTCAAATGAATCCACAAAATTAAGATTTCGTGCATAAGAAAATACATGGACTGGTAAACCATTGGAAATAAATGCAATAGGTAATAATGTTCACTTTCAGTATTTGAAAGTTGGACAGCCATAGTTTGGAACTGGTCTGAAAATATGCCAATTTAAGGCAATTGTGGAGTGACAATAGTTAAACATTTAGCTTGAATGTGCGTTAACAAGTAGATAAGTTATTACTGAATATTAACTTAGTTATTGTCCGTGGTGGAAAATCAACAGTCTTTAAAAGGCAAATTTAAAAAAAAAATAAGATTAATAACATCTCTCATTTTTCATGGAATTGCATGTCTTTTCACCTGAAATTAATCAGTTGTGAAAGTATTGAAATGCATTTTATTGATGAGGTTACATTTGGGATATTATGTTCAGTTTTGGTGACCCTGCTGTAGGAAGGATGTTTATTAAGCTGGAAACAGTACAGAGAAGATTTCTGAGGATGTTGCCAAGACCCGAGGACTTGAACTGCAGGGAGAGGTTTGGCAGCATAGACTTTATTCCTTAGAGCGCAGGAGGCTGGGTGATCTTAAAGAGTTGTATAAGATCATGAGAGGAATAGATCTGGTGAATACACAGTCTATTGTCTAGAGTAGTGTAATCAAGAACTGGAGGATATAAGTTTAAGGTGAGAAAGGAAAGATTTAATAGGAAGCCAAGCATCATTTTTTCACATGGACAGTGGTGGATGTATGGAACGAGCAGACAGAGGAGGTAGTTGTGGCAGGCATTATAACAACATTTAAAATACAGTTGGATAGTACATGAATAGGAACGGTTTAGAAGGATATGGGTCAAATGCAGGCAGGTGGGATTAGTGTAGATGAAGCATCCTGGTTGGCATAGGCAAGTTGGGCTGAAAGGCTTGTTTCCATGCTCTATAACTGACTATATGGCGCTCATTAACTCCAATCTCCCAGAGAGCTTTGATCCACTGTAGACACAAGGACCTACGGAGGCTGGAATCTTGTGCAAAACATAATCTTCTGGAGTTACTCAGCCAGTCTGGTAGCATCTAGGAGGGAATGGATAGGTGACATTTTGTTTTGGGACCCATCTTCAGACTTATTGTGTAGGGGGGGGTGGAGGGATGTGGGGGGGGTGAAAGCCTGAAAAGAGTGGGACAAAGCCTTGTGGATGGGAACGGGAGTGGAGAACAAAGGGAGGGCAGGATAATGGAAGAAATTAATGTGGGCTGGGGTAGGAGGGCACAGGAGAGAAAGGTAGCAAAATAAGAGGGGGAGTTACCTAAAATTAGAGAATTCAATGTTCATATTATTACGTAGTAAGCTACCCAAGCAGATTATGAGATGCTGTTCCTTCGTTTTGTATGTGGTGGCATACTGATAATAGAAAAGGCCCAGGACAGAAGGGTCAATATGGGAATGTGAAAGGAAATTAAATAGGTTAGCAACCAGCAAATCTAGGCGGACCATGAACAAGTCTTCACTAAAACAGTTGGTTAATCTCAGCATGGTCTCACTAATGGATGTGAAGGACGAAATACAGGGACTGGTGTTACATTTCCTCTGTTTGCAGGGTAAAGTACTTGAGGAGGGGATGGTTTAGTTCCTGTTCCTATCCCATTCTGTAGAGACCATTCCCTCCACAACTCGGTTCACTCATCCCTTCCCAACTTAACCCCCCCCCCCCCCCCCCCCCCCCAAGTACTTTACCCAACTCCTATTAACTGACTTTTGCTCTGCCTTCAACACCATCATCCTAACCAAATTGGTCTCTAAACTCCTGGACCTATGAGTCTGCACCCCCTCTGCATATGGATCCTTGACTTGATCCATAGACCATCAATAGCGAGGATAGGTGACAAAATATCCTCTGTGATAATTCTCAACAGCAGTTTCCCGCAAGGATACAATCTCAGCTCCTTACTATCTATATACTCACAACTGTACAGCCAAATTCTGCTTTAACTCTATTTACAAGTTTGCAAATGACATCATTATAGTGAGCTCGATCTCAAACAGTGAAGAGAAGGAGATCGACACAAAACACTGGAGTAACTCAGCAGGTCAGGCAGCATCTCTGGAGAAAAGGAATAGTTGATGTTTTGGGTCGAGACCCTTCTTCAGACTTGGAGTCAGGGGAAAGGGAAATAAGAGATATAGATGGTGATATAGAGAGATATAGAACAAATGAATGAAAGATATTCATGAAATAACAATGATCAAGGAAAGATGGAGCCTATTGATGGCTGTGGGCTAGGTGATAACAGATTATACAGACAGATTTATACAGATAGAGAGCCTAGTAGCAAGGTATCAAGCCAACAACCTCTTCCTCAGTGTCAGCAAGACAAAGTAACTACTTTTGTTAATTCAGAAACTGAGGTAGTGTACATACCCCAGTCATCATCGATAGTGGCGAAGTGCAGATGGTTGAGAGCTTCAAGTTCCCAATGTAAGTATCACCAAAAATTTGTCATGGACCAACCACATTAAAGCTATGGCCAAAAAAGTACATGAAGCCTCTCTTTCCTCAAAAGCTTAGGATGTTCGACATGTCTCAAATGACTTTTACAAACTTCTACAGATGCACTGTAGAAAACATCCTGTTGGGATGCAGGTAATCCCACCTAATCTTTGCAGGTAATCCCACCTAATCCAAGCAGCATTCTGATAAACGTTTTCTGTGCCCTCTCCAAAGACCCCACATCCGTCCTATAATGGGGAGACCATAACTCCATCTAATACTTCAAATGTGGCCTAACCAAAGTCTTACACAGCTGCATCATGACTTCCTGACTCATAGTCAATGCCTTTGCCAATGAGGGCAAGCATACTATATGTTTTGATCACCATTTTATCTACTTGTGTTACTACTTTCATGGTACTATGGACTGTGATCCCAATATCTCTCTGCACATCAATGCTGTTAGGAGTCCTGCCATCAACTGCATAGCTTCCCTTTACAATTGACCTCCCAAAGTGCTTGGATTAAACTCCATAGGCCATTTCTCCACCAATTTCTACAGTTGATCTACATCCCGTTGTATACTTTGAAAGTAGACACAAAATGCTGGAGTAACTCAGCGGGTCAGGAAGCATCTCTGGAGCGAAGGAATGGGATGGAGAGAAGAAATATACTTTGACAGTTTCCCTCACTGCAACTACAGCAATCTTGTTGACTTCTGCAAACCTACCAACTAACCCTATTTATGTCCAAGTCATTTATATACACTATGAAGAACAAAGATCCCAGCACATGTAGCTGAATATGCCATCAAACATTTGCAATTTTTATGTGACAATCCATTACTGACCCATAACCTGATTTTAAAGTTAACGAAAATAACAGTAGAAAAACACGCTATTGGATAATTTATCAGCCATTGTATTATGCGATAAACATATGTTGACGTGACAATTTTGTAGTGGTGCCTATGTACTAGTATCACCAACAGTTCTCAACACCAGTGCCCGGAGAGGTTGCAATGTCCGCTGCTAACTACCTATACACTCAGAATTGTGCGGTGGAATTATGCTTTAACTCTATTTACAAGTTTGCAGATGACATCATTCAAGTGAGCCCAATCTCGAACAATTGATTTTGCCTGATTTTGTCCCCATTTTCCTGGTGAAAATTCTGATCCTTTTAACCATCTCAAATACCATATTTTGTACTGAGATAAAAAGCCATTTAAGCAACACGATTAACAAATCGTGACCCACAGTGCACGTTCCTGTGCTGTACTGTGACCAGTCAGGGTGTGTTTGGTCATTCATCACAGAATATCCAGTCTCCGATTCCCTCAGGCAGGTTAATTATGTGACTAGTCAAGTCTAGTTTCTGATGTAACTCGTATTGTGCAGAGCTATTTGAGATCTACTAATTTATTAAAGTATTATTTGGTATTCAGTTTTCTTTATACTTATTTGTTTAAACCTTTACTGTTAAACCTTCTTCATAACACTGTCCATGCATGAGCCATTACATTGAAATTTATCTTGCAGTTTCACAATTCTTGTAAGCAATTCCATGGTACTGTTTGAAGAAGACCATAGTGTTCAGCAATTTTTCTGTTGAAATCCTTCATCATTTATAAAAAGGTGTAAAGTAACCAGTAAGGCAATGTCTCATGCAACGCCTTCCTAGTCATTAACAGTGTCTAATAATTGCACTGTAGATATTAAAGGACCATTTATAAGTTTCTAAAAAAAAATGGCGTTCCTTGCGATTTACTTTCCCCATGACCATTTGTCTGACTGCAGGTAGAAAAAGGAATTATATTGGAATCAAGGAAACCAATATATTCAAATAAGGCAAAATTAAGGAGAATTGTGTAAAACTCATAAGATTGTATTTTACTTTAATGATCATTTACGTTATAAAATAAGTTTGTGTAATTGTGGATTGCTTTAGACCACATGCTATAATACATGTTTCAAGGCACTTGCAATGAGGTCATTTGTAATTATATAGTTCTGTACATTATGGTGAGGGATGTTAATCTTGTCACTCGTCAACAGTAAATTGAAAAATACAGAACCACAGGCAAAAGGATAATGACATTTAGAATTCATTATACAGACTACTCTTGTCAATTCAAAATCACTTAATTTGAATCACTGGATGATTCAAACAAGCTCAAAAAAGCTTCCAGTGCTCGTTTATTCCAGCTGCTTAATTCAAATTACTGGACAATTCCATTTTCTTAATGCATAAATAAAAGGCTGTAAAAAGTGAATGTGCACTGTAGAGAACCACATTAGGTTGCATTATGTTGTACATTGACTATGTGAAAATGCACCTTTAGGGGGCAAGTATATCCAGCTTAGAAATTTGATCGCTTGTATTGTGAAAAACACATATGACGTTTATCAGAACAAAAACAATTGTTCATGTTTATTCATCTTATGATCAAACAAAATAAGCAATGAGAAGATGATGCTCCAGTAGTTTCCAGTGTAACCAGTGCGGTTTGCAACGGAGTGATTTTTTTTTTTTCTCTTCAGATACATTTGGATTTTATGGGGGAATGGGAATATAATGTTGCTTCATATTTTCATCTAGGAAGTCTGGATTCCTGTCATTTTCACTGCTAGGGGCAATCAATAATCATAGTTTACTTCCAATTAAACATTTGGATATGTGGAGAAAGCAGGAACGGGGTACTGATTTTGGATGATCAGACATATTCATATTGAATGGTGATGCAGGCTCGAAGGGCCGAATGGCCTACTCCTGCACCTATTTTCTATGTTTCTATTTCTTGCTATTTTGTAACAAGGACCAAACATAGCACATAGATCATTATAGCCTGAACAGGCTCTTCGGCCCACAATGTTTATGCTGAACATGTCTAGCTGCCTGCAAGTGATCCACATCCCTCCAATCCCTGCAAATCCATGTGCCTATCTAACAGCTTCGTAAAAGCTACAATGGTATCTGCCTCCACCATTGTCTGTGTAAAAAAAAACGTGCTCCGCACATCTCCACTATATTTTCCCCCTCTCACCTTATAGTTATCCCTTCTCGTGTTGGTGTTTTTCTTTTCAATATTTCCCGTGATACTGTTATTCATGTTTGGCAGTAAGATAACTTTCTTAATTTTCCTATATTTGAAGTTCACAACGTGGTCTCTTCTACATCAGGGAAACCAAACCAGATCAGGTAATGGCTTTGTGGAGCACCTACATTCAGTCTTCAGGAATAACCTTGAGCTTCTTGTTGCCTGCAACTTTAATAATTGATCATCCCATTTCCACCCAGACTCATCTGTCTCTGATCTCCTGTTCTGTTAAAACATAGCTGAATGCAAGCTTTAGGAATAATCTTTTGTCTAGGCATTTTGCAACTTGCAGGAATTGTCTGACTTCAGATAACTCACTCTGCTTGAATGAGAACTAGCCATTTCTGCCTCATAATTTTGGCTTCCCTTTTTTATAAGAATCTGGATTGCTAGGAATGTTTTGCAGCCTTGCCATAATCAACACATCACACAGACAATTAAGCTTAATTTGACCTTAACTGCTCCATTACACTCATCCTATCTGGGATATTCCCTTTATTCATACATAGTACATAGAACAGTATGGCATAGGAACAGGCCCATTCGGCCCACAATATCTGTGCTGTACATGATGCCAAGTTAAACTAATCTCCTCTGTCTGCAGTTGATCCATATCTCTCTATTTCCTGCATGTCTATATACCTATCTAAAAGCTTCCTAAATGTCACATCGTATCTGCCTTCATCACCATCACTGACAGTGCATTCCAGGTGTGCACCACACTCTGGAAAGATGTTGTCCTGCACATCTCCTTTAGTGAGGGAAATAATTTTATTTAGAACAACTGAGGTTTATCAAATAAGGGAAGATCCTTAAATCCATCGTTACTGGAGCAACCTTGGATTTATGCACATTCCTCGTATTTGATTATGGATTTGTATCTTATTTGGTGTCAATTATGTCTGCTTTGCTTAAAAATTGTGTTGTGCCTATTGCTGTCATGCACCTGTGTAATTTATTTTCTGGTAACTCTTTTTGCTTTTTTTATGATAATTGACATCTCTTGCTACTATTTCTCCCTTTCAGAAGAAATATATTTACCTATTTAATAGCAAAACCCACACAATTTCAAATTATCAGAGAGGAAGATTAATCTGTAAATTACTCCAACCATCATTTTGAATAAATCATCAACAAACTTGGAAGTAATTGATGATCATTTTAAAGAAGTGTCAAAGGGATTGCGGTCCTGCTGCTAAATATTTGGTTCTCCATGCAAGGTTAACAGCACATTAGCTGCTTCCTTGAGGTCCAATTAGGCAGCACTTGTGTCAAATCAGCATTGTGCACTGATTGACATTAAGATTTCCGTATTCTACATTGCACGTGCTGTCATCTTTCCAATATGGTGGACACGTAAATCATGCTACAAATTTGAAAGTGCACAGCATGCAGCACAATGGCAGAGAATCAACACTTTACTAGCCAAACAAAAGATGCAATTCAAGCTGGAGATTCTTAATTACTTGAATTTCTTCATTTTCTGTTATATTTCCACTTTCCCAATATCATCTTCTCGACCAATATTTTAATGTAATTTTCTTTATTTTATTCTCAGACTACGAATCATATCTGACTGAAAGGATGGCTGGAAAGCTGCTCCTGTGTCTCTGGTAGATTGCTGAGAAAATTGAGGAAATGCTGATGGTTGTCTTTACATGACAATTTAAGCTTTGGAGTAGTGACAAGATTGTTAATCCTAAGAGACCAAAATGTGGGACAAAGGACTGAAGAAAGAGAGGCGTGCCACATTCCCTGGTTCTGAAAGATACTAATGATCCAGTTATGTGTCTACAACTGTGCTTTGCTAAATATGCATGCAGAATAGCCACTGAGACAGAAATTCGAGCGATTGCAAAAAAGCTTTGAATTTTATAATGTGCCTCTGTCACGAATAGTTGGACAATTTTAAATATAGTAAGAACAGTGGGAAAATAAATAGAGAACATTTCCACAGATGACAGATAGCTAACTGCTGTAGCAGTAATGCTTCAGCAGCCCACAAGCTCATTCACATTCATAGATTGTGATTTTGAAAAATGGCAGAAAATTGAAACCTATGGTACTTGGTTTGAATTGCATACAAGGACACTGGAAACTGAACAAAAAAGAATGTTGACGGCCTTAGCGTTTGAAGCCTTTTGAATTTTACAGTCACTGGCAAATGCTGCATTATTAAAGAATTATGTTCATGAAACACACATATAGGTCAGGATCAGCAAGTTGAGTTATTAAAAATGTTTTGATGATCTATCCAGTTTATAACATGAATTACAATGAGTATTTACAGTGTTCAGCTGAATATGTATCTAATAAATGATTGGAAACATTATATCATGGATACCCTAATCCTCATATATTTTGAGAAGCTTCTATTAACTCTGCAATGATTGATAATTAAAGGGGAAAGAATTACACTGCCATCAGTGCTATTTGTGCTCCTAATCTTCTTAGTGGCATCTGCCATTGTACTACAAAGCCTCTTTTCCTCCTCATTCCTGGTATGTGATGGTATTTGCATCTGCCGATTAAAGTTTTATACTCTGTAAATCAGATTAGCTGTGGCATCACCTGAAAGTAGAGTGGGTTATCATGTGTTCCAACTTCATTCTGTGGCATGCTGCACAGTGAAACAAAGTATTTTGGTTCTTGGGATACTCAGAAGTATCTCCCAGCATGTGTTAGAAACTACGATCTCAAAGAAGATGATTCAATTTTCCCCGCCTTTATACTGTTCATAATGGGATTCTCTCTGGAATTGCCTCCCTAAACCCTTCCACAATACTTTATCTCTTTCATGCTTTAAGATATTGATTAAAACCCATCCCTTTGATGAAGATTTTACTCATCTTGCCTAATTTTGTAAACCACCATCTGCAGTTCCTTGTATCCACTTGCCTAATTTATTATTGTTTGTTTGGTGTCGAATGTTGTTTTGCATACTCATCTAAAATACCTTGCAATGGCCTGTTATGTTAAAGGTGCTATGTAAATTGTTAAATGTAAAATGTAAAGTCTAATAACGATATTTAACTGTAGCAAGCGATTTGTTTCCCAACTTAAATCAAGACATGTTTTAGATGATTAGTTGCCTTTTACAAAGGTTGAAGGTTATGCTCTTGAGTATTTTTGAGTGATACAAGATCTAACCTGAAGAGAACAGAATGTTTCAAAATAGGCCCGTGTGATTTTCCATTAAAGTGACATTAGAATTTATTTCTAATTTCAATGTACATTTTTAAAATTCTGGATTGCTTTAATAAAAGGTGGAGCAGTGCCATAAGTGACAGTGAAAATTTAGTTTATCTGTTTATCGAGGCTCTAAAATGTTTTTGAGGAATTCGCCTCATGGTAAAATATCTGCGTGATATTGGAACCTTATTGTTGTTAAATAGTTTAAAAAAACATTCAATTTAGAGTGCAACAAAATGGCAATTTATTCACTCAATCTCATCAATAAATTGTGAATATGAATACATTCCCAGTTCTGCCTTTCCATTACTTTGCACTGATGTGACATCAAAAACAGTTTTAATAAACTGGATTTATAATTTATTTGTATTCTGTCATGATTTTCATTGGAAAAATTAAGCTAAAAATGTCTTTGATCGCTTAGTCGCAACTAATAATTTGGGACATTCTATTTTTTCATCTGCATTCTCCTACTACTTTGCATAGAGTCAGAGAGCTATACACTACAAAAACAGGCCGTTCTGCCCAACACATCCATGTTGACCAAATTGGTTAACCGAGCTTGTCCCACTTGCCTGTGTCTTGCTGATATCCCTGGCCCATATCCCTCCAAACCTTTTGAATAGATGAACCTGCATAAGTGAAATGTTGTAAGTGTCCCCGCCTTTATCACTTCCTATGTCATCTCGTTCCATGTACACACTAATGTCTGTGAAAAGGCCACCCCTCAGTTCCTTTTTAAATCTTTCCTTTGTCACCTTAAACTATGGCCTCTAGTTTTTGTCTTTCCTATCCATGGAAAAGATTGAGGCGTTTCACCTTATCCATTCCTTCATGATTTTATGTACCTCTATAAGGTAACCTCTCAGCTTCCTATGCTCCAAGAAAAAAAAGTCCTAACAATTTAAATTATAATTATGAGAAATTATAAAGTCCTATTATTAACAATATAATAGTTTAACAACTTAAATTTGTCTTGTGATGCCTGCATTTGTTGTAATAGCCGATTCTGAATGATTGGTTAGGAAATGCCCCTACTGCTCTGTTGAGATACCAAATGTTGAATCATTTTGGCTGTTATACCTTGAAGGCTTCATGTGATGCCATTAATATGTGCACTGCCAATATGCATTTTTCTTCCTCCTCACAGGCAGTTACTCAGCATTGAGAATGACTTTCTTCTATGGTTATGGGTGGGAAGATTGATTGGCTCTTGCATGCTTCTTCCACTATTAATGCTTCATTCACCACCTTATTCATGTGTCAGCACAATGTTTGAGGTGCTTGACGAGTTACCGTGTGCTTCAAACCACTTGAAGAGCCCTTCTGCAGGAGATTTGCAAGAGTTAGTGTGGATGCTATGTTTCTTGATCTTCCTAAAAATTGCTTGCTCTGATGGAGCTCAAAGTAGTGCGTTTGCTTCTAGATCTGCTGACAGACGAGATGATGTGTGTTCATCAAAACTGATTAATTGTAGTCGGAGAAACAATGGCATATTTGTGGATTTGAAGGATTTCATGAACACGGCATTGAGTCCTTCTACTTCTTGAATACTGCATACAGTTCTGGCCATTGCAATATAGCACTTGGGAAGTGAAAATATTTGTTTCGAGAGGCACTTTGTCCCAATAGCTATTCAATTGTTCACCATCATCCACAACTGACTCTGACAAGTCTGATTTGCTGTTATAGAAAGATAGAAAACATAGAAACATAGAAAATAGGTGCAGAAGGAGGCCATTCGGCCCTTCGAGCCAGCACAGCCATTCATTGTGATCATGGCTGATCGTCCCCAATCATTAACCCGTACCGGCCTTCTCCCCATATCCCTTGATTCCACTAGCCCCCAGAGCTCTATCTAACTCTCTCTTAAATCCATCCAGTGATTTGGCCTCCACTGCCCTCTGTGGCAGGGAATTCCACAAATTCACAATTCTCTGGGTGAAAAAGTTTTTTCTCACTTCAGTCTTAAATGGTCTCCCCTTTATTCTAAGACTGTGGCCCCTGGTTCTGGACTCGCCCAACATTGGGAACATTTTTCCTGCATCTAGCTTATCTAAGATATCCCCTCATCCTTCTAAACTCCAGTGAATACAAGCCTAATATTTTCAATCTTTCCTCATATGATAGTCCTGCTATCCCAGGGATCAATCTCGTGAAATTATAAATTTGTCTTTGCTAATTAAAATATCTTATGCATTTAACAGAGAAAATGTTGATAAATATTAATACGTATCCTTTGTTCTTGAGGATTTGTGTGCAGATGGCATTGTTCATTTAACCTACTTTCTTTATTTGCTCCTTTACTTTCAGAAATATATACCATTTCTTGCAGTGCCTTGTGGTGTCTTAATTTAAAAATGTCAATACTATTCTCAATTGGCCTGTATTGTACTATAACATTTGCCCATTGTATTTGATATGTTATATTTTTTATTTAGTACGTTAATCCATTTTCCTAATAATATTTGTCTGCAATACATTAATAAAATGGAAAAAAAGTGTAACACCTTTTAATCTAGGTTCTTGGCTGGTAGCAAATGTGAAAATTGTGACTAGCTCCTGTTTAGCTGAGCAGGCTCTGGGCCAATGTCATTAAAGCCATGACATTCAGCAGGTCTCGTTTCACACAGTGACAATCATTCTCCTTCTCAGACCTTATTTCAGTCCTGTGTTTTGCTTTATCGCATAGCCATTGCCTCTTGCTGCATTTAACTTCCACCCCACTTTCCGTTGGCCCATTTTCTCTGAGATTACTAACACTAAGAATAAGTACTTCTTCCTTCCAAGACATCAATTAGCTTTTTTTCTGTGGAATTAATCAGGCGAGATAGCAATTGTTTGATTGAACATTGTGTACCAATCAAACAACATGGATTTCCTTTATACAATGAAAATCGAAATTAATTTAAAAAAAAGTCCAAATGCTAATGTGCCCCTTAATAATATGCCATTGCTTCAAATTCAGTACCAGACACACCATCTTCTGTCAGCCCATTCATAAATGTACATGTAAAGGCCAAAAATTAGGTTTTAAAGGGAACAGAAAAAGAGCAGGGTCTTAACGGGTTGTATTTGGAATGTAATTGATGATGAACAGATAACTCTTGCTTGAATCTATTCATCAGTTAAACACACAGTAACACCCTTGCATTAACAAGGGTAGTCTTGCAGGCAGAGGGTGTAGATAGACTAACAGGCTTAAATCAAACCTGGAGAGGAGACAGATGGAATCTATCTGAGGGTGCAGAAAGTGTGTTCACACAATCTTTAGAATGGGCAAGGCAGTTTCTGTTTTAATCTGATGCTGTAGATGTAGTGCAAACAGGGTCACTGGCACTTCAAATGATTTTCAAACAAAAATGTAGAATGGCCAGCACCTTGTGGTTTCAGAATGAAACTGCAGGTAAACTTGATATATTGCAGTTCAGGTCACAAAGGGAAAGAAAGTTAAGCATCATAAGAGAGAAGTATTTTTCTTTGCTTGTCTACAATTAATCTTCTAGTTACTTCCATCTACAGAAGGTGATTCTGGAAATGCTATTAACTATTCAAATTGCTGTTAACAATACTCTGTTATAATATTGCAAAAATATTCTGATAGACATGGAAAGATACTTGTTTGAATCATTTTTACAATCTCAAAACCAACTAGTCTATTTTGTCCCAGGTTTAATTAAATTGCTTTAATGAAAGGCCTGTACAGGGGAATCAAAATGAAATGTATTGGATTTGTACGATAGGACAAAATGCCAAGGAGATCCCAGTAGAGTGACAAAAGGTAACAATTGGAATTCAGAGAAAGACAAAATAAATCTTATTTTTCATCAACAGGCCATTCAATCTTACATTTTTAGCTGATAAAATAATGATATTGATTATAAGAGTCAAACGTATTGACAGTGAATAGGAACATCTATTCCACTCCTTGTACTTCTCAACTCACCCCCTCTCCTCCAACCCAGAGTGAGAATTGGGTTCCCCTTCTTTAACACCCAAGCTTTCATATTCCACAGATTATTCTTCATAATTTCCATTACCTTCAATAGAATTCAACCACCTGACTCAACTTGCCCGCCCTTCATTTTGGAATGTTGTGGTGTCAATTCCATCTGCTCCTTCATCTCCACCAATTACACCCCATCTCATGGCATTTTCTGATGTACCCAAAGGAGATGCAACATTATTTAATTACGTTAAATGGCCTACACCTGCTTCTCACAATTACAGCATTGTTTGTTTGTCTTTTTTTCCTGCTCTTCTGCACTCATTGATCACCCTTCATTCACAAATTCACCAGACAGATCAGCTCTGATTAACAAGCATTAACCACCCTCTCTTAGGAAGCATTTGTTTGATGGCACTGGGTCTATATTCGCTGGAGTTTAGCAGAATGAGGGGGCACCTCAGTGAAACGTACAGAATAGTGAAAGACTTGGATAGAGTGGATGTGGAGCGGATGTTTCCACTAGTAGGAGAGTTGAGGACTAGAGGTTATAGCCTCAGAATGAAAGAATGTTCTTTTAGGAAGGAGATGAGGAGAAATTTCTTTAGTCGGTGATGAATCTGTGGATTTTTTTTGCGACAGAAGTCTGTGGAGGCAAAGTCAGTGGATATATTTAAGGCAGAGATAGATAGATTCTTGATTAGTATGGGTGTCAGAGTTTATGGGGAGAAGGCAGCAGAATGGGATTAGGAGGGAGATAGATCAGCCATGATTGAATGGCGGAGTAAACGTTGGGCCAAATGGCCTAATTCTACTCCTATCACTTATGATCTTATGATTTGTGTTACTTGGATCCTCTTGGTCTCCACAAATGTTATATTTGTTCTCTGCAACTGTCCTTGCTAGCATTTTTAAATATATTTCTTTCATCAGTATGAAATGACAGTTTTGCTTCTTGACGCTTGGATTTTGCATCACCTGCTGACTACCTGTTTTATCTCCGATTTCCACCATCTATAGTTTTAGGCTGATTCACAATGACTTTAGCAAGAGGAGATCTTATTTGATTATCCAAGTTAACTTTGGGAATTAAAAATACCAAATGGGTTGCAGAACCTTCAACACGGCATATTTAGACCTTGATAAAGTTTCTCAGGACCATGATTACTAAAATTGAAAATAGTAGGAACTTTTGATATTGGATTTCCTGTGGGAAATAAAATATATTTATGAGTGGAGTTTGTAAAAAAAATAATGTGCTCATGATACTCATGTGCCCATGTTCATTTTTTCAGTTCATATGTAATCACTGTTGAGCTGAGAGAACCAGATATCATAATTCCAAATTTGCCAGTGAAACAAATCTAAGTGAGATTGTGAGTGGAAAAAATGATATATGGGTCAAGAGTATTTAATTGTTATATTTACCGGGAAAAGAACATTGAAATCTTACTTGCTGCAGCTTTAAACTATTCTCTAACTTAGTGTTCCCTGCTCTGAGGCACTTGTTTTAGAGATATTTTTGAATTATGTAGGGCTCTTAAAAAATGTTTTGTTAGTCAAATCTCAGCGATATTTATTAAATATTGTTTGCCACAAAGATTGTTCTTGAAAAAACACATACCACTTAAGCAACAGGAGCAAACTGCTCTTCATTTCTGGCAAGGATTTCACTGTGCCTTGTCCCATGTGACAATAAAGTGTTCCATTCCAAAGTTGTGCTCATTCAGTATTGCAGTGTAATATAAACCAGAATCTGGTGCTTGGAGTTGGAACTTCAAGCACAGTCATGAAATTCGAAGTCCTGCCAATCATTATTAAAACTGACACAGAATATCTTTAAAAATAATGTATTCCATTATTTGACAACAGCTTTTAGCTCTAAATTTTCTAGGTTAAAGAAATTGACAGATAACCCTTCCACAATAAGCTTCTGATTTTCAAGGCCATATAAACTATGGTTTATTGTTAACTCAATCATAATTAACAAATTTCCCAAGAGTATGTTATATCTGGAAGTGAGTGTCACTGGTACTGATAGCAGATTCCCATTTCAAAGTAAACCCAATATTCAAGTAAAACTGTTAATGGCTTTTGATATTCACTGTTATTTTTGCAGTGTTTAAATTTCATGAGACTTTATATCTAACACTGTTTTGATAATTTGTAATGTGGAAAGTCAGTCTGTGCATTTTACAGTATTTTTGTCAAACAGCAGATGAGACTTCGGAGTTTAATTTTAACCCCATAATATTTGTCTGCATGTAAATCTCTCCTGACAAAGACTGCCATTCAGGGGAACCATGAGTGCCACAGTTATCCAGTAGTAAATTCCATTTATTGCAACTACTACAAGATAGAGAATATTGTCCAAATAAGCTCTTACCCAAGTGCAAAAGTGAAGATAAAGTATTTACCTGGGAGATTACTACTGCAGTGCAAATAACACTCTGCAAATTACATATGCAGATCTGTATAAGTGCAGCTACAGAGAATTCTGTATGTTTAAAGTCTGCAATAAATTATAATGAAATGAGAGGTTATAACTTTCACTGTGAACAGTAGGGCCCTGGGGAAGTTGTAGAACAGAGGGACATTGGAATACAAGTTAATAGTTCTCTGAAAGTGGTATTACATGTAGACAGAGCAATGAAGAAGGTATTTTGGCCCATTGGCCTTCAACAATCAGGGCATTGGGTATAGAAATTGGGAATGTTATGCTGCAGTTGTGTTAGATGTTGGTGAGGCCACAGTTGGAGTAATGTGTTCTGATTTGTATATGCTATATGAAAAATGCCATTAAATTGGAAAGGATGCAGAAAAGATTTACAAGGATTTAGCCAGGACTTGAGTGACTGAGTTATGGGGAGAGGATGGCAGGGGAGGACTTTATTCCTTGGAACGTAGAGGACTGAGAAGATGAATTTACAGAGGTGTGTAAAATCACAAAAGGCATAGATAGGATCTTATTCTCAGGGTTGGTGAATCAAGAACTAGAGAGCTCAGGGTTAAACTGAGGGGGAAGATTTAATATGTGGTTGAGGCATGTACAATAAAAACATGTTAAAGTACATTTGGATAGGTACATGATAAGAAAGGGTTAGAGGAATATGTATCAAATGCAAGCAAATGGAACTTGTTTAGATGGGCATGTTGGCTGGCAAGAGATCAAAAGACCTGTTTCCATCCTGTATGATACAACGAAAATAAATATAATGGAAGCAAAACTAAGCACTGCAATTGAATTTGCAAGCCTTTCTTATTGAACATTATCACACAATATAGTTAAAATATTTATCTGTGAATGATTACGAGTAGTAATCTAATTTGAGTGCAGATTAAATTATAACTACCAAGCTTAGTTTATAATCATATCTTAAATCCTATGAAGTGCTTGTAGTTTTATAATTAGTTTCTAGTTAGTGTCTGTTAAATTTTTCGAGTGTTTTTTTTCTATTTTACATGCTGAATTTATTTCCAATTAACAGCAGCTATCATTGTTGATACTGACAGTTTGAGACTGCATGTTCTTAATTCATGATGATGCTTTTACAATAGGATTAGTGATTATGATATTGTTACTTCAGATTTAGCAGTAGTTGGTTACTGAGATATTTCATGTCTGGTCTGTGTGTATATCACTTAACAGATGGTGGAATTTTTGAAATATGTTGGTAGTGATTTTAGGACTCATCCAATCAAGTAAAAAATCATTGTTTAATGATTTGATGACAATGTCTACCCTCACCATTTAGAATTTAGATGTTAAACAAGTTTATTTCTTATAAGAATTTTTTTTTTACCAAATTGCTTTAATTGTTGTGATGATCAAATCTTGTTCCTCAGCATCTTATTAGCAATTACTGCTGGATAAACATTGTACAATCTCTTTCATTAGACTTAAACGCTCTCAAATTTGTCCTTAGTCAGTGCCAGGCCTAAATGCTACTTCTGCTTTCCAAAATTCTCTTAGCATTGTAGTATGGTGTATCATAAAGTTGAAATCGGAGGCTTAATTACATTAAGAGTAATAACACAGCAGAACCTATTGAATTCACAATGGATCACATCACTTTTATCCTGTATTAAATGAGCTAAGCAACACAAACAGAATAATCAACATACTATTTGGCTGTCATCTGCAGTGTAGAGAGTGGAGATCACAAGGAGTTTTCCCTTGCTACAGTGATAGCCTTTTTTATTTCAGACTCCCATCTGGGAGGCCTTGAACACATTATCATACTGAACGCAGGGTTTTGTGTAATCTGCTTAGTGGCACTGCAGTCCAGATCCTTCATTGAATATTTTGCAATTTATAATTTAAATGAGAGTGCTGTTCTGACAGGCTTTGAAATTTATTAAAACTCTTTTGTGCATATGCTTTTGTTCTTGTCTAATAGGCTCAGCATATTTTGGATGCTCAAGTAAAATGATTAATTTTTATTCATGAGTTTTGAAGTCTGGGGATTAAAAATGGATAGATATTGCTGTTCGTGTTTATGAGAATGAGACGAAAGGTTTTTTTTTGTTAAATAAGGAGGAAGGAAAACAGTAGACTTCCCTGTCATAACTGATCAGTAACACGAATACAATTCTATTACATAATGTCTTGGATTGAGACACTTGCAGGCTTATTTGTCCAATTTTGTAAGCTGTCATGTATTGCTGCTGTTTGTTGAATTTTTGGCTAAACATGAAAGTATTAGCATCAGTGTTAAAATCGATAGATGAAATCAATAATGAGAAAAATATATAAGTTTAGAAAATGACATGAGTTTAGCAAAAAAAGTTTTAACTTTTGGAATGGAATTTTACCAATACATTATGTTTTTGAATTCAAATATTGCATATTTGGTATTCTCTCAATGATTGCAAAATGATTAAATGTGCATTTGATAGTATTGTTAGATGGCACTCAACACCAATAACATGCTGATCGACACTCAGGATTAAGTAGATTACTTAAAGGAAGTATTTGACTGACTAAAAACTAAGCTATAATGCAATCCAAGGAATACATTGACTTCAGCTCAGCGAAACCCAATAATATAGTTTAGTACATTGATACAGCATGGAAACAGGCCCTGCAGCCCGCCGTGTCCACACTATGCATTGATTACCCGTTCACACTAATTTTCTGTTATCCCACTTTTGGATCATTCCCTGCATACCAGGGGCAATTTACAGAGGCTAATTAACCTACAAACCTGCACGTATTTAGAATGTGGGAGGAATCCTGAGCACCCGGAGGAAATTCATGTGGTCACAGGGAGAACACGCAAACTCCACACAAACAGCACCCGAGGTCTGGATCGAACCTGGGTCTCTGGTGCTATGAGGCAGCAGCTTTATCAGCTACGCCACCGTGCTGTCCTTCTCTCTGCACTTTTTTCCAGTTAAATGGCATCTTTCCTGTAGCAGGGTGACCAAAATTAATTTCACTCCAAATTCAGCATCACCAACGTCTTGAACAATAGTAGCATTAGGTTTTGTACATCTGAGGAAAACAAAGGCACACTTGCAATAGGAAGTTATAGTGGACGGTGATTAATAGTGGAAATCCATTTTTAATAATAAATCCAATTCAGATTTCTAATTATGAAAGAAAACCAGTACCATTAACTTAAATGTACTGAAAGATGCCGATTTTTCCACTATGGCTATCTGCAGGTATCAATGATTGGAGTGACATTCACTGTTTAGAGATCGTACTGCAAATAGATAGGCTAGACATTCAGAACTTTCTTCCCAGGGTGGAAATGCCAATGACTAAAGACAAAGCTTTGAGCTGAGAGGAACAAAGTTTAAAGGAGTTGTGTAGGGCAAGATTTATACATGATGAATGGTGGTTGCCTGGAACGTGGGGTGGTGCTAGAGGCAGATATGACAGTGGTATTTGAGAGGCTTTTGGATAGGTACATTAATATGTAGGAAATGGAGCGATATGGATCATATACAGGCAGAGGAGATTAGTTTAACCTGCCATTATGTTCGGCAAAAACATTGTGGGCCAAAGGGCTTGTTCCTGTAATGTACTGTTCTGTGAATGCAAATGCACAGTACCAATTGATGATTATGGTATGATATTTATCCTTCAATTCAGGACGTATTCAACAGAAGACCTGAAAGAAAGTGTAACTACAAGAAATAAAGAATCTCAAGTAATTTAGATGATTATTTTAAAGGATTTTTATTCGATTGAAACTAAATTTGTTTAGTAATGGTTTTGATGAATTTTGAGGAAAGTTGATGACCTGTGGAGCGATATCTAAATCCAACCTTTACGAGATGATGAGTATTTATTTAAAAAAATCAATTTCAATTCTTTATGCAAAAGTATTTTGTTTCAGACGAGTTACACATTTGTTGTCTGCAATGTGTTTTTAGAAAGATTTTTAAAATTCTGAAATACTTTTTTATTGAATTTGTTTGAAAATATTTTGCCTTTACATTTTCTGTATTGGAAATTAATTGTGTAAGCACTTTTAATGAATAATTGTAATTTAGGAAAAACAAGTTTTCTGATTAATAGACCTCATTGGCTTTTCTGCAGCATTGTGTACACAGCCATTTGTAATCCTTTGTAAAGTCAGCTCAGGTGTAAATTTATAGCTTATCTTTGTGAATGTAAGTTGAAATCAGAATGACAACAGTGAAGTAATAAAAGGGAACGATGATCTGGTTGGCAAAAGAGCGGTCAGTAAATGAGATATAATTGGAGATGCATTAAAGCTTGAAATGATCAACTAATTTATGTGAATCCTTATCATTTCCAACAGAAAGAAACATGTTTTTTTAGTGTGTAGCAAAGCCTAGCCACACAAAGCAAGACAAGTACATATGGATTGTCCCTTGATATCGTTCACTTGCCGTGTAATCTTATTATGCAAAGTTCTAATCTTCACCTAGAATGAATGCCCTTGGGTCACAATATAGTCATATCAGGGTTTTTGGGGTCATGCTTTGTGATCCTTAGCTTATTCCTCCTGGCGGAACTGGGATTTGAGAGCATCCCCAGACACTTGCAAATATCAGTTGCAGAATCAGCCAGAACCTGCTGCAGTGTTTAGAAGACGAGACCAACATGAGGTCCCTGGTAGGATTAAAGATGATTTGTCGCTGCAGGATTTTCTAACAGATGTATTATTGGATAGGGAATAGAGGCCATAGGCACGGTGAAATTAGATCACATTTGCCATTCTCACTGCATCCACTGGTGGCTAAAGTAGCAGCTGCATGTGGATTTTATTTCTTTCAGGTAAAGCGACTTGTAAGTCATTTTGAAGGAATGAGATGAAAGCAGCTTTGGTGCCATTTCTGATGTCTGTAAGATTTAGTGGAAATGTAATGCGATTATTGATGACACCTTCAATATAGGGTTCCACATGGCAACATCACTGCTTGGCCCTGGGAAATAAGCCTTTCCCATCTTTTTACTCACAGTTGGAGGCTCAAAGTGATTTTTTTTTCGATTTTGGATCTTATAGTGAATGGAGTGGTTTTGGTTAAAACTTAATTCAGTACACGTTGGGTTTGAGTAATTTAAAAATAAAAATTCCAGTTTGGTTCCAAAGTTCTAATTGTAATGAGTTGTGCTTGGGGCATGCAGATAACATGTATTTTTGCACATAATATATTTATTTTATGCAATAATCATTAATAAACCCTTGAGTAGAATACAGACATTATATGCATACTGTGCTTAAGCTGAGAATCACAGAAAAATGTATGTGGAGCGAGACTACTGGGGATGTAAATAAGATGGAGTTGATCATGAGCAAGTAATATCAGGTGCAGGGAGATTGGGGTACAGGGCGTTATTAGGTGAAAAAATGAGAAGGGATGCAGCATAATTGGGAGAAAAGGCAGCATCAGGGGTCAGTCACATAATTTGGTGGTGGAGAAGGATTGGGCATGTAATTGGGCCAACGTGGGGAGGACTAAGGTGATATGATTTTGCATACACTACCTTCAAGTTCCCTTCACACATCCAAGGGTTTTGTCATCCCCTTCCATAGTTCTATCTTTTACTAAGCTGCATATGCCTTCATATATCTAGCAATTCATTTCTATTTTGTATTTGCTCATTCTTGTTTGTTTCTGAAATGGAACCAAACAGTAGATATTGAGAATAACTGGCCACTACATGCTTACACAAGTAAATTTAATTTAATCCATGCGGGATCAATTTCTAAGCAAGGTCTCTAATGTAAATCACTCCATTCTCAGTGTCTTTCACTATTGGACCCAAAGATCCCAGTTCATCCCATTTCATCAGAATTGAGAAACTCAAGATATAACAATTTTTGACACGTGGGATAAGCAGAATTTGTTATAACTTCATCCACAATATTGACACAATGAGGGTTTCAAGCTTCCCACACACTAGTCTCCACTGAACACGTGATTTTCCCTAATACAAGTGCTTAGCACAAAACTACCGTTAGTTAGCACTACATTAGTCTTTTCCAAAAACACAAAGATATGGGAGGTACACAAAAATGCTGGAGAAACTTAGCGGGTGCAGCAGCATCTATGGAGCGAAGGAGATAGGCAACGTTTCGGGCCGCTGAGTTTCTCCAGCATTTTTGTGTACCTTCGATTTTCCAGCATCTGCAGTTCCTTCTTAAACACAAAGATATGGGAGACTGAAATATAGATTGGGAAGCCAACCCCTTCTGATTCTAGCTATAAAACATGTTATTGTTAAAGAATACAACAATCTGGAATTTGAAGCTTCCATTTGAAGATTATCCAGGTGTGTGAGAGTGCCTTATGTAGGAGTTATAGTGAGGTGGTCACGCCCAAGGTGCAGGAAAAACATAGACGGATGACCAGCAGGATAGAGAATAAAGGAATCCCCTGGGGCTATTTTCTTTGACAATAGGCACGCTCCTTTGGATACTGTTGGGGATGATTGGTCAGGCGGGAGGAGCAGCAGTGGTCAGGTCTCTGGTGACAGGCATAGCGAGGAAGGAAAAGTCAGACACGGCCATAGTGATAGGAGATGCATCTGTTAGGTGGACAGACGGGAGATTCTGTGGCAGCAAATGAAATTTTAGGATGGTGTGTGCTGCCAGAGTCCAAGATGTCTCTGAGCGGCTGCAATATATTCTCAAGGGGGACTTCAAGCAGCCAAAAGTTGTTGTGTACTTTAGCACAATGACATGGGAAAGAAAAGGGATGAGATCCTGCGGAGTGAATATGGGGAGTTAGTTAAAATATTAAAAAGCAGGGCCTTGAGGATGGTAATCTCCGGAGTACACCATGTGTTAATGAAGGTATAAATAAAAATATTTGAATGTCTGTCAGGAGTTGGTGCAAGAGACAGGGTTTCAGATTTTCAGACCATTTGAGATCTCTTCTGAAGAAGAAATGACCTGGAAAACTATAATCAAAACTCAGATACTGTAAATCATCCCTAGTGTAGGTGGTTAGGAATATTCTGACAGTCTTCAACCTGAAATGCTAACTCTGTTTCTTGTCCCACAGTATTACTAGCATGTTCTGCTTTTTACTTTAACGTTAAACCTTGCCTCATTCAATGGGCGGCTGTTTTTGAATTGAGAAGTCACCTGATACAAATCATTGCACAACTTTAGCTTGGAACATTAATATCCGGTTTGATTTTTTTTTGAGAAATCAATACTTCTGTAAATGGTTGATTTCTAAAGTTATTTGGCATCTTGCTGGCTGGATATATATCAGCACTTGTCTTTGAAATATATGTTCAATGTGTTTTTGAAGAATTTGTTAAAAAGATAAACTGTTAATTCTCATTTTGTCAACTTGAATCATAAATATACAAATAATGTTAACTTCTTAATAAAGCATTTGTTTTAATGATCCCTACTAATTGCATTGGAGAGAGTTAGAAATGGTGCATCCAAGCATTTATTGTAATGCCGTTTTTGGTCTATTTCTAAAATATTTAAGCATCCAAAGGGGAATATTATTTATTAGAACTGTTAAATATTTACAAGAGGATGTAGACTGTGAGGCAGTTGGAAGTGGAAGGTAATTCTGCTACTTGTAAAAACACACATATCTTGTGTAATTTAATAGTGAAACAACAAATAAACATTTGGAGATGGAAAAAAAAATCCATAATTACCTATAATTATGTTCAGATTGATAAAGATATAAAAAAGACAAATAGCATTTAGAGATTTATGAAATAGTCTAAAAAATGAGTTAATCTGTATATTACTAAGACTCACCTTGTTTGTTTGTATGCGTGCGCGTGAGATCCCAAAACCCCGCCAAAACGGTACATGATAGCGCTACAATTTTTGGCCTACCTTACTCATCATTGTCCTGTGATGTAAATCAAAGAAGTTCCGTTCAGATTGATGGTATATTTTACAAGTTATTGACATTTTAAACTTTTAAAAAAATCACATTTCAAACCACTTTTCCACATGCCCTGTCCATAAGCCGCGTTAGACGTCACAATGGAATCCCGTTTGACGTCACAATGACATCACAATGGGATCCCGAATCTCATTTACATAAAAAAATCATGATTTTCAAAAAAAACTGTGTTTTAATCAAATGCTTCAGTTTTCATTGACAGCGAATATTGTGTTTGTAGGTATGTTGCAAAACCTACCTTAAGCGTCGCTGCTGATCTGTCCCAGCCCGTGTGTGTGATTATGGCGCCGTTTAAAGGGGGGCGGGTTTAAAACGCGATTTTCCCTAGGCTGTTCAAATCGAGCTTGTTCAGCCTACCTCAGTTGCTGATGAAAAATCGCTTGAAGTTTCGCTCGCTGGAGCTATTTTTACATTTTACGGGTTTATTTAATTATTATAGTAAGTTAAAAATTAACCTCTAAACCCGCGACCGCCGACAACGGGTCGGATCTCATACAGGGGACAACGGAAGGTAGGTTGTTTATTTTTACATTAAAAAGCGCTTCTTAAGATCCCTTGATACAAAGTTTTATGTTGCGAGTAGCTAATTTGGGTCCCCATTAAATCCCGCAGTATTTTTCTGGGCATTTGGGGGCACAAATTTACCGCAATGTGAACGTTCTAAACCAGCGCGTTCCACAGGATCCCACTCGAAAGCTGATTTAAATGGCCATTAATTTACAGCAATTGAACACTAAATTCCTTCCATTTGGCCTATAAATTAATGTAAATGAGATTTAAAAATCATGTTTTATTGTGAATTCTTTGTGAATATTATTTGGACACTTAGGCTATTTAAAAATGTTAATCATTTCTTAAGAAATGGATAGATGTTTAGATCTAGTAATTGAAGTTGGAATTAGCTACAATTGGGTAACTAACTAATTATATGCTTTAATTTTAGGTCATCCAAGTAAGATTATTTTATATGTTTCAGAATGCTTCAATCTATGATAACTGAAAATTTCATTCAGTTCTCTTAATTTTTAAGAAGGTTATGGGCTTTTGACTGTCCACGATCACAGCTTTTTTGTAATGTCCATAGAAAATCAATAGGGAACAAGATGCTAATTTCTGAGTATGAAAATGGCCATAACTTTTTAAATACTTGAGATATGAAAGTGAATTAGGTGTCAAATTAAACTTCTTTTTATGCTTTATCTGATGGGATAAATTGCAGACTTGATTTTTAAAATCTCAAAAATTTGTAACATTGCTAGTGTTTGACTTATTTTAAAGAAAAAACACAATTTTAATTGAGAATTTAATTAAAAAAAACGTTTTTCATTGTGGGGGGGATAGGGGGGAGGTTTCATTTTAAAAAACATCTCGATTTTCATTGTAGGTGGGGGAGCAGCAGGATAGAGGGAGAGGAGGGGGGTAGGAAGGGGAGAGAGGGGAATGCGGGGGTGAGGGAGGTGAGGAAGGAGAGGGGGGGGGGGGGGGGGGGGGGGGATAGAGGGAGGGTAGAGAGGGGAGAGGGAGGGGAAGTGGTGGAGGTGAGGAGGGAGAGTGGGGATAGAGGGGGATTGAGGCGGAGGAGAGAGTAGAGAGAGAGGGAGAGGAAAGTGGGGGGAGTTGAGGAGGCAGAGTGGGGAAGGAGGGGGTGTGTGGGGGGAGGTGAGGAGGGAGAGTGGGGGGGGGGGATAGGGGGTGTGAGGAACGGGGGGCAGGGAGATAGAGGGAGATGAGGGGTTATATTGGAGAGAGGGGACTGAGGGTATGGGAAAGGAGAGGGAGGGAGTGGGAATGGGAAAGAAGAGGAAGGACGAAGAGGAGTGTGAGGAAGAGGGATAGCGGGGTAATGGAGGAGGGGAGGGGGAATAGAGAGGAAGGGAGGGAGTGGGTGAGGGAAGGAAGCAGAGGAGGGTTAGTGGAGGGTGGAGAGAGGGGGGGATAATGGAAGAGGGGAATAGGGGACTGAAGAGGGAGAGTGAGATGCATTCACATGTTATTGCCATTTTAAACTGGAATTAATTATGAGTTTGTACAGAGAATAGGTAGCCCGCATTTAGATTATTGAGCTTAAATGTGGAGCGTGAGGAGAACTTGGTGGAACGCAAAACTGGTGATAATGAATTGGCAGCCCTGTTTCTTTTCAGTGGATTTTAGTGGATAAATAAATTGGAAAATATTTGCAATTGCCTGTTTTGTTCTTCTGATGAAAACCAATTTTACCTTGGCCGGTTTACAGTTTTGTACACCCCATTATTGAAAGAACATTGAAGCCTAGAAAGTGTAAAGCATCAAGGGTCAGAAAATGTATTTATATGAATGATGTGTTAGTAAAGCAATTTTCACTGGAGTCGACAAAGCCACGAGGCAACTGTGAACAATTATGATAGAGAAAAGAATCCTTCCATATATACCCTGAAAAAGAAATTTAAACTTGTGACAGAAGGCAGTTGGAGACTTATTGGAGGATTTGCTTTCAGGTGTATTTGAGATAAAGACCCCAACTTTTAAGGGAAGAGCAAATCATTATTTTGGTTAGAAAATTACACAAGGCTATGGGGAAAGAACAATCTGGTGGCTTAGATTTAGATTATGTTGTCATAGCATTTCAAAAAAAGACACACAAATGCTGGAATAACTCAGCGGATTAGACAGTATCTCTGGAGAAGATAGATAGGTGACGTTTCGGGTCGGGACCCTTCTTCAGTCTGCTATGCATGTCCAAAGATGCTCCCTGATCCGCTGAGTTACTCCAGCACTTTTTTTTTGTTAACCAGCATCTACAATGCCTTGTTTTTACATTGTATATTGTAGTTGACTTTCATGATGTAAGCACTGTCTAGGGGAGTTTTGTAATGTAATATAACAATTTGAAGTGGAGCCTATTTATTGAAAGATGATTAATTTTATTAAGATGAGATCCAATATTGGTAATTGTAATGTTCCAGAATAGCAACTACCATGGAAAGGGCTAGTTTGGAGAGGACATTTAGTTATGGTTAACTACCATAGATATGTTAAAAAAAAAAGGTCAGATTTGATTATTTTTTTGATGAAGTATTTGGGAAAGTTGGTGAAGGAATAACAGCAGATGTGGGCCAATATAAATTCTAAGAAAGTTTGACAAAGTATCACATAATACAGTGGATACCAAAACTGAGGCGCATAGAATGGGTATGCAGGGAATGGAAGAATAGGGATCATGTGTAGGCAGAAGTTTAATTTGGCATCATGTTCGGCACAGACGTATGGGTAGAAGGGTCTGTACTGTGCTGTGTACTGCTCTATGTTCTATGAGAGAGAAAGAGAGAGAGAAATAGATGTATTTGATGCATCTTATAAGCATTCATGTACAGTGCCCTCCATAATGTTTGGGACAAAGACCCATCATTTATTTATTTGCCTATTTACACCACCATTTGAGATTTGTAATAGATAAAATCACATATGGTTAAAGTACACTTTGTCAGATTTTAATAAAGGCCATTTTTATACATTTTGGTTTCATCATGTATAAATTACAGTAGTGTTTATACATAAATTCCCCATTTCTGGGCATCATAATGTTTGGGACACAGCAATGTCATGTAAATGAAAGTAGTCATGTTTAGTATTTTGTTGCATATCCTTTACATGCAATGACTGGTGGAAGTCATGGACATCACCAGTTGCTGGGCGTCTTCTCTGGTGATGCTCTGCCAGGCTTGTATTGCAGCCATCTTTAGTTTATGCTTGTTTTGGGGGCTAGTCCCCTTCAGTTTTCTCTTCAGCATATAAAAGGCATGCTTAATTGTGTTCAGATCAGGTGGTTGACTTGGCCACTGAAGAATTGACCATTTTTTAGCTTTGAAAAACCTCTTTGTTGCTTTAGCAGTATGTTTGGGATCATTGTCGTTGTAGAATGAATATCATTTTGAGGCATTTGTTTGAACTTGAGCAGAAGGGATGTGTCAATACACTTCAGACTTAATTATGCTACTACCATCAGCAGTTGTATCATCAATAAAATGAAGTGAGCCTGTACCTTCAGCAGCCATACATGCCCAGGCCATAACACCCCCACCCCGTGTTTCACAGATGAGGTGGTATGCTTTGGATCTTGGGCAGTTTCTTCTCTCCTCCATACTTTGCTCTTGCTATCACTCTGATATAAGTTAATCTTCGTCTCATCTGTCCACAAGACCTTTTTCCAGAACAGTGGTTGCTCTTTTAAGTACTTCTTGGCAAATTGTAACCTGGCCATCATAAATATGCGGCTAACCAGTGTCTTGCATCTTGCTGTGCGTTGCGGCTGCCAAAATCAAATACCTCAAAGGCCAATAACATAATACAAAACCAGGTTCAAATGGAAAAATTATTTATTTTTCACTAACAAAAAGAACTAAACCTGGATCAACCAAACAAAGAGGGGTCGGATGGGCTAGCAAACAAAAGATAAAGGGTGCTCTGGCCGACCACTCAATGGGCCGTCGGACCAGAGACTCTAAACCTGCCTCAGTGTGAAAATAAACCTGAAACAAAACCACGAAAACAATAATGCCAGTCCCATCCTTCCCAAGCAAAATAAGTTAATAAATGAAGAGTTACATAAAGAACACTATGCAATCAAACAAACTAAACCAACACCAGACTGCTGCCACCAGTCTGAGGGGGACGAGAGAGATAGAGAGAGAGACTACCAGTGCACATGGTCTTTTTAAGCTGAGGCTCCGTCATCAGGCTCACGTGATGACGGAGCCTCATAATGGGTTCTTTGACTTTCAATGGCACAACTTTGGTCCTTACGTTGATAAACAGCAATAAAAGTTTCCAAAGGTGATGGAAAGACTAGGTGCCAAGAGCTCTCATGTACTTGCATTAAGGAGGAAATTAAACACACCTGTGAAGCCATGTGCCCCAAACATTATGGTGCCCTGAAATGGGGGGACTATGTATAAACACAGCTGTAATTTAATGTATGTATAAAATGTATAAATGTATAAAAATGGCCTATATTAAAATCTGACAATGTGCACTTTAACCACGTGATTTTTTTCTATTACAAATCTCAAATTGTGGAGTACAGAGGCAAATAAATAAATGATCTTTGTCCCAAACATTATGGATGGCACTGTATGTACATGGGGCAGGCAAATGAGCAAAGCACATCACCAATAATCATCATAAACAAATTGCCCAGATATGTGATTGCATATCACAACTTCATTTCCAGTTTTATACATTTGAATATTGATTCTTTTTTCTGAAGTGCAAGATAATTTCTGACTTGATTTGCACTAATCAGGAAATTTAATCGAGCACTACAAACGGTATGTCACACGTATGGTCTACATGCCGTCTCCTCTCGTGTGCAATAAAACTTACATCCTTGCTTACTTCTTTCTTACCCCAACTTCCCCAACCCAAAACCTGACTCTGCCCCCATCCCCTTCCCCTGTCCCAAGTCTGGTTTTGATCACCAATCTCCGTAATCTTACAATCTTCTCACGTCCCAATTACAACTCCCAGTTCAGACACCCAGGCGACATATTTTTCATCAGGAGTATGGGAAGCATGAGACTTTGACACTTAATTTGAGACAGTGAACCCGGCCAATCAGTGCGGCGATGGTGCAGGAAGGGGCGTCGCCATCCCGGCAGCTGACAGGAGAGGAGACCAATCTGCGTGGTGGGGACTCGCAGGAAAGGAGACCAATCTGCACATACGCGATGTTTAAGATTTTTAAACCTGAAGAACTTTTAAAATATACCATAATCGGAACAAAACTTGTTGCTCTTGTAGAACAGGAGAATGGTGAGTAAGGTGGCAAATATTCATAGCGCTATCTTGTACCACTTTTGTGCAATTAGAAAAAAACGCAAAACCGGAAGAGCACAAGATCAGAGTTTTTGTTATGTACTAGTCTAGAGTATGTGCAGACCCGTTGGGGAGCTGATGTAGCTGTTTTTGAAATGAGGCCCTCCCCCTGACGTCACTGGATAGTGGTGGAATATTCTGTTTCACTGTACCGTTGGGGGGGGGGGCATTGTAACGTTACTGGAAGCTGGTGTTTTAAAAGGTGGTTTTGACTTTTTTTGAAACTTTAATCATGAGTAACCCCCGGGGGCAGGGTGTAAATAACCTGGGCGGGAGGGGGCAGGGTGTAAATAACCCGGGGAGGGGGTGGGGTGTGAATAACCCGGGGGTGGGAGGAGGTGTGGGATGTGAATAACCCGTGGGCAGGTGGTGTGAATAACCTGGGAGGGGAGGGGGAGAGGGGTGTGAATAACCCGGGGGGGGGGAGGGGGGGAGGGGGGAGTAACCCGGGGAACAGAGGTATGGCACTCGGCAGCTTGAGAGCCCATTGTGATTATTATTGAAGCTCCTGGAAAAAACGCTGTCTGTGAGAAGCTGTGACACGTCCCATTGTGATGTCATTGTGGCCATCGGCAGCTTGAGAGGCCATTGTGATTGGTGCACTGTGAGTGGCATTGTGACATCATCAGTGGAAAGTCATGGGAAAAGGCTGTGTGAGAACCGCTTTTTGCCTTTTTTTTAAATACTTGTGAAATATAGGATGAAATCTTAAGTGAACCTGATTACGACGTGGAGTGGAAAAATGTGTCAGAATATGTAAAAATTTAAGCGCTAGCACGTAGCGTTTTGACGAAGGTAGAAAAACGCATACATACACATATACACACACACACACGTATACATACATTCATTCCACTGATGCAAGTCATTTACCCTGGTGTGTTCATTTAATATAATCAGTAATTCTTTTCTTTAAAATGTTAGCATTTAGTATTGGAAATTGTATGTATTTTATACTGTAACCAAGCAATTTTGCATTACAGATAATTTTACATTAACAATTAAGTCAATTAATACTTGATATTTTTTAAATATGTTTGGCAGTGACATAACAACATTGTCTTCATTCTTGCAGGATTCTAAGGGGGACGTCTGTCGAAGAGAACTAATATGCTAGGACGATTCTTTGGCAAAGTTTTGGGATTTACAGGCTTCACTATTCAGTATGGCTGTATTGCCCACTGTACTTTTGAATACTTAGGAGAAATTGTCGTGGTATGTTTTTTTTTCTCTCTTTTGCAATCCCTGTTGTAATATTATGTAATATTTTATCTAGACTTCCAGAAAATCAATCACACCACTTGTAGAGCCTAGTAAGTTATTTTTAGAACATTTTTTATATTGCTCAGTCACAAATTGCAGCTTGAACCAAATAAATATTATTGTAAAACAATTTGTGACAATATAGCAAATGTTTTAAATTATAGTTTGATATTACAGGTACTTGTTTTGTTGATAATTTGCTTGAAATGTTAACATTATGCTTAGATTATTACAAGGGTAAAAGCAACTTAATTTTTTCATCATGAAGATTGATATTTCATTTTCTCTCCGGCATGCCACACCAGCCAACACTTTAACAATGGGCTATTACAAAAATATGTCAAAGGCAGGCATAAGATTGGGAAACGATTAAATGTGACATTTGCTGGTGTGGAATGAAGTAAAGATTTTTACCTTGCCCTTTTTGGTGTTTTTAGGTGTTTGATAAAGATTTATCCTGGCTAAGATCAGTAAATAAACCACCTTCCCGTTTCAAAGTCTGCACATTTGGACTTTTCTTGGGAATGGAATAATCTTGCTTATAGTAGTCACATGATTTAGTTTTGGATTTGGATTTATTATTGTCACGTGTACCGAGGTAGAGTGAAAAGCTTTGTTATCCAATCAAATCAGATAACACTATACATAAAAATAATCAAGCCAAACTCAAGTACAATGGGTAGAGCAAAAAGAAGATGCAAAGTGCATAATATAGTTCCCAACATTGTAGTGCACCAGTTCCAGAGACAATGTTCAATGTCTTTAATGGGGTAGAGTTGAATTGGAGAGTGTCCGAGCTTGTAGAACTGATCAGAAGCCTAATTACAGAGGGGAAGAAGCTGTTTCTGAGTCTGGTGGTGCGCGCTTTCAAGCTTTTGAATCTTCTGCTTCACGGGAGCGGGTGGAAGAAGGAATGTCCAAGATGGGAAACTTATTTAATTTTGCTGATTGCTTTTCCAAGGTGAAGTGTAGATGGAGTCAATGGTGGGGTGTCTGGTCTGTATGATGGACTGGGCTGCATCCACAAGTCTCTGCAATTTATTGCGGTCTTCAAGAGAGTTGTTCCCAAATGATGCTGTGGTGTAACCCAACAGTATGCTTTCTGTGGTGTATCTATAGAAGTTGTGGCAAATATCAAGAGTCAAGGGTGTTCAATTGTCATATGTACCGAACAATGAAATTCTTGTTTGCAGCAGCATAACAGGCCATTAAATGCAATGCACACAGATAATATAGAATTTTTTTAAAATCTAAAGAATGAATAATTACAATACTATTAGAAAAACCTGCCGTCCTTAGTGTAACCAAAGGCAGTCCTTATATGTTCATAGTAGAAGTTTGTGTTGTGTAGTTTTCAAGAGCTTGATAGTTGTTGGGGAGAAACTATTCTTCATCTTGGTGATCATGCTATTTCCTGATGGAAATATCCTTCTAATATTCTTTTGCAGCCATTATTTTTTTCCATTTCTTTGGGAAGATTCCAAATATAGTTTTGTGATTGGCCAAATGGTTCTTTATAATTTCAACTTTAAATATTTTCATTATTAAGCTAATTTTTTAAGAATTAGCATTGGTCTAATACAAGAATGATTATACAAATCCAGGTGTAAACATTATTTTCTGCTTATACTGGAAATAGTGTCAGTGAATTATGCTCGTTCAGGAGGTTTACCTTCATGGCATATGACCTAATACTGCAGCAATAACAAATTCATAGTCCGACATTATTCAGTATTAAACATTTTAATACCTCAGAACAAAATGTCTTGCATTTCCTCAATATTTGTGAAAAATAGCTGCATTGTTGTTTGATGGACAATTTTAATCAATTTTGAGAGGCATATGCAATATTTTATCACTAGAGTTCTGAGAATTATGAATTTACAGGGCTAGGGCACAGAATTTTTAAGATGGAAAAGTCTTAAATAAAAGCTGGATTTTCCTGCCATGAGCTGCTACTGACTGTGATCACTACTTGCCCAAAATCATGTCAATCCAATGTGGAAGGCAATTTTGTTTGCCACTTAATCCACGATTTGACAGAAAGGCCCTGAACATAATGGAATGTCATGGATGGGCCAAAATAAAGCCACAACCCAGATTTAATGCCTTTTAGTAGGCAGTTAAGAGTCAACCATATTGGGTAAAGGGCTAAGCGTGGGAGAGATTGGATGACGATTTCCTTCCAAATAGGATGTTAGTGTACCATTGATACTACTAATGTTAGCTTTTTGATCCAGATTTATTTCATTAATGAATTTTAAACGTAATACTTGAACATAGATCAACACATCTGGTTTACTAGTGCAGGGACATAATTCTATGCTGCCATAATCTGCATCTGTTACTACGCCATTTCAGAGTCACATTTAGGACAGACGAAGTAAAGATAATAGATTTCAAAATGGACAGCGGGAGACCACGTGGATTGTAGCAGGTTAAATTAATCGCTCAGCAAGGTTAACTTAATTCCTGATGTTTGAAGGCCAATGTAAATAAAAATTCCTTTCCTGAAACAAAATATTTCATTGGTCCATCACCGTGTCAATGTTGAACACATTGTTGCCCTTTAAATTAAGAAAGTCAATTTTAATAGGCCACAGAGGCAAAATTATATTTGGGCTAGTGATCTTTCAATATAATAAGGAGTTATTGTAACCGCTGTATTAGACAATAGACAATAGGTGCAGTAGTAGGCCATACGGCCCTTCAAGCCATTCAATGTGATCATGGCTGATCATCCACTATCAGTACCCCGTTCCTGCCTTCTCTCCATATCCCCAGACTCCGCTATCTTCAAGAGTCCTATCTAGCACTCTCTTGAAAGATTCCAGAGAACCGGCCCCCACCGCCCTCTGAGGCAGAGAATTCCACAGACTCACAACTCTCTGTGAAAAAGTGATTCCTCATCTCCATTCTAAATGGCTTATCCCTTATTCTTAAACTGTGGCCCCTGGTTCTGGACTCCCCCAACATTGGGAACATGTTTCCTGCCTCTACCATGTCCAAACCCTTAATAATCTTATATGTTTCAGAAAGATCCCTTCTAAATTCTAAATTCCAGAGGATACAAGCCCAGCCACTACATTCTTTCAGCATATGACAGTCCCGCCATCCCGGGAATTAACCTTGTGAACCTACGTTGCACTCCCTCAATAGCAAGAATGTCCTTCCTCAAATTTGGTGATCAAAACTGCACACAATACTCCAGGTGTGGTCTCACTAGGGCCCTGTACAACTGCAGTAGGACCTCTTTGCTCCCATACCCAACTCCTCTTGTTATAAAGGCCAACATGTCATTCGCTTTCTTCACTGCCTGCTGTACCTGCATGCTTACTTTAATTGACGGATGAACAAGGACCCCCAGATCCCGTTGTATTTTCCCTTTTTCCAACTTGACACCATTTAGATAATAATCTGCCTTCCTGTTTTTGCTACCAAAGTGGATAACCTCACATTTATCACATTAAACTGCATCTGCCCACTCACCCAACCTGTCCAAGCCACCCTGCATTCTCATAGCATCCTCCTCACAGCCACCCAGCTTGGTGTCATCTGCAAATTTGCTGCTGTTACTTGTGAACCCTTCATCTAAATCATTAATATATATTGTAAATAGCTGCAGTCCCAGCACTGAGCCTTGCGGTACCTCACTGGTCACTGCCTGCCATTCTGAAAGGGACCCGTTAATCCCTACTCTATGTTTCCTGTGTGCCAACCAATTTTCTATCCATGTCAGCACTCTACCCCCAATACCATGTGCCCTAATTTTGCCCACTAATCTCCTATGTGGGACCTTATCAAATGCTTGTCAAATATAAAATATTGTGAGGCTATGGTACAGATGAATTATTTCACCAAGGTAGAAAGAAGATCTGAGGATAGCATCTTCCGAAAATGTCATGATGAACCTAATGGCCAGTTTCAGATCTGTATTGGGGGAAGATTGGAGATTAAGATCTTTTTGTGGATACATTTTTTTAAAATGCAGAGCGATTTTTCCAATGATAATAAAAGATGAACATCACATTAATTCCTTCATTAATAAAAGTTTTTTTCGTGTGCTTTCAGGAATACATACACAATTGTAATTAATTATCAATATATTTTTGTTCATGTTTTACGAGTGATTCTTTAGGTTCAAATAAATACATTAAACAAAATAGCAGCGGAATTATCTTTTTCATTTCCCAGTGTTCTGGTCCTTCGATGGAGCCTACAATTAAGACCTATGATGTGATCATTTCGGAGAAAATTAGTCGTCAGTTTTTTCGCATTGAAAAGTAAGCTCCAGGAATTTCTAAAAAATATCTGAATATTGCACACTTTAACTCTAACCCTTATCTTTGGGTCAATTTATTGACTTTAACTGTTCTGAATCTGCACATGAAATGTTTCCTCTAACCTCATTCAATATTTGTCTGCAGAGGAGATATAATAATTGCTAAAAATCCTAATGACCCCAAGATGAGTATCTGCAAAAGAGTGATTGGTCTGGAAGGGGACAAAGTGTGTACTAGTGGTCCACTAGATGCTTTTAAGAGTCACAGATACGTGAGTATTACTATGTATGAGTTATTTTGCTAAACATACTGTGACTGATAGTATGTGAACCCAGCTGAATCTTGTTTTGTCACTATCACAAATGAGTGATCAAATCTATGCTGATCTAAAATAACTGTTTGTGTAAGAAAGAACTGCAGATGCTGGTAAAATCGAAGGTAGACACAAAATGCAGGAGTAACTCAGCGGGTGAGGCAGCATCAATGGAGAGAAGGAATGGGCGACGTTTCGGGGAAAGACTCTTCCTCAGACTAAAATAACTATTTGGTCTATTCCATGGTCCCCAGCTTTTCGTCAGTATCTTTTAACCCCAGGTCTCGAAGTGGTAATCCAGATATATTTTATAAGTGTTTTTGATATCTTTTATAAGTGTTGAGGATTTTAGCCTCTCCCATTGCTTCAGGCAGAGGTCTCCCATCACTATTTGGGTGAACATTTTTGGCTAACTCCCCTCTACTCCTATACCTTAAATTTATGTTTCCTAGTTATTGTCTTTGGTTAAGGGAAATTAAATTATTTTTGTTCATCCTGCACATACCTCTCATAATGTTTTGATACTCCCTTCAGTATTGATTATTCAGTCTCTCATAACAAAACAAATTTTCTCCAGAACTGGAAACTTCCTAATGAATACCTATAGAATAATCCCATCATTCCAGTCATGCAGTGGCCTGTGCAGTACTTGGTATTCTAGTTTGTGACCAGACTAGTGTATTAAGCAGTTCTGGGATGACTTCCCTACTCTTAATAAGGCAAGTATCCTATATGCCTTCTTGATACTTTACTTATCTGCTGTTTAAAAGGATTTGTGGGTATGCAATCACTGATCCGACTTTTTGTTAGTTTTCCTCCATTTATTATGTGTTCCCTTTGCTTGGTCCTCGGAGTTTAGACGAGCAAGCGGTGACATATAAGATCCCGAAGCGGCTTGACAGGGTAGATGTTAAAATGCTTTCACTAGTAAGAGAGTCACAAACAAGTAGAAATAAGTATTGAGGTTGTGGAAACCTGGAATAGAAGAGGAGTTGCGCCAGTATAGACCAATAATAGCATATTGAATGGCAGGACAAGCTTGAGTCTCAGTGGATCACTCCTGCTCCCATTTTGTGTCTATCTTGAATGTTAAGCAGGTTGTCCTGAAATAACTTCATCAAGACCCATCCTCCTGAAAGTACTTATTTCCCTTTTATTGGGGACATAATTTTATGGGTTTTAAGAACATATATTTAGAGCTATTGCTTTAACTACTTTTAAAGATGTAAACCTCTTAATATCTTTCCCTCATCTTTGTTTATAATATTGATAATATTATACTCAATACTTATTTCTACTTGTTTATAATATTGAATATTTTATCCTTCTTTGGTGTCAATCCATATCCGTATTCAAAGAAAACTGAACATCTCAAAGTCTTTCTTTAAAATAAGCGCCAAAAAACGTAAATCAGAATTATAAAAGATCCTGGACCTAAATATTAAGTAATATTAATTAATCGGGGTTTCTTATGTATTTATTTTGTATTTGGGCATCACTGTCAAGACCATCAAATATTTATTACCCACCACCCATTTCCTTGTGAAGGCGATACTGAACGACCGTCTTGAACTGCTGCAGCCTGCTGGCAAGGTACTTGCATAATGGTGTTAAGAAAAGAGATCCACAAGTTAGTCCCAGCAACTATGATGGAATGGCTCTATACTTCCAAGTCAGGATGGTATGAAACCTGGTGGGTAACCTGCAGGTGGTAATTTTTCTTTGTACCTGAAATCCCTAACTGTCATGATGGTAGAGGTTGTAGAATTTGGACAATTCTGACAGTAGCTTTGGCAAGTAACTGCTGTGCATTTTGTCGATGGTGCTCATTGAAGGCAGGTTATACTGGCAGTGGAAGGAATGAATGTTTAGGATGGTACATGGGATGCCAACCAAGGGCTACATGGCTACATGTCCTGCATGGGATTCTTGAACATTGCAGAACTATAATCACCCAAGCAGGTAGAAAGTGTCCCATCTCACTCCTTATTTGTACCATGTAGCTGGTGAAAAAGTTTTATGATATCAGGAGTAGAATCATAGAGTGATACAGTGTGGAAACAGACCCTTCAGTCCAACTTGCCCACACCAGCCAAGATGTCCCAGCTACACTTGTCTCACCTGCCTGCACTTGGTCCATATCCCTCCAAACTTCCCCTGTCCATGTACGTGTCTAACAGTTTCTTAAACGTTGGGATAGTCCCAGCCTCAACTACCTCCTCTGGCAGCTTGTTCCATGCACCCACCACCCTTTGTGTGAAAAGTTACCACTCAGATTGAGATTCTGCGCATCTACCCGATTTATTCCCCTTATGCCTTTGATCTGTTTTTGTAGATGGAGTTTTTATGCAATTGATCTAGTTGATTATCTGGTCACTGGTGACTCCTGTGATGATTACTGAGGGTAATTTGGCATGAATGTTACTTGCCAATATTTTGCCAATGCTAAATGCTGTCCAGGTCTTGCTACATGCAGGCATGGACTATTTTATTCATTGAGGATGTTTGTACCTGGCCCTGAGGAACCCCTGCAGCAACAGCTGGATCTGGGATGATTGACCTCCAACAACCAAACCATCTTGATTTGAATAATTACTATTTCTACATGTTGCACACCAATGACGATTGTTCATTCAGATTCAGAAACCTTTAAGACGATTGTACAATGAATTAGGTGAGTAACCAGATTTAAGGTGCATCTGTCCTATCCCAGTTTAATACCAAAATATGCTGTAATTGGGCAACAGATCTTAAGGCTGTTTCTATAGTCTTTATTGTAGTTGCTTAGTGCAGGTCATTAATTGTATGGCCCTTCAATGCTAAAATCTTACTTCAACAAGTAAATAGATTATATCAAATTGAAACCCTGGTTATTTGAAGCAGCCAGATGGGGTTAATATTTAATTTGAGAATCTATTGCTATCAGTATATTATTGGCTTTAAAAGCACTGATATTTAATCAGGGATTATAATTAAAATCCTTCTTGTCCAAACACATTGCTTCTATTTGCCCTCGCTTTTAATACCATTTGCTTTGGCTTTAGGCCGTGTTGAGCCATATGGTCAATGTTGCAAAGGTTCAGGTTCATTTTCCCATTTTCATTCAGAGTCACCAGATTAAGTTACTCCCGGCATCATAAACTGCTGGTGGAATAAGCCTGCATGTCACTTAAACAGGAGGAGTGCCTAATGTCACTTTATTCATCTAGGATCTGTAAACACAAAATTGTCTGCCTTGTCACTCAAAGTGATAAAAGCTTGAGTTACACATCTGTTTCACAGCAATACTTTCTTCACAATCATTGCAAATTGCTAATGCCCTAGCACTCGCTGATGTGGGAGAAGTTTGTTTATTCTTGTACTAAAGTAGAATTCATTGCCGAGATGGCACAGTTCATTCATTCTGATTTTCTGTCGCCAATATAATTGTATATGGAGATGAGTTACTTTGTTAGTTTTTGGGGTTGGATGTGAGGAATGCAGCAGGAGGATAGCAAGGGTTATACATAGTGCTTAACCCTGAAGCATTTTCCATATCAAACAAAGCAGCTGCCTGTGGTGTTTACAGCTTAGAGTGCTGTGTTGATGTGCATATCAGTTAATACAAATCGTACATACACCCTGCTTGTCAGCAAGTGTAATTGGATATGTTGAGACACCCGTAATGGATTAAAACCATTCTTTTGATTGGTTTACTTCATACGTCATATACATGATTTACCATTACCTTATATTAATTATATTTCTACAATCTGCAACATCGTGCCAACAGATTAATTGCTTAACGAATTGTTTCAGCTTATTCTATTTCCGTTAGCAATCAGTTTTACCACTTCTAAGAGTTTTATTCAAAATGCTCAAAACAAGTGATTAAGACACATGAGGACAGACAAAAATCTGGAGAAACTCAGCGGGTGAGGCAGCATCTATAGAGCGAAGGAATAGGTGACGTTTTGGGTCGAGACCCTTCTTCAGACTGATGTGGAGGGAGGGGGGGGGAGCGGCGGGAAGAAGAAAGGAAGAGGCAGAGACGGTAGTCTGTGGGAGAGCTGGGAATGGGAGGGGAAGGAGAGAGAAAGCAAGGACTACCTGAAATTGGAGAAGTCAATGTTCATACCGCTGAAGTGTAAACTGCCCAAGCGAAATATGAGGTGCTGTTCCTCCAATTTGGGTGGGAAGGGACGAATTGACCCGGGAGTTACGGAGGGAGCGGTCTCTGCAGAATGCCGAAAGGGGAGGAGATGGGAAGATGTGGCCAGTGGTGGGATCCCATTGAAGGTGGCGAAAATGTCAGAGGATTATCTGTTGTATGTGACGGCTGGTGGGGTGGAAGGTGAGGACAGGGGGACTCTGTGGGAGTATGGGGAGTGAGAGCGGACCTACGGGATATAGAGGAGACCCTGGAGAGAGCCTCATCTATAGTCAAAGAGGGGAACCCCTGTTCCCTAAAGAATGAGGACATCTCCGATGCCCTGGTTTGGAACACCTCATCCTGGGTGCGGTGTAGACAGAGGAATTGGGAGTAGGGGATAGAGTCCTTACAGGAAGCAGGGTAGGAAGAAGTATAGTCCAGATAGCCATGGGAATCAGTGGGTTTGTAGTAGATGTCGGTCAGTAGTCTGTTACCTGCGATGAAGATAGTGAGGTCTAGAAATGGTAGGGAGATGTCGGAAATGGTCCAGGTGAATTTGAGTGCCGGATGGAAGTCAGTGGTGAAATGGATGAAGTCAGTGAGTTCTGCATGCGTGCTGGAGGTATCACCAATGCAGCCGTCAATGTAGCGGAGATAGAGTTCGGGGATAGGATCACGGTATGCCTCGAACAAGGATTGTTCGATGTACCCACCAAAGAGGCAGGCATAGCTGGGGCCCATGCGCGTGCCCATAGCGACGCCTTGGATTTTAAGGAAATGGGAGGAGTCAAAGGAAAGGTTGTTGAGGGTAAGGACCAGCGCATCGACCAGGACTAGGCGGAGGAGAGTATTTGTAGACGGGGATTGCTTGGTTCTGCGGTCGAGGAAGAAACGGAGGGCTTTAAGACCCTCCTGATGGGGGATGGAGGTGTAGAATGACTGGACATCCATGGTGAAGATGAGGGAATGGGGGCCTGGAAAACGGAAGTCATGGAGGAGACGAAGAGCATGTGAGGTGTCTTGGACATAGGTAGGGAGGCATTTGACCAGGGGGGGATAGGGTGGAGTCGAGGTATGTGGAAATAAGTTCGGTGGGACAAGAACAAGCAAAAACAATGGATCTGCCAGGACAGTCAGGTTTGTGGATTTTGGGGACAAGGTAAAATCAGGCCTTGCGGGGCTGGGGAACGATGAGGTTGGAGGCTGCGGGATTGGGGGGCAGGGTGCCGGAAGTGATGAAGCCTGTGATGGTGTTTGAGATAATGGTCTGGTGCTCGTCTGGGGGGTCATGGTCCAAGGATAAGTAGGAGGAGGTGTCTGAGAGTTGGCACCTAAGTTAGAGTGAGAAAGGGGAGTGGAGAAGTTGAGGTGGTTGATGTCCCACCGGCAGTTTAAAATAAAAAGGTCTAAAGCAGGTAGATGGCCATGAGGGGGAGTCCAAGAGGAGGGGGTCCGTTGGAGATGGGAGAAGGAGTCATCACTAGGGGATGAGGACTCCTTCCCATGAAAAAAGCTTGGATGCGGAGGTGACGGAAGAAGAGCTCTACATCGTGGCGGACCTGGAACTCATTGAGGTGGGGACAGAGGAGAACAAAGGTGAGGTCTCTGTTGAGGATAGACCATTTGATATCAGAGAGGATGGTGAACGATGGAGGTTGGGGCCGGAGGCAGGTGAGTGGACAGAGGCTGAGGCGATGTCTGGTAGGGGGTGGGTGGGTGATCAGGAAGGAGGGGGTATGAGGACAATAGTGTGGGTGGGGAGGAGTTGGGGTCACATGCTTTAAGGGGAAGGGGAAGACCCAGTGGAACATGACACATGAGGATGCCATTCTTTGAGTCAAAGATAGAGAGGACTTGCAGATCATCTAATAATTGGTTGATTCTAAAGCAGGCTCGATGGGCTGATATGGCTAATTCTGCTCCTATGTCCTTTGGTCTGGCGGTCTTCTCAGCACCCTCTCATGATGTGGACAAGAAATAGGATCAACACAATGTTATTGAATGGCAGAGAAGACATAAGGAACCAAATGTTATTCTTCTACGTTGGTTTCTGATATTTATACTTCTCAGTGCATTTGAGTTGCAATGCTTCTTATGGTTTTTGATATATACCATTGATCAGATTTAAATAGTTTATGGAGATATAGATTAGTTGAAGTGGCAAACAGTTAACAAATGGAGTGTTTTGTTGGAAAATGTAAAGTTGTTCATTATGATAGGAAGATTGAAAGAACAGAACGTTATTTAAATGGAGAAAGCTGTTGCATAAAAGGATTTAGGGTACTCATTCATAAAAGACAAAATGATAACAGACAATTGCAGCAGATAGGTTAATGGAATGTTGACCTTGCATGGAGAAGTTGTAATGTGAGGGTAAGTTAAATAGATTTATTCTCTGTTCATTGGAGTTTATAAGAAAGAGAGATGATCTTATTCAAACATAGGATTCTCAGGCGAGACAAGGTAAGTGCAGAGAGGATGTTTTCTCTATAAGGAGAGTCCAGAAACAATGCGTAGGAAGGAACTGCAGATGCTGGCTTAAGCTGAAGATAGAAATAAAAAGCTGGAGTAACTCAGTGGGTCAGACAGCATCTCTGGAGAAAAGGAATAGGTGATGTTTAAGGTCGAGACCCTTCTTCCTATTCCTTTTCTCCAGTGATACTGTCTGACTTGCTGAATTACACCAGTATTTTTGTATCTATCTTGAGTCCAGAAACAAATTGCATGGTGTTTAAGAAGGAACTGCAGATGCTGGAAAATCGAAGGTAGACAAAAATGCTGGAGAAACTGAGCGGGTGAGGCAGCATCTTTGGAGCGCAGGAAATAGGCAACGTTTTGGGCTCCATAGATGCTGCCTCACCCGCTGAGTTTCTCCACATTTTTGTCTACCAACAAATTGCATGGTCTAGGATTGCCCATTTAAGAATGAGAAGAAGCTGTATTTATTCTCTCAGAGAATAAGAGTTTTTGCGATGGAGAGCTTTGGGGCAGAGATTCTGGTTATATTTAATCATTCTAATCAGTGAAGGAATCCAGGGATTTTGCGTAAGGGTAGGAAAGTGAGCATGGGGAATGCTAATCAATCAAACGGAAACAAATTGGATGGTCTACCCCAGCTCCTGTTAGAGGCTGAATAGTTTATCTCTATTTCTGCTTCTTATGGATGTTCTACAGCTCATTATAGCATAACATGCAGAATAAGGAACAAATTTAATTTCCTGAATCATTGAATTTCCCAGACTGACAGTCTTTGTTTTTAATCTTCAGCATGCATCAAGCAGTAAAGTGGCTTAGCTGGTAGAGTCGTTGCCTCACAGCAACATACCTTGGGTGCTGTCTGTATGGAATTTGCACTGTGACACGTACCCTCCCTTGGATGTCACTCTAATCACTATCAATGGCTGACAGGCTAGGAGAGGCCAATTCCCAAAATCATTGGTCCAATGCTGGGTCCAATTAGCTGCTATTGATTTGGCTACCTAAACCGTGTCAGCCTACTCCCAATGAACCCCAGGCACTCTAGCCAGAAGGAAGATGGGAGAGGGGAGATGCAGAAGAGAAAGAGGAAGACAGGGAGGAAGGAAGGAAGAAGGAAGAAATCAGGGAGAGAGTGGAAAGGAGAGAAAGTGGGGAGCTGTGTTCCCCTGTGCAGGTTTGAGGAAGACTGACCACTGGGAAGAGCCCGAGACCACCAGTGTCACCATGTAGTCAAGACTGCCAGGAGGAAGCCCTAGGTAGCCAGCACCTCTACTGGGGCTAAGACTGAGTGGCCAAAGGAAGCCTGAGGCCCTAGTGCCTCTTCCTGCCCACAGACAACGAGAGACTGAGCTGCCAGGATAATCCAAAGACTGCCAACTCCGCCTCTTCGAGCCCAAAGCTGAGTCACCACGATAAACCTGAGATTGCTAGCGTCTCCTTTTGAGGCAAGGGTGAACTGCAGGGGGAAGTCCGAGATCGCTATGCCTGCCTATTCCTTCAAGACCTGGAATGACTAAGCTGCTGGGAAAGTCCAAAATAGCAGAGCCTCCGCACATGCGCCCTGATGGCGTGGGGCAGTGCCACCATGTGGTCTTGGACTTTCTTACCACTGTAAATAAAATATACCATATGTGTTTACCCTACTGCAAGTGTCGGTGTGGTCACTGCCGAACCTAGCATTACCCCCATCGCCACCGTATGCTCTCCCTGTGACTGCGCGGGTTTCCTCGGGGTTCTCCAGTTTCTTCCCACATTCCAAAGACATGCGGGACTGTAGGTTAATTGGCCTCTGTTAATTGCCCCGAGTGTGTAAGGAGTGGATGAGATAGTGGGATAACATAAAACTAGTATGAAGAGGTGGTCAAAGGTTGGCCTGCACTCAGAGGGCCGAAGGGCCAGTTTCTAAGCTGTATTTATAAACTAAGCTAACACAAATGAAAGAAATCAGGAGAGAGAGAAGAGAATACAAGTGTAATCTCAAAGAAAAGAATAGAATGTATTAAAAATAATAATATGGTAAAACAATAAACAGATTTTAAAAATGAATGCAAAATAATAAATAAAATTACAAAGAGAAATGAAATATTTGTTTCCAAAATAGAGACACATTTATATAGTATATTTCACGATTGAAGAACATTCCAAAGTGCTTTACAGTCAATTAAATACTATCAGAGTATAGAGACTATTGTAATGTGGGAAATATGACAGCCAAAATTGCACACAAAAGCGATAATTTGCTTTAGCTATGAGTTTAAGGGATAAATAATACAAAGGGCGCGGGGAGGTCTCTCTGTTCTTCAAATGAGATCTTTTATATCCACTGGACAGCAGATCCAGACTTAGTTTAAGATATGAAAAAAATAATAAAAAAGCTTTGTAGTTCTTTAAGCACTGTTGATGAGTTGTTGGTAATAGTCAATAGATGCATTCTTTCTGGAAGTATTTTTCTCTTTAAATGATTTATTTTCCATTGATATATTTGCAATTATATGATAATATGTGCAATTCTTTTAAATGTCTGCTGTGAGTCTGACAGGCTAACCCTATGATATCACAGTGGATCAGTATCTTGATATGAGTGAAGATACTTATTCTGAGTGTCACTGGAAGGCGCCATATGGATAATACGAAAAATGTGATTCCTAAACCTGGAAATTAGACTGTGCAATATTGTTAACACTGCCATTAAAAAAGCAGACAAGAGAATTTGATATGAATGCATTAAGTGTTCACAGGCAAGTATCACAGCATAATTTTCAAGTTGCAGGCTCCAAACGTCATATTATAGTCCAGTATTTGTGAGAAAATTTACTTTTATCATGAATAATGAAATATTTTAAATGTAAATTTCTGCATTTAAAATCAACATCACTTTTCAAATAATCTGGCAAAAGAATCTATGCCAGATGTGATAGAGTGATATAGTAAATTTTATTGTATGCAGGTCCTCAAACGGTTAGTCTCTATTTTCTGTTGTGTCATTAAATCTAATCTTCTTAAGAGTAGTTTAGGTATTTGTTAACTGCTCCAATGTCATAAATGATAATTTGGTATTTGTCGATAATGATGATAGGGATGGAAGTTCTTCAGATGTGAAAGGTACCGACTGGAAACGTCACCTTTCCACTTCCCTCCACAAATGCTGCGTGACCCACTGAGTTCTTGCACACTTTGTATTTTGCTGTAAACTTGATACCACATTGTGTATGGTTCTTTTCTATAAGACCATTAGGTTCTTATGGAAAAGCGTGGAGAGGTTTAGGAAGGGAATCCGAGAGTTTAAAACTGAAGGCACACCTGCTTAACTGTAGCTTGATTACATTTGGAGATGGAAATGGTAGAATGAAGATATCCATGAGGGTTGTAGCATTAGATGTTTCACAGAAGGCTGTAGCCAGAAAGGGCTTTGGAAAAATATGAGGCAATGGAAAAGTAAAGTGTTCCTTAACTGGGAGCAAGTCCTGAGATAATAAGTGAATGTGACTTGGTATAAATCAAGCTACTGTCTGCAGAATTTTGAATTCCCTGTTTGTCAGGCATGAAATGGAATGGTGATATCTTGAGGAGACTTATTTCAATCAAGATGAGGCATGGGAAAGGTTGGGGTGGAAGGAAAAGTAGTTATTTATAACAGTATGGATGTGTCGCCTTAGAGCACAGAAAGCATTGAGGAGATTTAAGAAAAGTACTTAAAACATGAACAGTTTAAAAACTGCAAATAAATAAAAATTTGCTGAAGAGCCAAATACCAACGACACTGGTTTAAGGTGATTCACAAAAAAATTAGAGACAGCTTGAAGACAGGATTTTCTTCTGTGAGTGGTTAGAGTTCAGATGCAATGTCTGATAGCATGGTGTTTACAGATTCAACACTCACCTTCAAAATAGAATTAGCTAAATACTCAAAAGAAAATAATTATACTGTTATATCTGCTGGAGAAAGATCATTGGTGTGGACTAACTGAATTGGTGTTTGCTAGAACCACTGCAGTATCAATGGCCCACATTGCTCCCCTGCTGCACAAGTCTATGAACTATGTGGCACATTGAAATACAATCATGTCTACGGAAGATAGTTTTACTGGAATACAGTACATTTCAATGGACTGATCACATTTTTTTCTTAAAATTAGCTGTCATTTAATTAGTCAAAGGCATGAATTTCATTCTGGTATAGTCACATTGTTTGTTATTTTAATTCCTTTCATTATTTTGCTTACTTCAGTTACCTGTTCTTTAATGGGTGAAACAAATCTTTCCTTTGTTCAAAGAACACCCACAAGCAATAAAGCAATTACATTTGTGGTGTTGTACCAAAGTAGAAGGCACTGTCTCAGATCTCAGTGGTGATAACCATGAAAGGGGAGCATTTTCCTTTCTTATGCTTAGAGATTATGTTTTGTTGTATAAGAACATGCCCGAGTTTAACTTGATTTTCTGCCATCAGTTACCTGAAGATGACTGGTGCAGCATCTGTGAAAGAACCTACTATAAATTGATCAGATTTGTATTTGATTTATACTATTTGTAGGCCAGCTTAGCTAGTGATTGAGTTTCAAATTTGCTCGCAATATAAACCACAGGATAAGCTCTGAAGAACGGCATTGAAATTAAAATATGGCTGGTTCTCAGTTCACAGAGAAAAAAACCATCACAACATTTGAGACGACACACTCAGCAAAGTAACTACTAGTTTTCTTACACTTAATCTCGATAATTACATCTTAATTTTTTAGTAATCTAACATTTTCAGAAAATTGCTTCAGGCAATAATGCTGCAATTTTACTTAATTAAAAAAATACAGATGAATTCACCGTATGAGTACTGTTCTTGAAACCAAAGCATAAAACTATAAAAGGTGAGCAAAAAATGGCGCTAAAGAAGGAAGAGATTAGTTTAATCAAAAAGGCTCAACTTGTTGATAGTCTGTGAAAGTTGGCAAATTCTATTTGGTTTCTTCAGCTGCTGATGTTTGTACTCTCTCCAAAATCATGCATAGTTCACCATTTTATTTAGTAGGTCCAAAAATAAGACAACCAGTCTAGGCAGATTTTATGGTTAAAACATCTTATTGCCCAACAGTGCTTGCAAATGAACAGTAGTAATGTTAGGCTTCAGAATCTATATCAACTGATTACCAATGATTGCCAAAATTGTCTGCTGCAAGAATTGGTGATGAGTATTTAAGAATTAATCTGCCAGAATGGTGAATTTCTGAATTTTCACCATATTTGCTGGAATTGAAATTGCTCCAGATTTTAATTTTAAATCCAGCACTCGAAGATTTTAATTGTTTCATGAGAATGAAGGTAAATTATTTGAAATGATTCATCAAATTTAGAGCAGCAGTAATCACTTTTGTATAAAATTTATTTTATTCACATATTTTTTGAAATAATGAAACATATGAGGGCATATTCCGAAAATGACCAAACTAGTGGATCAGGAAAGGATGTTTTATGGAGTAAAGGACCGGCGAGCAGTAAAAAAGTGGAAAGAATGTAAATTTTAGGACTGGCATTTGGGAGAATGGCCACCAGTGATGGATTGCTTAAATTTAGTACTTGATACCAGGATTGGAGGAAGTTACACAAATTGGGAGAGATGAAGTTAAGGAGAATTTTGAATAATAATTGCAAGGAAGTTAGGCATTTGGTAGTACCATAACCTCATGCACCTGTACCAATCAAGAATCTATCTATCTCTGCCTTTAAAAATATCCACTAACTTGGCCTCCACAGCCTTCTGTGGCAAAGAATTCCACAGATTCACTGCCCTCTGACTAACTAAATTTATCCTCGTATCCTGCCAAAAAGAACATCCTTTAATTCTGAGGCTATGACCTCTCGTCCAAGACTCTCCCACTGGAAAAGGATCGGAAAAGACTGCAAAAGGTTATGAACACTGCACAATCCATCACCGTCTCTGACCTCCCCACCATCAAAGGGATTTATCGTAGTCGCTGCCTCAAAAAGGCAGCCAACATCATCAGATACCCACACCAGGTTGGCCTCGCATTAATTTAATCACGGCCATCGGGAAGAATGTACAGGAGCCTGAAAACTGTAACGTCCCGGTTCAGGAACAGTTTCTTCCCTACAGCCATCAGGCTATTAAACACTACAACCTCATATAGACTCTGAACAACAATAGACTATTATTATTGTTGCATTGTTCTGTTTGTTTTTTTGAGTATGTATGTGTGTGTGTGTGTATATATATATCTATATATATATATGTGTGTTGTGAGTGTGCATATATATACACACACTAAGCTTTTCTTTGCTCTCGTTTGTCATATAATAATAATAATAATAATAATAATTTTATTTATAGAGCACTTTAAAAACAAACATAGCTGCAACAAAGTGCTGTACATCACTAATCATTGACATATCATACTATGCATATTCTGTTGTGCTGCAGCAAGTAAGAATTTCATGGTTCTATCTGGGACATATGACAATAAAACACTCTTGACTCTTGACTAGTGGAAACATCCTCGCCACATCCACTCAATCGAAGCCTTTCACTGTTCTTTATGTTTCAATGAGGTCCCCCCTCATTCTTCTAAACTCCAGCGAGTACAGACCCAGTGCCTACAAACGCTCATCATAAGTTAACCTACTCATTCCTGGGATCATTCTTGTAAACCTCCTCCGGACTCTCTCCAGAGCCAGCACATCCTTCCTCAGATATGGTGCCCAAATTTGCGCACATAATGCCAAATGTGGCCTTACCAGCGCCCTATAGAGCCTCAGCATTACATCCTTGTTTTTGTACACAAGCCCTCTTGAAATAAATGCTAGCATTGAGTTTGCTTTCTTTACTACTGATTAGACTTGCAGATTAACTTTGGGGGAATCCTGCACCTCCGATCTCTCTCCCATTTAGAAAAAAGTATTTGCCTTTATTCCTACTACCAAAATGCACGACTCCTCACTTTGCTACACTATATTCCACCTGCCACTTCTCTGCCCACTCTCCAAACCTGACCAAGTCTCTACACTACCTGCCCTTCCACCTATTTCCGTATCATCCACAAACTTGGTCATAAAGCCTTCAATCCCCTCGTCCAAAGCATTAATATACATGGAGATGTCCTGTTACTAAGTTCTCTATCTCATTCCTGAACTCGGTCTCGACATTGTTCATCATCCGAACCACTGCAGTGGTATCATCTGCTAATTTGTGTATGGAGTTAGAGCAAACTTGGCTGCACAGTCATGAGCGTATAGGAGGGGACTGAGAACGCATCCTGCAGGGCACCAGTGTTGAGAATTATTGTGGAGGATGTGTTGTCACCTATCATCACTGATTGTGGTCTGTGAATCAGAAAGTCAACGATCCAGTGGCAGAGTGGGGGAGGGGCGACCGGATTGGCCACAACTGTTAGTGCATATTAGTGATTTATATTAAGGTACCAAATGTATTCTATTAAAAAATGTCAATGACAGAAGTAAGGGAATGCATCTGCAAAGGGATATAAAGAGTTAAACATGTGGACAGAACAATGAAAGATAGAATATAAAGTTGAGAAATGTGAGATTATCCACTTTTGTAGGGATAGAAAGTATATTAAATGTTGAATCCTAGTATTCAGAGAGATTTTGTTATTGTAAAAGAAACACAGAATATTTGGATGCAACTATAGCAAATAATTGAGAAAAAAAAATAAGTTTTTTTTTCTTGTATTGCCAGAGGTGTTTATCTGCAGCTGCGCAAAAATTTTAGTCAGACCATAGTTGGATTAATTCCTATAGTTTGGTTTCTTTATTTAAAAAAATAATATGTTTGTCTTGAAGGCAGCGTGGAGATCCTTTACGAAATTGATTCCAGTTATGAATGGGTTAACTCATGAGGAAATGTTAAGCACATTAGGCTCATCCTCTCTGGAGTTCAGAAGACTAAGGGGTGATCCTATTGAAACATATGAACCCGAGGGGGCTTTGCAGGCTGGATGCTGAGATACCTTCTCAGCTGAGGGAAATCTGGAACCAGGTTCATGCTGATTTAAGATGAGGTGAGAAAGACCTTTCTTAAAAGGTTGTGAATCTTTGGAATTTTTAGGCTCGACACCTACTGAGGCAGAGTAATGATTTACTTTCAACTTTAAGATAGATTCAAGGAAATCAGACATGAAGAGGACTAGCGGGATTGTGGACTTGAGATGATGGTCTGATTGAAGAGCAAACAAATTTCAGGATTCTTATGGCCTATTCCTGTCCTTTATTTAATGTTATGTTATGTAAACAAATCTCTTTGATTTCATGGAGCATCTTCCTAATTTTATTACTGAAACAATAAATCTTGGTTCTATAGACAGGTTCAGTGAATAAAACTACTTTGAAAGTTAATTGATTTATAACCAGTGGTCTATACAAATCTGCATGCTATTAAGTATTTTTTCTTTTTAAAAAGATGTAATTGAACAAAAAACAAGTATCAGGAAGAGTAAATTATATTTGAAGTGAAATAAATGAAAAGGTAAGAATTATCTATCAATCAATGATACACTTGCTGATTACACCAGGTATGATCAGTGGGTATTGCCATCGTCTAAGTAAATTGTGGACTGAAAACCTGCTGATTAAGCTTATACTATGTATAACTCTTCAAGCAAACCCGAAAGAGTTGTTGCATTAAATGAAGTTTTTTAAATGGTGTCCCAACTTATCTATTCTGGTATTTAAAAGTTCACGTGACAGTATTTCAAGAAAGGTACAAAATTCTCATTGATCCTGGCCAACATTATTTCCTCAACATTCCCACCAAAAATAAATTCCCTGAGTTGCTGTGTAAAGGACAGCAGAGGCCTCTGTTCAAAATGCCTCTCTTAGTTATTCCTTAACAGTATTCCACAATGAGATTCACTGAATGCTAAATGCTTTGAAATATTTGAGAGATTTATTAAGACAACTGGTAACTAGGGTTGACGACTTTCTCACTCCCAAATAAGGGACAAAAGGTCAAAATAAGGGATAAATTCCCGACGGCAATTCGTTGACTGACTGGGTGAATAGTGAGTTGGCATGGGTGCTGGATTGCACACAAAGCCCAGCCCGAGGGCCAGCGGAGGATTTTGGCTGGGCTCCGGCACCCCATCCAACTCATGAACCGATGATCGGCCATGAGAAGGAGGGGTGGTGGTGTTGGCAGTGAGCGAAGGTCCGAGGGTCAGAAGCTGGCCGGGCTGCCAACCGATGGGGCGACGGGCGAGGTGCTGCTGCTGCACTCCATGGGCTGCACCATGTCAGGACGGGTGAGGCGGGGCCAGACTCGGCACTCCGACACGACAGTCCACTCGACCCGAGTAGTAGCTGTCAACTACGGGGCAAGGGCGGTCCTGTATGGGACAAACCAATTTAGCCCAATATACGGGATGGCCTGGTTAATGCGGCACAGTTGGCAACCCTACTGGTAACTGCAAGCTTCTTTATATGTGATAGAAGCTCTTTGCTGGAATATGTCAACAGAACGCAACATCAGTCAAATGGAGATGGCACAGCATCACAGTTGGTGGAAGGGTGTAATTACAGTCTGACATTTACATCAGTGATTTTCATGATAAATGTAGGCAAAGGAATTTATAATAAAAACGGTGACAGAGTATGAACATGGGGGTAAGACCTTTACTATATGTAGATGTAATAATAATAATATCATTATTTTCTGGAAATCCACAGGAATAATTCTGCACCAAGAACTTGGAGAACTGCCATCCACAAAAAATAACATTTATTTATTTTTTGCATGTGATACAATAGTTGGAAATAGTAAATGATAATAGAACACTCTTTTTATGCATATGTTTCTGTGGCCTTCCTATTGTGATGTTAAAAAAAAAATGGTACGTGTCTTTACCCACAAGTTTAAGATGCATCTGAGATGTGACATTTGTGAATCCTGCATCATCTGGTCTCTTTAATATAACATGTAGCAAGAAGTTGGGGGAACATAGCTTCTATAAAGCCTAAGTGTTGGCAGAGACCCTTGCGATAGAACGGTTGTTCTTGTGTTGTAAATTCTAATTTATTCTAAGTGTACACACACAGTTATAGGGGGATAATACAAGTAAAACAAAGAAATATATTAAACATGTGTAATTTATGCTTTTATTTTACCTGTTTGATAAACCACTGTATCTATCATTCAGATGCTGATTCAATTGTTGCCACGAGCATGCAAATCTTTGTTGTAGCCTAACTGTAATTATGTTGTACATTTGAATGAGTGAAACATAAAAAATGAACTATTGTTGTCTGCGTGGGTGGAAACTGCTGAAGTAGTAATAGCTTCCAGGAAGCAGTGATGAAGCCTCACGTGTGTGTTTATGTGATTAAGAGCTCAGTTATTTAAGCAATGTCACCTTACATTTTGGTGATGGATTATTATGTTCCTATATCAGGATGCAGGTTGAAATCACAGATATAACTTGAATTTAAATTGAGCAGGGTGCACCCCAATAAATTGGCCAGCAAGGTGGTGCTGCTTTTGCATTATATATGTAGGGAATCCTTAATGTGGTTTCAGGGGATACTTTATTAATTATTCATTTAAGCGGAGTTTATTTTCCCTTGTGCGAAGGAGGCCGAATGGTGACATGGCAAAGGTATATAGAATGATAAGAGCCATAGAGAGGTTAGATTAAATCTTTTTTGCATGGTAGGAGTATCAAAAATTTGAGGACATGGGTTTAAGATGAGAGAACAGTTATAAAGCAGATTAGAGGTAAAAGTAATTTAACACAGAGTGGTCGTTATCTGGAACTCGATGTCAGAGAAGATAGTGGAATCAGATTCACTCATTACATTTACGAAATATTCAGACAGGTTGTTAAATATGCAATGCACAGAAGGATGCAAACCTTGTGTGGACGGAGGGGATTAGTGTGGATGGCCTGATAGCAATAAATGATAGTGGAGAAATTTGATAGCGGATCATTTTTTTTTTTTTCCGAATTTCAAACTCCGCGGCCGATCCGGCACCGTCTTTGGTATCTGAGAGTTTTTTAAACATGTAACCAAAAAGGTTAACGAGGGCAAACCCTATTTGGACTTCAGCAAGGCATTTGATCAGGTTCCACATTGGAAGCTGCTCTGGAAGGTTGGATTGCATGGGATCCAGGGAGAACTAGCCGACTGGATAGAGAATTGCCTTCTTGGAAGGAAGCAGAGGGTGATTGTGGAAGGTTGTTTTTTCGGCTTGAGACATGTGACTCGGCGTGTGTTTCAGAGATCAGTGCTGGGCTCACTGCTGCTTATTACAATGATTTGGATGAGAATGTACAATGCATGATTACTAAATCATGAGAAATCTGGAGGATAATACAAGAGGGGAGTTTAAACAATCATCAATATTGTAAAAGTACAGGGTAAACTAATGGAATTAAAGGCTGACAATTCCCTGCATGGCCTGCTTTGGGGTTTAAAACACATAGCTGCAGAGAATCAATCATGTATTCATTGTTTTCTTCCAAAAATCCATAGATTTAGGATGGGTCCAAATGGATTAGAAAACTGCAAATGTAACCACCCTATGCAAGAAGAGAGACAGAAAGCAAGAAACAGTAGGCAAGTAATTTGAGCTAATACTGGAATCCATTCTTTAGTATATAGACTAGACTAAGTGGGACTCGTTGGGTCCCATGTTCAAATTGGAGGGCAGGTCCCCCAAAGCAATATTCCAACTCTCCACCAATTCCAATATTGGTGGTTAGTGGAGGAGGGGGCATTCTGGAGCACAAGTATAGGTGTTGTGGACCCAAGGGACTGGTTTCCAGAGGGCTAGTGTGGACATTATGGACTGAATGGATTCTTGGGCTGGTAGCTCAGTCACTCAGGCCTGGTCGGCTGGCAGCTCAGTCACTCAGGCCTGGTGGGCTGGCAGCTCAGTCATTTCATATACATTTTTTAATTTTTCATACATCTCTTTCCTTTTTCTTCGTCACCAAATTCATAATTTCTCTCATCAACCTAGGTGAGCTTACCTTGACATCCTTGTTTCTCTTCCTGACTGGGACATGCCAGTCCTGCACTCTGATCAGCTGGTCTCTAATTGTCTCCCACATGTCAGATGTAGACTGAGTCAATGACAGCTGATCCCAATTTACTCTTCCTAGCTCTTGCCTAATAATGTTGTAATTTGCCCTTGTACTTACCTGCAAAACCAGACTTTTTCTTATCCATAGCTATCTTAAAACGTATGGGGTTGCACTCACTCTTCCCAAAATTCTCGCTCAGTCACCTGGTCAGGCTTGTTTCCCAATACAAGGTCCAGTATAGTCCCTTCTCTAACAGTATGCAAACTACCCACATACTGTTTCAAGAAACCCTCGTGGTTTACACCTAACAAATTATGACCTAACAAATTCTGACAGTACTTTTAAAATTTTCAGATTTAATGTCTGCATTTTTTTCCCTAAAACGATGAATGCATAAAAATATTAATAAATCATTACAAGTATGTAGAAAGCTGAAACCCAATACAGAAACTATCCTCTATGTTCTGCGAAATAAGCAGTTTTTCTCCTTCAGTCAAAGCTACCTACCTCTGCTCTTGAATCTGCTTTATTTGTTAAGTGTACTCCATTACTTATTGTAAAATTGCCTCGGATGTGAACAAAGAAAGATGAAGATTGCTCCAAGTGGTAGCAGATTTTAGGGCACCAATTAAACACACTGAGTTTCAATTCACAGGAAAATATAGCACTCAACACTTATTGAACAATCATTTCTCAAGCACCTGTCAACATTGTCCTTGGACATTGTTTACTTTTGGTTTAAGTCTGTGTAACTACTTTAAAACCTGGCTTTCATGCAGATTAATAATAAAGCACAATGTATCAAAGGTTCTTCACAAATTAATCTTGGGATTTTTTTCTCAAAGCAGTAATAAATTAACTGCAATCATGTAGATGGCCAGTATTTTGGTTTGCACATTCAAGAGACTGTTAGATCGGCATATGAATATGCAGGAAATGGTTCATGGGAGGGCAGACAAAATTAGTTTAATTTGGCACAGATATTGTGGGCTGACGGGACTGTTCATGCGCTGTGCTATGTTCACTCAAAATATGTATTATGTACCATCTCATTATGAATCAATATTACTCATATTTTTTGAGAATTGAGAATTGATCTTACTGAAACAAACAGGATCCTGAGGTGAATTGACAGGGTGGATGCTGAGAGGATGTTTGCATTTCTAGCGTTATTTAAAAATCATGGAATCGTACCACGGAAATAGACCATTACTGCTTTAATACTTATTTAAACTAATCCCATTTACCAGCACAAAACCCATATCTCTAAATGCCCTACTTATCCAAGTTCCTGTCCAAGCATCTTTTAAATGTTGTAAATGTATCTGCCTCCATCACTTCCTCTGTCAGCTCCTTCAAGATATTCACAATCCTGCATGTTCATAACTCCTTGAAAGTGCTACACAAGTGAATAGGTTGATAAAGAAGGAGTACAACATGAATGTCTTTGTTGGCTTGGGCATTAAATATAAAAGTTAGGAAGTCGTGTTGTTGCTGTACAAAACGTTGATTAGTCCACATTTGCAATATTTAGTGCAGTTACAGTTGCCACATTATAGGAAGGATGTGGAGCCTTTGGAGTGGATGTTTGGCCTTCCATCACAGCTATGTGATGGATGTTTATGTAAAATGTAATTATGTTGTGTCTGGGGTCTATTTGTGTGTAATGTATGGCTGCAGAAACGGCATTTCGTTTGGACCTCCAGGGGTCCAAATGACAATTAAATTGACTCTGACTCTGACTCTGACTCTGTTTAAGAGGTTCACCAGGATGATGTCTGGATTCTGTATTAGCTATAAGGAAAGGCTGGATAAACTTGGATTCTTTTCTTTGGTGGCTGAGAGGTGAGAAGGATATACGATTATGCGAGGCATAGTTAGAGTTTACAGTCATAGTCAACTAATATGTTACATTCTAAAGGTCATAGCTTTAAGATGCAAGGAGGAAAGCTTAAAGGAGATTTGCAAGGCAAATTTTTTTTTACACTCAGCGTAGTAGGTACCTGTATATATTGCTAGGGGAGGTGTAGAAACAGCATTTAAGCAACATTTAAGAGGAATTAAATCAAACACGTGAACAGGCAGGAAATAGTGGGATATGGACCATCTGCAGGCAGATAAGATTAGTTTAGATTGGCATCATGGTTGGCATAGACATAATTGGCTGAAGGGCCTGTTCCTGTATTGTACTGTTCTACATTCTATACTCTCTATTATGCTTAAGAATATTCCTCGGATCCCTTTTAGATTTCTCTCAACTCACTTTAAATCTATGTGCTCTATTCCTAGACATTCCTGCCCTGGGGAAAAATATTCTATCTTATATACAGGTCACTAATAACCTTTACAAACCTCTGTAAGGTCATCCCTCAATTTGGGTGGTGTATTTGGATGTTCAAAAGCCGTTTGATAAAGTACCACACAGAAGACTTAGATTCTGGACAAACAAGATCAGGCTGACATCTTAGTAATGACAGAGGATTGATTAAATGACAGGCAATAGAGATAAACAGGTCATTTTTAGATTGGAAGACAATTAATGATGGGTGCCATAAGGATCAGTAATGATAAGGTTATTAAGGAAAACTGAAAGTAGTTTCAATGTATCCACAACTCACATTTTATTTTAATAACTTTATCTTGCAATAACAAGTTTGCAAATAATAATGTTCTTATGAGGCAGTAAAACTTTACACACTTCTCATGAAATTCCTCCACGTTCTTGCCTCGCTTTACAACTCCCAGCTATACTATCCTTCCAATATATCTGTTCCTCCATGATCAATCCCAATATGTTCAGCTCTGTGTGTTTCTACTATTTCTTCCCCAAAGCAACCCATCAACTGAAGCTTATTGTCCTATTATATACCTATGTTGTACATGGTAATGGTGATGCCCATATTACACTTCCGTGCATTTTACTAATTTAAGGATGCTTTATCGATTGAAGTTATTGTTATGGTTAATCTCAGTGTGATCTTTTGCAATTGGCACTGAATAAATTCCTGGAGAGATAGGATTCATGATTAGAATGATCGAGAGGGAAGTCCTTACTCCCTCATTACCATAGAGTAGATCCCTGCCCCCGACCTCAATAAGACAGTATATGTCCACTTACCACAGTGAATACTTTATATTGAAGATGGGCAAATTATTTAATTTCTCAGGTACTTTGCATACATTACACCAATCAATACATGGACAATTAGTGCTGCGTTCTTAATAGGAATGATTGGATAAGAAACCTTTTTTTATATTACAGCATTCCCATTAAGTTAAAGCTACTGTATTTTGTTCTACATCTGAGCCCGAGGCTACTGTCTAATACTAACAGTGGTGCTACCCTTTGGACCCAATTCATCGCTCAATTTTTTTGCAGTATTTAACCTCTGATTTGTAGCAATGATAATATACATCACATATAGGTAATTAGAGGTCCTTGTCATTTGTAAGTCTAGATCATTAAGTTGCAGAACACGAAAATAGACTATTGCTGGTTCTTGATGGCCATTATTAGAATATAATGCGTTGTTCCTGTATTCATGTATGGAGAACTGTGGCTTAATTAGAGCTGTGACAAGCCTAAGCTGATAAAGTGATGAGATTATTCATAATTGATGTCAGAATCAATTACCATTTGGTTCTTCACAGGCCCACTGGCAGGTCTAGCCTTGGTGCAAGCCCCAGGATTCTGATCATTATATGGCTGCCCCGTTCATGCTGAGCCTGTGACAGCAGGCCAGATCTTTCATGAACATTCTAATGACCCCCTTTTGAAGTCTAATAAATGAATGACCTTGTCATCTTGCTCTAACCCTTGATGCTTCATCTTGGAAACTTTTTCATTAACTAGCTTTCCGTAGGACAGAGCAAGCAGATGCGACGTATTCTCATTGTCGGAGCCTACTCTAGACTGTTAATTGTTAATAAACAAGAATGTTTGATAAGGGAATACAAATATAACTACATAAACACTCAAAGACTCTTTTATTATTGACCTTGTTCTCATTGGAATATGAGGAATGGCTTCCACATTTTGACACTCATCTTAGACCAAATCCAGCTCCCTTATCCCAGTGGCAGTCGTATACCCGAAACCTAGTTGAAATACATGCCTCCCATAAGGCAAATGGAGCTATACCTAGTGAGATAAATATGGGGGTCAACTTGTGCTGACAGATCTGCTGGAATCCAACTTACAACAGAACTGTGGAACCCTGACAACAGAACTTATGACATATTGGGTACATTAAGAACAGTTTAGTTTTTAGTTTAGTTTAGAGATACTGCACGGGAGCAGGTCCTTTGGCCCACCGGGTCCGTGCCGACCAGCGATCCCCGCACTGTAACACTATCCTACACCCACTAGGGGCAATTTTTACATTTATACCAAGCCCATTATCCTACAAACCTGTACGTCTTTGGAATGTGGGAGGAAACCAAACCACTCGGAGAAAACCCACGCAGGTCACGGGGAGAAAGTACAAACTCCGTACAGACAGCACCCGTAATCGGGATCGAACCCGGGTCGGCGCTGCATTCGCTGTAAGGCAGCAACTCTACTGCTGCACCACCGTGAGCTGGGGAAGATTCCAGAACTATAGATTGGTTCACAATACAAGATTAGTTGCTATTAGTCTAATAAGGAATTTGGGCACCCATAGAATGGTGAGAATGTGCAACTTGCTGCCACATGACTGGTTGAGGTAATGAGCATAGATGAAGTTAAGGACTAGGTACATAAGTACTTGAGGAGCACGGGGGGGGAGGGGACATTCCACCCATGGAATCCATGCCGGCCCCTAGCAGAGCAAATTCCCCATAAGTCTCATTTCCTCCTCTTCCATAGTCCTGCAACTTATTCTCTCTCACTTTCCACTTAAGTCCCCTTTGATTCTTTGTACCACTTTCCTAAGGAGTGAGTTGCAGTAGCCTGTTAACTTAATGGGAATTGCCAATGTAGGAGAAAACCAGAGCACCTTCAAAAATCCAAGGAAGATGTGCATACTCCAAATAGCACACTAGGTCAGGACCAAATCTGTGTCCATGGAACAGTGAATCAGCAGGGGTAGCTCTTGGTAGGATGTGTTGACAAGATTAGTTGAAAGAAAGGGACGAAATAAAGACTTACATTATGTATCAGCTGTCACATTCTTATCAAGATGTCCAATGTCTTTACACCCAAGGAAGCATGATGTAATGTAGGAAGTGAAGAGGTCAATTTGTGCATAACAAACTCTCATTAAAGGCGCTGTAATAATGTCCAGATAATCTGTTCTAAAAATATTTGTTGAGTAAATAATACCCAGGACAAGGGGGAAATCTCTCCCTAATCGTATTTGAAATAGTGTTATGTTCCTCCAAAAGAGTTGACAACGCTTGGTTAAATGCCTTATCTGAAACATAGCACGTCCAACAGCGCAGTGTTTCTCAGTTCAACGGTGAAGTTAGAGTCAAGAGCAGGTAGAGGGTAAGATGTGCATAAATATGGTGGCGTTGTTGCACCGAATGGTCTCTTTGTTGTCCATTTTAGTTGAACAGGACCCTTATATTGTTAATTTAAACATGTAGCGTTTGAAAGTATTTGAAAAGACTACAAAATGCTTGGAGTGTTAAATGGGATAAGTGCCGCGCATTTTGCTACTGGAAGCATCCAACTGTGCCAATATAGAACTCTGTGGCATGCAGTTCAGAATTGCATCCCTGCTGTTTTTGTTTAGTCACAGTTTACTGCATTAACTAACATCACTCTTGTGTGCTGCAGTACTGAGCAATGATGCAAATATTGATTCTCAGACTCTTGGACACACTAACATTTTTTTTCTAATTACAGCTGCAGAAGTGTCCAAACCAATTGATCCTTTCCACGATGAATTTGTCTCCGATATATTAATTAGAAATATTCAAATGATTTTATTTCTGTTCAGATGCAAAACTTCTAATGTGTGCAGTATGATTTGCAGCAAACACTTCAGAAGCCTGCGAGTGCACATTAATGACAAAATGAGGCTCAGCCTTCCCACTTTCACAGGCGTAAATTATCAATAAAATCTGGTGCAGATATCACAGCGTGATTCTTAGCCGGCACCAGAAACAGTGGCAACATCAGTGAAACACGATGGCTTATTTTAGAATGCAAAGCATTTGCTAATTTCCAACAGATGTAATTTTTATTATTATTTAAAAAGTGCAAACTTTCAGGCATTTAGTTTGGAATATGTGATTTTTTAAATTTTCTGCTACCTTAAAAGTACAAGCACGGTTTGCAGTTTATGCTTATGTCAAATAGTATTTTCCCTTCTGTTTTGCTGTGCAATTAACATGACATGGAGACAATATGATGCAGAAAATGGTATCTGCATATAAGATAAAAGAGGCTGTATATATTTGAAGAGGGTTATAATGATCAACATCTCTTACCCAAAAGAAATATGTTGGAGATATCTACACCCATTTGCATATACGTTCTTGGATATATTAAAATACCTGAAAAGGCAAGGGTTACATTTTTCTCTTTGGCACTAGGACAATACTTGGCAATGGATTGCATGAGTTAAGGGCCTGTCCCACTATCCGAGGTAATTCAAGAGTTCTCCCGAGTTCTCCCCTGATTCGAGCTCATGTAATATACGTGTCGGGTACGTAGGGGGCTCGTACGAGTAAAAAGTAACAATTTTTTTCATCACGAGTATTTTTTTTACTCATGGACATTTTTCAGTGTTGAAAAAACGTCACGAGTTTACCAGATTTCCCGAATACCTACCGTTACTCGTACAAGCCGCTACGTGACATCCACGAGCTCCTACATACCCGCTATGTACATTACACAAGCTCGAATCAGGGGAGAACTCGGGAGAACTCTTGAATTACCTTGTACAGTGGGACCGGCCCTTTAGTTGAGGAGGGATGAGGGGGTGGTGTGTACATTCAACATGCAGCTAGGTGGAAGTCCTAGCTATTTACCATTTATTTGTGTGAATGCTCAGAAATCTATGAGCAACACGTTTGTACCAATGTGCCATATTAACTAGTGTGTAGTTTTTTTTTTCTCTGTCCTTTCACAGATACAAGTTATGTTTGTTCCCTTTCAATCGGCTGGCATTGAGACCTTGCACTGCAATCTTGCCTAGTTTTGATCTTTTGCACTCATTTCATTTATTGTTGCATTTGTCATTACTGATTACTCTGGGCTTCATGTGAACAAGGAATTTCATTGCACACTGGTGTATATCATAACAAACTAATCTGCATCTCAATCAGTCTGCTAACACTGTACCAGAATTGAGTGAATTCAGGTAGACAGTCACTATTCCATTCCCTTATTCACCGCACCACTTTATTCACAGTCTCTCTCAGAGAGATGACATACGTATCAATCTGTCCAGACTGATGTCAGGTTTTTAGGAGCTAGGTTTTTACCGAGGCCGGTTGGTGTTTCTTTGACAATTCAAATTATCAGTTTAAGATCAATTTTACGCCTGTTGTGGTAGAATTTGGATTCAGCTCTCTGGATGCTTAGGTCTCCGAACCACTGGTCTGGTAAATTAACCGCTGTTCCATTGCCCTACAGTTTTAGGCCAATTTAACAGAAGCATGTTCCCGATCAAGTTTATTAAATACTGAACTGAAATTTATTGGGATAAAAATCTGTAATAAGCTTTACACATTCCACTAGAAAAAAATCATGTCTTGGTCCTATAACAAATTGTAAATAGAATTCTGCTTATAGAATATCACACCAAGGCCTAATTTGAATCTGCTTTTCAAATATTTTATTTTACATTCTTAAAACATTAAAAAAAAAAAGTAAATGGCAACACAAGGAACTGCAGATGCTGGATTGAACAAAACACAAAATGCTGGAGTAACTTATTGGGTCAAGCAGCATCTATGAAGGGAATGGATGGGCGATGTTTTAGTTGGGACGTTCTGACTTTCTATCCATTCCCTCTACAGATGCTACCTGATCCACTGAGTCACTCCAGCACTCTGTGTTTTGTTGAAAAAAGTAGATGGTATTGTTGGCAACAATAATGGTGGACTCCTATAGGAACTCAAGACCCTATAACCTGTTCTTTTAACATGGCTATTAACAAATTTAAAATGGAACACTTGTTGAAAACATTTAAATGTTACCAAATCATATCCTTCTTGCAATAATTTCCTGTTATGAAATTATAGTTTAGATATTCCGACTTTTATTCCCTCAAATTGGTTCCAAACTCCCTCCTTCCCAAACTCTTGCTTTGACACAAACAGTTCCTTGGCTGACAAGACACTCAGGTGACCTGGAGCAAGACTTTGAATCAACAGCCAAGCAAAAATGCTGTGGGTTTACTTTTGTTTGATATCTCCACTGGCCATCATAGGTGAAAATGGGACTGTCTATAACTGAGAACTCAGTTCATGCAGGCCAAAATGCTGCTTGTCAAAGCACTAACACAACGCATCACCCAAGGCACACTCTTTTCATTTAATTACTGCTGAAATTCCCTGCCTCAGTCCGTGTAACATCAATTTTAACTGTGATGAACATTCTGAGATCATCGTTAACATTTGCCCTTTGGATTTAAGCATGTTTGCATTTAAACATGTTACACCAAGGCAAATTCCTTGTATGTGAATACTTGGCCAATAAACTTACTTACTTAGTTTTATTTCTTAATACTCTCAACCGGTTGCATCAGCATTCCTGCATAGATATAATGCGATAAACGTCTTTGAAAATTCTCCGATTTTTAAAAATCACTTTTGGGATTAAATTAAAGATTTTAAAACATGTTGTAATTTGGTTCCAACAAGTGTATGTTTGTTCGGCGGAGTCTGAGGTGAGATGCGCCGGCACCAAGAGCGAGCGAACGCGAGGACAGATGGACGAAAGCAACGGTCATAGAGCGGATTCGGTGACATTTTGGGTCTGACAGTCAAGGGAAAGGGAAACGGGAGATATAGGCATAATCTTCCATTCATTTGTCCTTGGTACCGTCTCTATCTCTTGTTCATCTTTCCCCTGACTCAGTCTGAAGACGGGTCTTGACCCGAAATTTCATCTATTCCGCTCTATGATTTTTGCTTTCGTCCGTCTGTCCAGCCGTTCGCTCGCCCTTGGATTAAGTAGCGCAGGATAAAGCTGCGAAATCAAGCACAGGATGTGTTTGCGAGAGAGAGAGAGAGAGAGATCCCGACACTTGTACATCTCGGTTTATTCCCCCTTCACAGGAATGTTGCATTTATTTTGTAGGTCAAACACAGTTTTCTAAAAATAAAGTGTCTGAAGAAGGGTCTCGGCCCGAAACGCCACCCATTCCTTCTCTCCAGATATGCTGCCTGTCACGCTGAGTAACTCCAGCATTATATTAAAAACAAACCCTGGTCCCGCAATGTTTTAAAACACGCAACAAAAGATTACATTTTTTGCAGCATTCGGGCCCCCCCGCCACCCGTCCGGGGAAATTAAAGTGTTTATGTTTTTGTAGTAAAGGAGGGAGGAGGGTGAAATCGCTCAGTAACGGGTCATGGCTGCTATCGAAAAAGTCGACCCGAAATATCACCTATTCCTTCTCTCCAGAGATGCTGCCTGATCTGCTGAGTTACTCCAGCCTTGGTTTAAACCAGCATCTCAAGTTCCTCCCTGTACAAGGTATGTGCCGTTTTAACTGAACGCATAACTGAAGTCGGGTTGGGTCAAGGATAGGGCTGGGGTTACTGAAATGGCGGAAGTTACGCTCAATTGCGTATTACATGTCAGTCTATTAGATTTTGCAGGAGTGGTCTATCTTGCTCCGCTATAGGATCTTTGCTTACAATTGCACTTGCTAGGGCTGGCAGGACTGGGTGTCCTGGGATAACAACACTGTAATCTGGGATGGCTACAGTCCTATTGTGAAGTCATAGCTTCAAAGGGAAGAAATCTTTCTCAAATTGCTATTTTTTTAAAGTTGAAAATGTGAAATAACTTGTAAAATATAACATCTATCTGAACAAAACTTTATACACTACACAACAGAATAAGGTGGTTCAAAAATTGTGGCGCTATCGTGTACCGTTTTGGTGTAGTCAGATCATGATGAGCATGTAAACAAACAGGCAAACTCACACGCAAGATGAAAGTTTTAGTAATATATAGATAGATATATAACAAATCACATTTTTTAGGCTGCTGGTTCTATGTAGATGTTTTTAAAGTTTACATCTTCATGTGAAAGTGGTACCCACCATACGAAAAATTACCCCATCTGTTGTCTTATAGCTTCAGATTGAGATAAATAATTGCCAGTAACTTGTTCCACTGAAAAATAAATTGCAAAGTCACTGCACAAAGATATAAATTACTTTTCCATTCTTTTAGTTTATCCATGCTGATGCTTTTGAAATTATCAGAGTAAGTCAAAGGGTTGTGTTCCAAACAAGAGAAACATAAGAACTGTTCTAGATAATTTATCCCCTTGAACCTGCTCGGTTGTTTTTGTGATGTTATGGCTTGTCTAAGTATCCCTAAAGGATTCTGTTTAAAAAAACTATTTGTATCAAATTTTAATTTAATTTAAATTAATTATTAACTCAACTTTTATCTGTTTGCAGAATTGGGTCAAACTTTTATCATTCTTTGAATATTGTTCACACTATCATTGCTCTAAATGCGTCTCTAATTGTCGTTAGATTCCCTAAGCAGCAGGAAATCTGTTTCCCTATATATCCAGGCAATTCCACATAGTAACTTTGATTAAGTGATTTCAGATGGTCTCACTTTGACAGGGACAAAGGAAGAAAAAACGATGCAAATTATATCTAGAAAGTCAAGTAACAATTTTCTAGTTGGTTAATCATCATTCTAGGGCTAATCATCAGTAACCTGAAACCTAATTGTGGTTCTTTCTCAACTGATGTTGTCTAGTTTACTGAAAATTTCCAGCATTTTCTATCTTTACATGATTTGATTTTAACAACGTTAAGCTTGAATGGACTGCATTATTTTGAAATTAAAGGGTATATATGTTTACTCAAGCATTGAAAATAAAATCACATCAATATACTAGCATGGCTGGACATTTACTCCTTGTTATATCTTAAGAAACTTTAGCAATTTTTGAAGAAAACATTTCAGTGCAAAATCCTTCCTAGATGTAGAAGATTAAAAACTGATGACAAGTTAGTCGATACTGAGTGGCCTGCAAATGAAACACCTTCATTGGGAATAACCGGAAAGGTTTTACACTCATTTAAAAAAGGGCAGAAGCTCCTCGAGAATTAAATGGTTTTTAGAGTAACCTCCTTGACACATTCGACAGCCGTTTCATCAGAGAGTTCTGTTGTATCAGCAATATAGGCTATTATTTTGCAGGCAGATAGCACTAATGTGTGCAGTTAATTTGGACATGCCATAACTTCCTCTGCTTGAGAATACACCTTTTGCCAGCCAGTTGTGAGACAATTGTAAGGATCAATTTGGTGTTAAAGGTGTTATAATAGTGTTTAAAAAATAATAAGGTCCTTTTATTTTCTTGCCTGACTTTTGTTTCTTGAGCATCTTAAACCCTCCAAAAATATTTTTTAAATATTTATTTCAGGTGCCAAAAGGCCATGTTTGGTTAGAAGGTGACAACTTGCTGAATTCCACAGATTCGAGGAATTATGGACCTGTTCCTTATGCACTGATTCGGGGACGAGTATGCTTAAAGGTAAACTTGTTATGTGAAGACATTTTGCTTGCATTAGAATAGCTCTTTCCAATTATAATCTCCATATTTTTCATTGGTGAATCGCATAGAGTTGTAATCTTACACTGGTTATACTGAAGTAGTAAAGCTAAACTGATGAATAATAACATTGTGAGTCATTACACTAATATGGATCTGTATTTTCTAGATTTGGCCTCCACGTGATTTTGGGTACCTGCAAGAAAGTCCAAATCATACTTCCTCCCGATGATGGAAGTGTGCAGCAACAGATTGATTCTTAGTCATACTGACTTTTTAATTTTAATCCAACTCAAGACCAGAAGGTGTTTTGCAATGAGAGACTTTACAAGTACTTTGTGGATAAATAAAGTTATTTTTTTCAAACAAGGTACAATATTCTGTAATGTTTCCAATAATAATTTACAGAAGGGATGTTGAGGTCTTTGTGGTCATGAATTCGGGAAATGCAAATCTGAAGAAAGATGAAGTCACACAGCCAGGTTGTCAAATCTAGTAGTAAGATGAACATGATTGAGATAATCTCAGCCAGTCAGTAGGAATGCTAAATAATGCTATCACAAGTAGTATTGATGCTCAGAGTGTAGGCAAGGGTGGTGAATGCCCATAGTTTCTGTATGCCTCTTATCTCATAATTTGTAAGGCAACAATGAAAAGTTCAGTTGAGGAACAAGTTATATCATCAAGGTGTTTAGTTGCCATCTGCACTCGATATGATTTGGAACAATTAAATTCTTACATGCTGGAGCTTTACAAGCAAAAACACGTAACTGCAATAAATATATATTATCAGCAGGACAGGCAGCATCTCTGGAGAGAAGGAATGGGTGACGTTTCGGGTTGAGGCCCTTCTTCAGACCCGAAATGTCACCCATTCCTTCTCTCCAGAAATGCCGACTGTCCCGCTGAGTTACTCCAGCATTTTGTGTCTACCTTCGATTTAAACCAGCATCTGCAGCTTTTTCCTACACAATAGATATTATCAGTTATTCTAGGTAAACCAGCCTATGATAGTGCAAAAAAACAAAGTACATACAGCACCATAATGGTACAAAGTAGAGTAGTTACACCAATTCATGAGAAGAAGCTGTTCTTGAACCTGGAGGTAATGATTCTCTTCCGTACCACCTTCCTGATGATAGTAGCAAGAAGAGAACATGGTCTGGGTGGTGTGAGTCTGATAATATTAGCTTCTTGAAGCAGCACTTCCTTTTGATAGTGGTAAGGTTCACCATCTTCTGCAGTTCAAGATTTTTTTGTACTTGAGCATTTGAATTACCAGCCTGATCCATACCAGATCAGTGTAAGGGCAGTGGAAGGGGCTCCAGTGAACCTGTTTTTTTTTTTAATGAAAGTTTGAAAGATTCATGGTCATGAATTTTGAAAACACCTTATTTTCTGAATTTGTTTATTAAACCGAACTCAAATTCACAGCAGTAGTGGAATTTGAATTTATATTCTTTGAATAATTAATTAGTCCACGTGTGGGACCTCTGGTTCAATTACATTTAAACCATTGCATTCACTTTAAAAATGCCACTGCTATTCAAGGCATCAAAGCAGAGATCAACAAAATAATGGTTTACGTTTAAATTGATCATTCTCTTATTTTGATGCTCGGCAAAGCATTTTCTTCTTTTATTCCAATTCTGCCATGTTGAATATACAGGTACCTTAATCTAAAGTGAATTCAACACCATACTGATAACTTGCAAGTGGAAGATTCACTTTTCCACGCTGAACTTTACAGGATTGGCTGAAACCCGTGCAGGTATCAGATAAAGTATCATACAGAGGTTAGTGCTGAGTTGAATGGGCTACCTCAAGCCATTTCTAACTTAGTGGATCTCCTAATTATCAGCTTTGGTCCTGGGTTAACTTCATTTACTTGGTAGAGAGAGAAATCTGTTGCCAGATGAAGTAATATTATGGTATGAATGCCAAATTAGGTTCTCATAATCGTTTCTTGCAAATGTTGTAGATTGAAGCTCCAAATAGAAATAGCAGCTCACAGTCCTTAAAAGAACTTGTTCTGGAATGCTTCAGGTCACTCATGCAGTACTGCACTGTACCATAGCTGCTCAGTTGAAGCTGATGGATAAATGTTCAAAAGAAACAGCTTAGGAATTATCATATAGGGCTAGATAAGATGTTGAATGGCTAATGCTATTTATACTACTTTACTTTTGATAATGGAGTGGAGTCAGAGTAACTATTTCATTTTGTATTCATATATTTTATCAAAACATATTGTTTTACCATAATAAAATATTTCAACAATCTATCCACTCAGATGAATTGTCAAACATGGCCTCACTCAACTATGGTGAATTTTACATTGATTACGTTAAGGAGGGTAAATCAAGTGATGCTACAACTTCTTTACGTGGGTGTAGTGTGAGCTAGAGTTAGAGTTAGTTCTTGGTCGTGGCAGAAGGGGAAGCAAGGAAATGCAATGAGGAGAAAAGTAGTAGTAAGTACTATTGTCTTGCACAGAACAGCTCGAAAACAGATCTGATTTTCAGTTTGTGATTTATGTATAGTCCTGAAATGAGGGTCATAAATGTTCTAATCTACCTAACAGGTAGATCGACAGTGATTAGGACAGTCTTGAACATCTGAGAACCTCCAAACCAGGAAGCTCCATTGTGAATTAAGGCTATAGTAACAAAATGCGGATCTTTTAAAAAGAATGATGCTTTTAACATCCAACAAATAAAAAAAACAAATAGTATCACTTATCCTTCAATCAATAGCAATGTATACATTTATTCAGTATTAAATTATTGACTTTGGAGTTGGTTGGTTGGAGGATGAAGGGTACAGGCAGGAGTACTCCTCCTGTCTCCAAGAACTTCCAGCTCTTTTTGTCCCTCGCTCCACCTCTTTTCCAAGGAGAGTCTATGTGCACATTCACTGTGTGTTCTTCAGAAAGTAAAAATATTGAACAAAAAAAAAGGGCTGCTGCAATTAATTCAGTGTTTGGCAGGAAAGCTCTCATAACCTTCCATGGAACAAGCACGGACGGATATACATCATTCTAACTTCATAAGCTGCCATTGTATTGAATCTTGCAATCTAGTTTTGATTTGACTGAATGAACCATGTAAAATGTAATTCAGCTGGGCAGCTTGGTAGTTCATTTAATCACAGTTTGCTTTGCTAGTGTCCATTCTTTTCCATAGCTGCTGAAAATTCTATGGCCATTTATCTTCCGCATAAATAGTTTAAAAAAAGAAAAGCACCAGTGAAAAGAGATTTCAAATTCTGTTCAAGATCTCTATGCTTAGAGAACAAGTGTTGCAACAGACGAGAAACATATTTTCTTCTGCCTCTTCTACAGGAAGAATGTAATCACCACCGCATCGGCAACTGTAGGTGTAGCTTTGGTCAGCTTGAAAAGACAAAAATAAGTAATAAGCATTTTTGGAAGTGCATTTGCAATACCTTTTTTTGAAAAATATATATATATATAATAGCCACTTGTACTTCTTTACAAACTAAAATGTTCCAAAGTCCTTCACTGAAAAAACTAAATAAATTAAATAAAACTTTAAGGCAAATGCCCAAAAGCGTAGTCAAAGAAGCAGGTTTTAAAAGGATCATTTTGAAGGAAGGAAAGGAGCATAACAGAAAATAGATGTAGAGTCACAGAAGTTTAGGAAACATGTGTGTTGGAGCAGAGGGTTCGGCAGATGAAAGCATGGCCAATAGTGGAGTGATTAAATTAAGGATCAAAAGATCAATATTTATAATATCTCAAAAGTTATAGATGTGAAAGAAAGGCAGCATATTAGATAACATAGCTGAATTATATGGTTATAATAAAGATGTGTATCTCATTAATTAAATTGAACTGCAGTATATTGTTTTCACCACACAATCTTCATTAAGACTTCTGTCTAAACTAAATATTCACAGCCTTGGTGTGCTTTTTACCAACAATAATCTCTCAATCTGCACAATTGTGTACTTTGACTGCTGCTAAAATGCTTGGCCCTGCTTCTAGAACTTCTCTATCGACTCCTCTCATTTTAACAAGTTAAAGGTGTAGCCATGGGCACTTGCATTGGCCCAAGCTGACCCTGCCCTTTTGTTGGTTACTTCGAAGAGTCCATGTTCCAAACATTCACTGGCATTATCCCCCCAACTCCTTCTCCGTGACATAAATGTAATCAAATTTACTACCAATTTCCACCCTGTCCACAAATTCACAGACTATCTCTAACGCCTCTCTTCCCTTACTCGACCTCTCTTCATCACAGGGGACAGACTATGGTCTAACGTCTACGATAAACACACTGACTCGCAGTTATCAGGACTACACCTCTTCCTAACCTGCCTCTTGCAATGACACCATCACTTCCCAGGCTTTGTCCCGCCCCACCATTTTTCCCATTTTTCCACCTCCCCTCCCACAAAAATCGGTCTGAAGAAGCGGCTGACCCAAATCACCTATCCATGTCCTCCAGAAACGCTGCCTAATCTGATTTACCCCAGCATTTGTTTTTTTTCCTATCAAGTTATTGTCCATCAGATAACTTCAATATCGCCCAATAATCAGCTTGATTGTCATCTTTGGTTATGTTCCTCTAATTCAGGAATAACAGTGCAACCAACCGAACCAAAATAGCCCTGACATTAATCTTTACCTTCAATCCAACTCATGTCTTCCAAAAGGACTTGAGCATCAACTGGCCATTTCTGTGTCATTGACACCTCTGAAAGGTAACAAAGAACATGGTTAATTCTGATATTTCTGAATGGTTAATTTCTGTTCAGTTTTTATGGTTTGAAAATGCTTTTTCTCACACTGGATGCGTGCTACAAACAAGGTAATTCCTCAACTGTTCATGCTAATATTTATGCCCATATCATATGCTTGCATGTCCTCCTTATAAACTCAGTTGCACTATTTGCCTCCATCATTTCATGTGGGGGGACTGCTCACATTTTAAGCGCACATTGGGAAAAGCAGCATTTTCCAAATTATTTGATTTATTTAGTGCCATCTTAAATTTATAGCCCTTAATTTGCTCCCCCACCAACCATGTGGAGATAACATCTTTAGGATTACCCAATCAAATTTGTACGCCCATTTTGGTACCCCTCTCCGTTGGTTTTCTGGGGAATAGGGCCTGTGTCCATTATACTCAATTCAAGACGGAATAGCACTTCATGCATTACACAAGGTTTGAAATGAACAAAGCAAATTAGTTGAAGAAATGTACGGTGCTTGATCCACATACTTGCCAAGACTCTTATTTGCAATGTAATTCCTGTGTAAGGTGTGACAGAATGGAACTCGCCATTCTATTCAATCTTTCAAATTAACTCACTTTTTTACCAAAAACAGAAATTAAACAATAAGAATATGTCTATTGAAATCATATTCTATGTCGCTCTTCCAGGGAGATGCTAACTGCATTTTGTTGTCTCTGTACTGTACACTGACAATGACAATTAAAGTTGAATCTGTATCTGAATCTGAATATCTTACGTACACTTTTAGGTACTACTTAACTGAAATGTTCAAGTTCATTTTGAAAAGGTCCAGGTAAATTTCAATAATGTTTTGCCAAAATGTACACATCCCATTTAAAATATTTAAAGCCCTGGTAATAAACTGATCTTCAAGAATTACATGTAGTATATATTAATACGACATTAATTGTATGTTTTATCAGTCTTTAAATCCTCATATTAGTCATACAGTCAACACTCAGACTAGCACTTAAGTTCTTAGTATATGTGAAACAGAGTTTCGATTGGAAGCAGTGTGTTAATTAATACATAGGTGTGAACTTGAACAATCCTGATGTTGTAACCTCCCTCGAGTTTAATTCGATGGCAAGATCATTTCCTACTGTAAGTGTTAATACAAGGCTGACTTAAAGGTTAATGATGTCAGAATTGTGGATTCTGAGGGAGAACAGAGAGATGAATACTCTGGGGTGCAAGGTACAGTTGAAAACGACAGCTGTGAAGATATTGTTTAACTGCAATATGCTTTATTATTTTACACATTTTAAAAACAAAATCACCAATGATTATATAATCGTTATAGCTTTGGTAATCTAACTGAGCACACTTGCCATTCTGATGATTTGTTGTACTAAGTTTTCTCTTGGCTTCCGGGGGAATCCTTTGGTTAGTTTTCCTATTGGATATGAATGACATTTACTGCATCCTCTTTTCCACCCTATCCACTTGTGTTGCCACTTTTAAGGACCTATAGATTTGCACACAGAAACTCCTCATATCTCCCAAAGTTCCTGTCATTTAATCTACATTTTTTTGTGCATTTGACCTCCCAAAATGGATCGCATCGCATGTCCCTGTAATATTGTCATATGTTGCCTGTGTGCCTCCATCTAAAACGTTTAGGCCAGCAGAAGGCAAATAAAACTGAAGCAATACCATGGAACTGGCATGTATGTTTTGCTAACAAACCAAATACTGAGCTCTTAGCACTTAAGCTGTGCGTACCTGTCATTCGCTAGTGATTTAAGAATTATATGAAACACAAGCAGCCATTTAGAAAAATAGACACAGAATGCTGGAGTAACTCAGCGGGACAGGCAGTAACTCTGGAGAGAAGGAATCTGGTGATGTTTCGGGTCGAGACCCTTCTTCAGACTGAGTGTCAGGGGAGAGAGAAACTAGAGATATGGAAGGGTACAAAGCATATAAGGTGTGAAAAGTTCAGATGAAAGCAGACGCTGATCAAGGAAATGTACAATGGCTCATTGTTGGCCGATGGGAAGGTGGCAACAAGGCATACAAATAGTAAACTTAATCAGGAAGACAGTGAAACTAGTCGGGGAACTAGGGTGGGGAAGGGACGGAGAAATTACTTTGTTAATAAATATTTAGAACAAGTCTTCATGCTTCTCTATAAGTAAATTGCCATTTCCTTTAATTCTCTTGACTACAGAATGCATTTTGTAGGTCATCAAACAATTCAAGTAAATGTGATGATACGCCAGTTGCTTGTTGTACAATTAAGTACAAAGAAAATTTGAAATAAAAATAGAAAATACTAAGAATATGTGTAACAAAGAACTGCAGATGCTGGTTATACGGAAGATAGACACAAAATGCTGGAGTAACTCAGCTAGACAGGCAGCATCTCAGGAAAGAATGAATGGGTGACATTTTGGGTCGAGACCTTTCTTCATATACTAAGATTGCACAGATTAGTCTGCAAAGATGCTACTTTAGGTATGTACTTGATCTTTTCCGATAACCCACGCTTATTTTGTTGCACCTCATGCATCTTTGACGGCCTTCCAATCGACACTATAAAACAGATGTTGTAGCTGAGTGATATAACACCAGGGCGTTTGTTAACAATCACTACCTTTTTATTGCTTATAAATTCCTAACACGTTAAGTTACAGCAAAATAACATTTCAGTTATTGAAAAACTTGTATTTTTCACAAGAGAGCCACCGAATAAAGTGGAACCTTTATTAATACATTTCTGGCTCAGTTTTGAGCCGTTATCTTCATTTTAATCTTTAACACCCTCATCAAGCTGAGAGTCCTGAGAATAACATTCATGGTTGGGAGTACCTAATTCTGAATTCATCACTCATAGGAAATGGACTGCAAACAGAATCTGTATATTCTCAGCATTTTCTATTGTTATTTCATACTTCCTTTGTATTTAAATGTAAAGGTTTCTACTGGGTATCGAGATGATGAAATTAGTATCAGATCAAAGGAAAAAGCCTGAGGACAGGAAAATCTCAGAATTTAAAAAAGGTGGACCGCAGCACTCATAAGAAAAGGGAGAGCACAATGAGGAAGTATGCTAATGAGAAACATAAAGACTAACATTTCAACACATATGCAAAAGTATAAAGATTAACTAAAGTTAATATGGGTCCTTTAAAGACTGAGACAAGAATTTTTTTATTGGGAAATAAGAAATTGGCAAGAAAATCAATCGCATATTTTGTGTCCGCAGAAAATAGTGAAGAGCTGCAGGTCTGGTGTAAATGTGGACCATCAAAGAGATGAATGTCAGGATGTACTGGCATTTGAGGATGAAAAGGGACTGAAAGGGAACCATGTGATCACCATTCTAAAACTTGGGGTGGGGGTGGCAGTTTCAGAGTGGTTGGCATCTTTCAAAATTCTAGAAATTCAACAATTCCTGAAGATTGGAAGAAGCATTGGAACCCCAGTTCAAGAAAGGGTCAAGAGAATAGATGGGAAACTACAGACCAGTGAGCAGGGAAAAGGCTGGAATTAATTATTAAGAGTGCACTTCAGAAAATAATAATAGCATTGGGTAGAACACAAACGAGAATAAAAGGAACAGGAATAAGCTCATTGGCATCAACTCCTCTTCTGTGCCAGTTCCAATAACCCTCACTTCTCTGATATTTCAAATAATTATCTACCACTTTCAGTACCCCCAATGATTATGCCTCCACTGGGATAAAAAATTCCAGAGATTCGCCAACCTCCGCAGAAGAACAGAGATATATGAAAGAGAAATCGTGTCACATAAACCTGTTAACGAATTTTGAGCTTGAACTGGCAGAATAGATAAAGGAGAACAACCTAGTAGTAACCAATGTTATGTAGACTTTGAGAAGGCTTCATATGTTGCAACACAAGAGACTGATAAACTAAATGAGAGCAAATGGTAACAAAAAAGATACAAGGTCCTGGAGTAACTCAGTGTGTCAGACTGCTTCTCTGGTGAACATGGATATTGATTGGTTGCACCATGGTCTAGTAACTCGAAAGCCCAGAGACAAAGGAGGCTGCAAAGATTGGTAAACGTTGCCAGATCTATCAAAGGGACAGACCTGCCTAACATTGAGCTGCTCTACAGGAAGTGCTGTCTCAAAAAAGCAGCTATTGTCATCAAAGATCTATACCACACTGGCTTTGCTCTCATCTCACTACTACCATTGGGAAGATGCACAGGAGCCTGAGAACCTCCAGGTTCAAGAGTAGTTTCATCCTGGCAGCCATCAGACTCTTGAACACTGCACAGCACTAATCACTGGCTCAGCAACAATGATCTACTCTGGACTTCGCTTTTGAACTATTATGGTCTGGGCTCCTACTATTTCTGATTATTAATTGATTGTATTAGTGCTTATTATATATTCATTTGTGTGTCATTGCATTAATGGGCCCGTTGTGCTGCAGCAAGTAAGTATTTTATTTTTCCATTGCTGGTACATATGACAATTAAACACTCTTGACTCAGGACTCTCGTTACCCATTAGCAGCACCAGTGGCTAACTCTGCACTTGATGTTCATAATCCACAAAGGCATTCAGACAAGAATATAAATCAGTTGTCACTCTGCTTAGTTACCTGCTGCTTGCCAAAATCTAGTGCTGTCCATGCAAAAATATAATGTAAGTCTCATCTATTCTGTTTCCCCTTTATCATTAGTAATAGTTAAGTGATGAAAAAATAATAATTTCAGTTGTTTAGAATTACCTTTATTGTTATGTCCATGTTATTTCATGAAACATCGAGAAGGCAGACTTAAACTCTTCAAATTATTATCTTTTGTCTAATTAAAATGAACTGTATTGTGAATATATCCAAGGATGTGGGTGGTTTTATTTCTAAACCACTCCTCTTTCACATAATGCTTACAAACAGTACACACTCCATTAATTAACTCCTTTGACGAGCATTCATCTATTACTACCTGACAAATTGCACCCAGATGTTAATAGAGTAAGGAACAAGCACAGATCAAAGTTGCTGAGGGAGATGTGTTTGATCTGTCACAAGCACCAAAGCTGTTGATGGAATCAAATTATTTCCCTTTAGATTAATTTTGAGCAAAGGGCCACTTCAGGAGAGACTGACAGTGAAAGCTTCCAGCCAATCGACAGGCTTTACTAGCATAATCCCACAGGATTTTGAGAGATAGCAGTGTAGCCATGACAATCTGGTGCTGCACAGCATCTATTAACCTTCTTCCTACCGTCTGCCACTGAAGTTGGATGTGGTGGCAAAGTTCAAGAGTACAATATTATCAGTTAAATCCATGAGATTGATTTAAATATGATATACATAACTTGATTAAATTGTGTACTTGACAAGAACAGTATTTACATAATATACAATATTTGTATATATAATGCAATATATATTTATAATATACATAATATAATTTACATAATATGATAAGTATCTAATATTTTAGCCCAACTGAATAAAAACCTAATATCTGTTTTTTATACTAGAGATTAGGGATAACAAGCAAATTGAAATAAATTGTCCGGATAATCGGAATGAGCATAGACACAACATGCTGGAGTAACTCAGTGGGTCAGGCAGCATCTCTGGAGAAAAGGAATAGGTGTCGTTTCGGGTCAAGACCTTCAGTCTGAAGAAGGATCTCGACCCCGAAAAATGTCACCTATTGCTATTCTCCAGAGATGCTGCCTGACCCGTTGAGCTGAAGGGTCTTGACAGGAAACCTCACCTATTCCTTTACTCCAGAGATGTTGCCCACCCCTCTGAGTTACTCCAGCATTTTATATCTATCTTCGGTGTAAACCAAGTCAAGTCAATTTTACTTGTCACATACACATACAAGATGTACAGTGAAATGAAAGTCGCAATGCTTGCGGGATTGTGCAAAACAACAGTACAGAACCAGTATTTACATTTAAAAAAGACGCAACAGTGTTTACGCCCTGGTGAGATCAGAGTTTACAGACCTGATGGCCGGTGGGAAGAAACTCCATCTCAGCCTCTCTGTTTTTGCTGAGTGACAGGGGAGGAGCTTGCCTGACTGCAACAACCGGAACAGTCCGTTGCTGGGGTGGTAGGGGTCTTTCATGATCCTACAGGCTCTGGATCTGCACCTCCTGGTATATATGGAGTTGGCAGGTTGATCGCAATAGATTCCATTTCCTCAAAGCAATCAATCCAGGGTTGCCGCTCTTTCCACATTACTGACTGGTCCTCAGTTGGACTTCAACCTTGAAGATGCTGCACAGACGCTTTACTTGCATCCACATTTTACACCCTTTTCTAATTTTTATAGCTCGCCAACAGCTCAGATGTCAGGATACATATTCAAATCTTATGAATAAGATTTTACATATTAAAATTTATGATATAAGAACAAAATTCCCCAAATGGATGTTTTTTTTAAATAATTGAATACTTAAACCATCCAAATGTGAATGGATTTTCATGTTACTGTAATGTCCTAATGTACCAGAGAAAATAAAATGTGGAATTACCACATAAATGTAAAGTCTGATTATATTTTTAGAAATAAATCATTAAACAGATCTTTGAAAGACTGACCTACTTGTGTCTACTTCTATAATTAAATATGTCTTGAAAAAGAGTTGTGCCACACAAATCCAAGAATCATAGAAATACAAAAACTGATTGCATTTTTACATGATAAAGTGCATTTCAAGACAATTCTTCAGGCTTCAACAAATGCAACTGATTGTGTTTACCACTTAATAATGATAAAAGCCAAAACCCAAACAAAACTTGTAAAATATTTCAAAACATGATTTTTTATTTAAATAGATGCACTAGGTGGATTATCTCACAGCACCAGACCTGGATTTGATCCTGTCCTCGGGAGCTGCGTGTGTGAAGTTTGCAAGTTCTCCCTGTGACTGCATGGGTTTCCTCTGGCTGCTCCTGTTTCTACCCACATCTCAAAAGACATATGGGTTTGTAGGTTAATTGGGGTCTGTAAATCATTCCTAGTGTGTTGGACAGTGGTGGGAAAGTGGGATGACAAAGAGCTAGTGTGACTGGGCAACTGGCCTTGAAGGTGGAATCTCATATAGATAGGGTGGTAAAGAAAGCTTTTGGTATGCTAGCCTTTATAAATCAGAGCATTGAGTATAGAAGCTGGGATGTAATGTTAAAATTGTACAAGGCATTGGTGAGACCAAATCTGGAGTATGGGGTACAATTTTGGTCGCCAAATTATAGGAAGGATGTCAACAAAATAGAGAGAGTACAGAGGAGATTTACTAGAATGTTGCCTGGGTTTCAACAACTAAGTTACAGAGATAGGTTGAATAAGTTAGGTCTTTATTCTCTGGAGCGCAGAAGGTTAAGGGGGGACCTGATAGAGGTATTTACAATGATGAGAGGGATAGACAGAGTTGATATGGACAAGCTTTTCCCTTTGAGAATAGGGAAGATTCAAACAAGAGGACATGACTTGAGAATTAAGGGACAGAAGTTTAGGGGTAATATGAGGGGGAACTTCTTTACGCAGAGAGTGGTGGCGGTGTGGAATGAGCTCCCAGTGGAAGTGGTGGAGGCAGGTTCATTGGTATCATTTAAAAATAAATTGGATAGGCATATGGATGAGAAGGGAATGGAGGGTTATGGTACGAGTGCAGGCAGGTGGGACTAAGGGAAAAAAAATTGTTCGGCATGGACTTGTAGGGCCGAGATGGCCTGTTTCCGTGCTGTAATTGTTATATGGTTATAAGACCCGGCGGACCGAAGGGCCTGTTTCCATGCTGTATCTCTAAACTAAACTGCAATGTAGTTTCAATTCATACTGATGCAAAAGCAGTTTCAATTCACGTTTCCTCAGCCATCAGGCCAGGTGTGTGCTGTAATTGTACCAGTGTGAAGCAAAACCATTATGTAAAGGTATTAATTAGTGTCAATGCAATCTTAATGATTTTGATGGTTTATTTAAAATTTTCAAAATTCCTTCATTATTGTTTAAAATATACACAAGGAAAAGGCAGGCTGATTATTGAATACATTAAAGACTTCTGAAGATCTTAATATCCTAAGCATTTTAATAATGAATCAGAAAATGAGAATACAGCATTGGTGTGGAGTGATATTAGTTCAAAAGATCAAGATGTAGAATCAGTATAGGCATATAGATAGCAAAATAGTGAGGGTAAATGGGCTAAACTTTAATCGGAAATTAGTTTAAAAGGTAATATTTAGATGATGCAGAGGATTAAGATAAATCTTTGCAAAGGCATGTTCAAGTTGTATCAGAATATCCCAACTTTTATATTCAACATTGAAAAAAGGTAACGGCTGCTCCTTTGTTCTTGCTGTGTATTGCACTGTTCGCTGCACACACAGGCTATCTTATTTCATTACATTACCTGGTGTACTGCTCAAAATTTTAATTGGCTATGAAACACATTCAGCCATATCTAATCTTGTAAAATACTGCTGTAACTAGCCTATACGATATAAGGGAAATTAAATTTGTATTGTTGTAATCTATGTAACAGTCTACGTTGCACATTTCAAGAGACAATTTGAATATGTGAAATGATTTGAGGGCGGCTTTTCGTGAGCTTAGTTCTTACTTTTCCCAACAGGACAGATTCCGGAATATGAATTCTCCGGATCAGTGAGTCAGTAATTAGTAGGCTGAATTGATATTGGCATAATATGGATACAGCATGAGATAATTTGAATGACTTCATCACATTATATTTTTTTCAGATCGTTCAATTTTGATTAATTTTTCTTATGCAAAGGCAAATCAATTGTTGCAGCTTTGATGGGTAAAAAGAGTGGGTGACAGTGGATTAGAACATCTTTCCAAATTTTTTTTTGTCTTTGAGGATTTCTGAGGAGATGACAAAGATGATTGATGTGGTATGGCAGTGGATATTGTTGACATGGACTTTAGAATGGCATTTGACAAATTCCCTTGCAGTAGGCTGATATAGATTGATGCCTACGATCCAAGGTGACTTCAGAGTTTGGATTCAGAACTGGCTTACCATAGAAGACAGGCATAGACTGATTCCTGGGATGTCAGGACTTTCATATGAAGAAAGACTGGATAGACTCGGCTTGTACTCGCTAGAATTTAGAAGATTGAGGGGGGATCTTATAGAAACTTACAAAATTCTTAAGGGGTTGGACAGGCTAGATGCAGGAAGATTGTTCCTGATGTTGGGGAAGTCCAGGACAAGGGGGGGGTCACAGTTTAAGGATAAAGGGGAAATCTTTTAGGACCGAGATTAGAAAAACATTTTTCACACAGAGAGTGGTGAATCTCTGGAATTCTCTGCCACAGAAGGTAGTTGAGGCTAGTTCATTGGCTATATTTAAGAGGGAGTTAGATGTGGCCCTTGTGGCTAAAGGGATCAGGGGGTATGGAGAGGGCAGGTACAGGATACTGAGTTGGATGATCAGCCATGATCATATTGAATGGCGGTGCAGGCTCGAAGGGCCAAAAGGCCTACTCCTGCACCTATTTTCTGTTTCTATAGCTTGTGGGGGAGGGGGTGGGGGAAGGTTAGTTTAAAGGAGAGGTTTTTCCCACTCACAAGATCCTGGAAAGTGCTGCTGAAGATGGTGGTGAGAGCAGATACGTGGTGTTTAGGAGGATTTTACTCAGGCACATAATCCTGCAAAGAAAGAAGGGATTAGAATTTATTGTAATGTTAGGCACAAACATCCATGTCCGTTCCTGCACTGTACTGCTCTATGGGCAAAAATCCAATCGCTGGAGGAACAACAGGTCAGGCAGTATCTGTGGAGTAAAAAGGACAGATGAATGTTTCAGGTCAGGTCCTCTCTTCAGAGAGAGGGAATCCAACCCCAAACTCTAATGAATTAATTTTATAATAAGTGACCTACGAGAGGAAAATATCCACTTTTCGTCTTCAATTCTCCAAATTACAACTTTTGATCTGAACAGTGTAATTAGGTGGTGATGGGAAGAATAGAAAAGGAAAAGTCACCTTAACTTTTCTTCTAATAGACCAAACAAGCAAAACAAAAAACTAGCCCTTGCCCACATTCACAACCACAAAGAAGGAACTTGACATTGGGATAAAAAAAAAGAAACTAAACAAATGATTATTCTGTTTTGTAACAATAAAAAAGAACAAATTTAATTTGCAATCTTATTTATAATGCAACTAGTTTTAACTTTTTGCATTTAATGAATTAATTTACCTGTCTGAATTATCTTGCAAGTGCATGAAGATTCATTGTCTATTTACATATATTATTGTATGATGGTGCAAATCTAACATGAATACATGCGTTTACTTCCTTAGAGTTAGTAGCGGGGCCCAAATGAAGATACCAATGAACTGCCCTTTCACATGAGACAGCTGATGAAAGCTGTTGTTAAGAGTACTGGAATAGCCAAAAAGGACAAGCTTCTGTGACCTCCTGTCCTGCTGGGTTTGAACTGACAAAGAGAGGTGGAGCGATTGTGCAGTTCCATTGTCTCAACTGTCAGATCAGAGAAAACACTGCAAGGCTCATCATTAAGGTTTATGGGACTTCAGTTGAAGGGGATTAAGAACAAAATCTATTGAGATCCTTTTAGACTGAAGAATAACATTAAATAACTATTAGAGGACTGGCTCAATAATGCTTTACTATGGCTCTTGCTGCGGCCCAGAAGTGCACATGTTCACCCAGCTGTGCTATTTTATTTAAGCATGGACTACCCAGCGCTACATACTGTATGAACATCATTCTCAAAGTTTACTATTTTGACCAATTTAAGGACTGTACAATAATGAAACTCTACTCCAAGATTAGATTTGCAAGCAAGTGCACAATTTAAAAACAACTTTCTGCAAAGCATAAATTTCTCTAAAATTTGCTTCTCTAAAAGGACTAGATGTACAAACTCTGTCCAATTATGGAAATATTCTTCAATAAGCAAGTAAAGGATTATGGCTCATGTCAGGCATAAAGAAAGAAAATTCCAAGAAAGAAATGACTTATCTTGAAAGGCATACATTAGGTAACAACCTGGCCACACATCAGCCTTTGACATTTATAAATAGATGTTTCTCATATGATTGGAAGAGAACCTTGCGATACAGACACACATTTATCTATTGCTGTCAATGTGGTAGTTCTAATAGACATCATATTCCCAATAACCATTAGTTTGAGAGTGGAATAGGGCGAGGAAGTAGCAAAATGGTTTCAAATGATTAGGAATAGAATATATTCTCTCAAATTAGAATTCTTTTTTTTAGGTAAAAGTGGTCATAAACAAAATGAAATGTCAATTACCTCTCCTTCATTGCCAGCAATCCTGTCAAACATTCAGTCTACAGTCTACTTTTGTTTCATGTTGTGGCAATCACAGGCTAAGTACTTAGCATACTCCTATCAGATATGCATGTAGGGATATTTACCATCTGTTTGCACTTAATCTGCAAAGCTGCCTGCACAGTGAAGATCACAATGTTTTGCAATAACATTGTAATTTTACCTGCGTGTTCATCTTTGAATTTCATACTAAATGAGCACAGCTGTGGGATAGATCTTCAACATGGACAGTGTTATTCCATCCCAGTCTATAACCAGAATAAAGCAACATCAAGACTAGATTCATCGGAAACCAAGACATCATTGCCAAGTATACTGAATTTGGACAGTATTTTTAATTTCCAACTAATGACAGATGGTAGGCAAGGACTGAATGACAGCAGTCACCGGTTCAAATGCCAAAATGAACAAGAAAACGGACAGCATCCCAACTATCCTCTCGAGTACTTAGCAAACTTCCATCAGAATAAAGAATCAAGAGAATTGTGCAGATGGAAGCGAAATTGCAGAGATAGCTCAGGTGGGAGGACCTTAGATAGTACAGGTTCCAAGGGAGAAAGTTGTAGAGGCAGCAAGGTTGTCAAATATTGCGACATGGCTGTTTTCAGGATAGGTGATGGAAGTTCCAGCAGATTCTGAATTGGGAGAAAATAAAGCTGGTAATGAAAGTCAGAAAATTAATAAACAAGCTTGAGAAGTAAAAGGTAGACAAAACATCAGCAGGAAAATAGGCAAAAGGACTTTGACTGGTTAAATGGGTATATGTTTCAATGAAGAGTCTACCAATTAAGGCTAATGAGCCAAAGCCATACATTTACAAGTGGCAGAAAGATATGGTTAGAACTGAAACATAGCAAAGAGGGCAAGCGCATTGTTGATTGATCTGAGGGTTTTCAAAACAAGGAAGATTTTTTATGTTTGAAAAGGTAACAATTACAGATCATTCCTCCTTGTGGTTGTAGAATGATCAACAAACAAGCCCATCTGCCTTGGACTACAGAACGAAAAAATGTGGCAGAATGCGTTAAGAACTCTTAGAAGTTGAAAGAGAAAATGGGCAAACTTTCAAAGGTCTAAATGATTAGAGCAATAAGAGGAGAGTTCAATTTCTCTAATATTAAAGCAAAAGGTATGAAATGCACAGAATTTTCAAAAGGCGTTCAGAATGTTGGGACCTCAGAATGGTAGTTCCGAGCCAGTTTTAATTTTAGGGAGTGAAAAAGGTATGAGTAGATAGATTATGGTTTTAATGGTAATTATAATTCAGTTAAATTTAGCATTATATCAGAAAAGGATAAATTTGAACCAGAATTAAAGGTTCTTAATTTGGGACAGTTACTACGATTCACCTGAAGTATACTGTAAACAATTACTTTAAAGTCAATTAGACAAAGCATTAAGGAGATGCAAAGGTTCAGAGCAAATATGTTGCCACAAAGAAAAAGGGTGTGGTTATAGATCAAACAGTATTGCTGATTTGATCCGTGTCTGGTTTTGCTGATGACCGTTCCATAATCCATGTCAGGTTTTTCACACCACCACCTTGTGGTATGCAGGTAGCCATGATGTTTTTTTTTGTTTTAACTTACGATTCGAAGCCTTCGGTACTCATCTCGATGGTCTCTGTATGTATACAAATTAAAGTACTTGTTATGATATATGACTCTGTATCATAAGTACTTTGCACATGGTGTCAGAAGTGAGATCACGTGGAATGTGATTGTGAAGATCCAAAAACACGTCAGACCCAGCCCTGCTGGACTTCTCCATGAGCTCCTTTGCACTGCCGACAGCTCGCTCAGCCAGCCCGTTCGACTGGGGGTACTCCGGAGTGCTGGTGATGTGTCTAAAATCCCATTCCTTTGCAAAGTCCTTGAAACGCTGACTTGTGAATAGGCCACTATTGTCAGACATGAGGGTTTGAGGTACCCCGTGGACCGAAAAATGCCTCGTAAGTTTCTTGACGACCGCCGCAGCGGAACCTGTGGGGTGCAGATCGATCTAAAACCACTCGGAATAAAAGTCAACCAGAACCAAGTATTGGTTGCCACGTCAGTCGAAAATGTCAGTAGCCACCATAGGCCACGGCAAGTCAGGATGTTTCAAAAGGGGCTCTTTCTGTTGATGTGGAGCCATGCGGTTGCACACATCGCGGGACTGCACCCTCTGGCGTATATAATCTGACATTATATGGTAGGCCAGAAAAACATGCTCTTTGCTCGTTGCACCGTAGCTTCAGAACCAGGATGACCTCCATGTATGGCATCATACTTCTGTTGGAAAGAAGCTGGGATCACTGCCTTATAGCCCTTTTTGATAACCCCACCTTCAATGGCCAGTTCATCTCCGACAGAAAAGTAAGACTGAACAGAAAGCGGAAGTGAATGCTGATTGCCAGGCCATCCGTGATTGATGACTGAGGCGAGCATGTGCAAGGTGGCATCTTCTGCCGTGCGAAACACTAAAGTACCAGATATGAAGGATGAGTGAAATCAATTACCATGACCTCAAACGTGTCTATTTCTGATGTGTGCTGGGCGCTCGACCTCCTGGGAGCACGGGATAATGTGTCAGCCAGATACATGTGCTTACCCTGCTTGTAAGTGAGAGAGATATCATACTTGTTGAGCTGCAGCATCATTCTTTGCAGCCGCGCTGGAGAAGCATGTATAGGCTTGTTTAAAATGGTAACCAAAGGTTGGTTGTTGGTCTCTCCAATAACAGCCTTGCCAAGAATGTAATCGTTGAATTTGACACATGCAAAGACCACCGCCAGTAATTCCTTCTTGATCTGAGCATATCTCGTCTCCGTGTCCATCATCGTCCTGGAGGCAAAAGCAACAGGCTGCTCATCCTGCGGACATGCTGCACCGAGGCCGTACTGAGATGGGTCAAAGTAACAGGTTTATTGACATCGTAATAAGCTAGGGTAGGTGGGCATTACATCTGACATTTTAGAGTGTCAAAAGCATGTTGCTGCAGTTCGTGCCATGTCCAGGCAGTGTCCTCGTGAGTAAGCTGCTGCAAGGGAGCCGAGATCTCGCTGAAGTTAGGAACAAATTTTCCGAGGTAATTGACCATGCCCAGAAATCTCTGCAGGCCTGCAGCATCAGCCAGTCTTAGAAGGATCCACCTTGAGAACATCAGCCGTGAAAATATGCCCTATGACGCTTACCTGGTTAACACGGAACTGACATTTTTGGGGAACTAGTTTTAAGTTCACTTCCCTGGCACGCTCGAGTACCCTCTTCAAGTTGACATCATGTTGTTCCATGTTCTTTGCCACTAACAATGATATCGTCCACGATGATAGCACAAGGGTATCCATCACAGTTGCTCCATGGAGCGCTGAAACACCTCACTGGCTAAACTGATGCCAAACGGCATGCGTAAAATTCTGTAGCGGCCGAAAGCAGTGCTGAAGGTGGTACGCATAGATGATGCATGATCCAGGGGAACCTGCCAGAAGGAGCTCTTGGCGTCTAATACAGAGAATACCGTTGGCTTACCCATTTGGGCAGCTACCTCCTCCACGGTACGCATGGGGTGATGGGGCCTTTTGAGTGCGGTGTTTAGCTCCCTCTGATTAATATATAAATGAATCTCCTGTTTATTCTTCTTTGTAGCAGCCACCATCGAGGACACCCAGTCCGTGGGTTCTGACAGGCTTGATAACTCCCAATGCCACCATCCTGTCCAGTCCGGCTTTGACCCGGTCTCTCATGGCAATAGGCACACGCTGAGCAGGACGAACCACAGGACGCACTTCCGGGTCTAAAGACATAGAGTAAGTTATTGGTAGCTTGCCAAGTTCTTCAGTGAAAAGATTGTGGTCATCCATGAGAATACACTGTGTAGAATCCGAACTGTAGTTAGTTGATGCACAGCCTTGCTAAAGGTAACCAGTCACATATCTTTTCAGGCATCATAGCCTAAAAGTGGAAAAACATTGTGGTCGACGACATAGAATCGCAACCTGTATGGTTGAACCCCTAAGTGGCACTGCAGCTTCACAATACCGACCATATTGATCTCGCTTCCCCAATATGCGAGAAGAGCAAGTACTTTGCACAATGGTTACTAACTAGGAGCCCCCTAAATAAGAAATAATTTCTAGGCAAGCCTACTGAAGGAACCTCAATGGCCATCAATAGAGGCAGGATAGTCATAGTAATCAGGAAGACATATGAAATACATTAGTAAATGAATACCATAAAAGCTGCAGATGCGAGAGATGTGAAATTAAAAACCATCTGACAAAGCGTCTCAGACCTGAAACATTAACTCTGTTTCTCAACCCGCAAATGCTGCCCGACCTGCTGAGTTTCCAGCATTTTCTGTTTTAAAATGTGACAATTTATAATTTTGCCTAAAAAGTTCAAATTCAGAAACTCACTGCATGACCAATTTATGCAGTTTCATTCCCCGACTCTTCTAATTGGCAGAGCACAGAACTTACGCTATAATGTATAAAATAACAGTTGTTGCAGGAGAAGTAAATGTATAGTATTGTTACCACATTACAGGAAGGGTGTAGTTGCATTCAAGTGATTACAGAGGAGCTTTGCTGATTGTTAACTAGACCTGAAAATAATCAGCAAAGAAAAAAGATCTGAAAAAAAAGTCCAGGAGAAATTTATATCAACTGACGTAATTAGGAATTTGGAAGTTACTCTTCAACAGGTTGTGCAAGCAGAACCCCTATCATCATTAGAAACATAGTGGGAGAAATATTAGAAGCACTGTTGCTGATAAGCGTTAGATAGCAAAATAAAGCAGAAATAGGCACAACACAATGAACATTCCCCTTCTTTGCAGTTAATTTACACAAAAGCACACAGTTATATGATCAGGATGATGTCTCTTTTAACGGGAAGGATGAGAATCTTGCAGAGCAGCTAATACTCATTTCCAGAAATTCAATGTGATTCCAAACACTTTCCTTGCAACCAGAATGGAGGCACTGTAGCTAAACAACTCTAAAGTTTTTCAAAAAAGCATCCAGTTGAAAACATGCTATTTATCTTTCATAAAATTGTATCATTTAAACTACAGAACACCTAAAGATCACATACATAAAAACTAACATCACCAATCATACAGATAGCCTAGATACTATTGACTAAATAACGATCAGAAGTATGACGGTATCTGCACATTAGGTTATTACTATCTAGCTTTATACTTTATATTTGACTGATGCCAAGTGAGAGGTTTGAAAGATTTCAATTTCAGGACTCAAGCACACAATTATCCATCAGTCTGCTTGACTGGCATTCCATCCATTCCCATAAACATTTACTAATACCCTTTGGAAGCAGCTTCCCTTGGTTGGCCAGTTACTCACCAAAACTATTCCTACACCTCTTCCAAACCGCAAACTTCACCAAAATGGAAATGGGCTGCAAGCAAGCAGGGATACCACTACCTGCAGACTCTGCTCCAAGTTATACACCATTTAAATCTGTAAATATACCTGTTTCTTTATAGTCACATATTTCAAATCCTGGAACTCATACAGGAACAGGCCATTCAGCCCACAATGTCTGTGCCAAATATGGCAAACTGATCTCCTCTGCTTAATGTGAATCATATCCCTCCATTCCCGGCATGTCTGACTGCATATCTAATATCTTCTTAAATGCTTCTCGTAGCTACATCCACTACCACCCAACAGCGCATTCCTGGCACCCACCACTCTTTGTAAAAAAAGTGTCCCACATTTCCTTTCGACAATGCCCCTCTCACCTTAAAACTATGATCTTTAGTCTTTGACATTTCCCCCTGGGGAAAAAAAGGTCCTGATTGTCTCTCATAGATTTTATGTACTTCTATCAGGTCTCCCCTCCCCTCAACCTCCAAGAATTGTAGGAGGATCTCAGTGGAAAGAATGCCCAGCCGAAAATGGTAATAGCTCATCATCAGATTCTCAAGGACTATCAGAGATGGACAATAAATGAAAGCTTTGTCAGCATTAGCCATATCCCATTAAAAACATATCTGGTTTAAAGTTCTCAAAGTTGCTGACATAAATAACACAGCTTTAATTAGTGCAATTGAATTAATTACCGAAATGTGATGCAAGAATGATACAGGCAACATAATCTTAAAAAAAAATTTTAAAAGATTAATGATAACCCTAGGACTTGTAATCATCTTAAAAATAGATTTCTTAATAAATGGCTCCAATCAAACAAACTCATAACTAGATAAGAGACAAGATACCGTAGATGCTAGAATCATGAGCAAAGAACAAACTGCAGGAGGAACACAGCAGGCCAGGTGAATCTATCTGAAGGATCCCAATCCAAAACGTCCAGTCCAATTCCCCCCACAGATGCTGCCTGACCCGCTGAGTTCCTCCAGCGGTTTGTTTTTTAATCAAAATTGTAATGTTGGTAATTCTAGTTACAAGATTGATGACAATATTCTGAAAATCATAATAACTAGAGCCAGGATGGTTAGGCACTCAAAAACTCTGAAAATTAATAAATAAAATTACAAAAAAGGCACGAAAATGGCATTTATTGACAAAAAAGGCATAAAAGCATTTATTTCCACCACCAAAATATGGTTAAAAATAATAATATAAAGGTATACTACATTAAATGACCAAAGTTGCTTGGTTGCACATAATTACTAGCATTTTTTTCAAATTATCTGGTGTTAAACTATGCCGTCTGTAAGACAGAATATGCTTCAGTTGTGAAAAACTTCTTTCTACCTCAGCTGAGGTCACTGGTGCATACCCGAAACAAGCTACAGACTATATTCATATCGATATCTTGTGCATTACAAGTACCTTTGAGAACTTTAGCTATGTTTAGTATTTCTTCAAGATCTTTGTTAGCTAAAATCACTCTCACACATTTTCCTTGCATGTCTTTACCTACATAGCCAGGAACTTTACGAATATCGTCAGTTACTTTGTTGAAAACCTACAAGTTATTCACTAATGTTTCGCCACGTTGCTCAAGGGAAGTTTGTGGGAAGTTTGCAAAATTGGAAGCAATAAATAGATTTTGGAGAAGACTGAACCAGCGGGCAGCTGCACAAACGAATGAACGACCGATGGTGGCGCCCCCGGTTTCGCCCCGGTGGTGGAAATGTTCTTGTAATTTATACTATGTTAACATGTTAATAATAACATTAATATTAACGTGTTTACATAAAAAACGTAATTATAATCACGGTACAACTAGAGAAAATAGCACAACATTTTAGCAAAACGGCAAAAAAAGGCTGATTTAGGCACTCGATCGTGAAAAGGGCATTATCTTGGTGAAATCATCAAAAAAAGGCATGAAAAGGCACTTATGGCAAAATCCTGGCTCTAATAATAACTATATCATCAGGTGCAAGACAGCAGAATTGGGATTGGAGTGAAGTGGTGGGCGGATCTGGTGGGAGGATAAAGAAAAGGGGAAGTAATAATCATGCCAACAGGAGCTTAAAAGTCATTTCTATAGGTAAATAAATGATGCTGTGGTACCCTGGAAAAGAGGAGCCAATAGCTGAATGCAGATGCAGTGTGTCTTTACCAGGCATATTGAAAAGTGATGATGCTTGTGCATCAATTTTGGACTAGAGTGTGTTGCAAAAACGGCTGAGTGTTTTCCCCACAGGCAATACATGAATATTGACTTCTCTCCTCCCTTCCCCCATTAGCTGTGCTGAGTAGATATACGTTTATTGAAAGCTATAATGGAAGTCTGAGGGTCCCCTGTCCTGGGGCCAGAAGAGAAGATGAGCTATCACTTCATGTAATGGCAGCCCCTCTGTGACAGACCTGACCTACATTTTTTCTCCTCTTACTCACAACTGTCTGCCTATGCTTCAAGAAGATGTTTAAGCAGCAAGCTCGGCATGCTTGGTTAATATTATAGTAGATTTGAGTTTAACTCCCCTCATTGCCGATGACTATTATATAAACTGAATAATAATATATTTTAATCTAAGATTCTCACTACAATAATATTCACAACCATTATCCATAGATTATATGGAAATAATTTATTTGTAAAGATTTACACAATTATAAATTATGTTGTATCCTCAATTCAGAGTTGGTGAACACACAATGACACATACATAAAAATAAATGCAGATAGCAGGTTAGTAGAAATATTCAACAAGAAGGTTGCTCTCATCATAATTGTACATCAATTATTTATTATTTTATCTGTTCTTGAGGAGCCTCTTCTAATTTAAGTGATACTGAATTGATGACTTAGAAAGCTGCAGCCTTCACAAAGCTTCTCGGCAGAACCTACCACGACGCTGCAGGTCATACTCTCTCTTTGTCTCTTCATTCCCTAGTATTTTCCACGCCTGATCAACTTCGATGAACCTCTGTGCGCGCTCCTCAAGTTCTCCCGCTGGCACATCTGCACTCTGTTTATCTGGATGATACTGCCAATCAGAAGGGAAGAGGTTGGAGGAGAGAGAAAAAGTTGATAGTGAAAAAAAAATCAATAGTGCTAACTCGGATTTTATTCTGTTGAATGCAGCGTTAAGCAAGGTAAGTTGAGAACACAACTCAAGAACATTAGGCTTGAGGGGCTGCACCTAGATTAATTAAAATCACAGAAGTCACAGCCATCGATGTCACAACCTGCTCAGACAGCTTTTTTTGGATAATTTGCAGTTGGCGCTGTTGGCATTATGGACAATTTACCAATAGAAGCTGTGAACAAGAGAAATTAGAAATAAAGAAGTGCAGTGAATGTGTGAATGAGGAAAAACACACGTGGCTAATCAAAATATCTAAAAAGCATTATTTTAAACAGTTAGTAAATGCAAGTAAAAGCTACTTAACTAGATATAGCAACTAAGAGCATTCAGATAGCATTTATATTCAACGCAGAAATTTTAAGTAACACATTATTCAGCAAAACAATTAGAAATATAATACATAATTGTAAATAAATTTGAGTTCTCTTGCATTAGGGTAAAAATCTAACACTGGGAGAGGCTTTAACTGTCAGTTTATAATTGATTTTGCAGCAATAAATAATAAGTCAAGCCTGTTTTATCTTTCACCCTATTAATGTCACATCTTATAGCTTCTGATGAGGCCTGACATTAGCACAGCTAAACCATATTAAGGACCTATCCTTCTAGTGCAATGATAAAGCCCTGCTCATACTGTATTACATTTGAGAGAACACCAATAATTAAAACAGAGTGTGGTCTCCTTATCTACATCCCACTAAATTAATTACTAGTCATAGTTTATACGCTTTAAAATGTAGTTTTAGGGCGTGTGAATGCTGCTTGACTTTCTCTTGTAATAATAAAAATGGTCTGCCACAAACAGGTTGCTGACATGGAGCACCTCTCATTTGGCATTTAACTTGTATTTCTTTGTCCTTTTTTTGTGAAACTACCTGTGCAGCATTTAATTAAAACAAGAGCACATCTGCTAGTCGTTTAAGCTTCTGTAATCCACTAAATTCTTCTTTTGTGATTAAGGTACGGAATCAATTTACTTAAAGGCATTGAGCACTATATGTGAGAGTAACTACATAAACTTCATGTAAGCAGAATTATATTGATTCCTAAGAAGTACAGACTGAGTTTCACCAGAAGTGTCAAGATTTTTAAAACCGAATTACCTTTGAACTCAACAAACCTCTTTGGTTCTTACTAAATGATTCAATTTTCTTTTCTGTTCAATTTTATCTACTCAGTCGTCAGGGTGGTAACTGTCTCATCACACCATTCACACAATACAATAATGAAATGCTTTTAATCACATTTTACCCAAGTTTAAGAAACCTCAGATGAGCAATGGGCGTTTCAGCTGCCAGTCATAATTAGCGCTTGATTTGGATTTCACAAGTTACATTAAAAGGAAAACTAAAAATTCTACAATGGTATCAGTTAAGCCTGCAAGGATTGGATTTGCTCAGTGAACCATGCAGCTTTCATTAATGTCGTAGTGCACACTCACACATTGACTTTGTGGTCAATGACATGATCACTTCTTGTACAGGAAATCAGTAACATCAAAACACACCAGAGTCTTTATAACACTCATGTAGAATCTTGCTCTGTGGGTAGAATATACTGTTACCTTGCCTGAATATCAAGAATTGGCCAGTTAACTCCAGTTAACCTTTAGAATTTTTAGAATGTGTGCTATGCATAATAGAGATATATTTATGATCATATTGCATTGTCATTTTGTTGGCACACATTGGCCAAAGTAATAATTTTAATACTGAAAACCAACTAAGTTTCAAGAGAAGATAACATTGTCAAGTTAGTCTTTCAGAGTTATATAGCATCGAACCAGACCCTTCTGCCCACCATGTCTAAGTCAATCATCAAGTACCTATCAATAATCCCATTTACCAACAACTGGCCTATTGCCTACTATGCCTTGGCAATTCCAATACTCATGCAGATACTTTTTAAATTTCGTCTCCGCCTCTATCATCCTCCTTCCTGCACTGCTTTCCAGATTCCAACCACCATCTGGGTGAAATAGTTCTTCTTCAAATCCCTTATAAACCGTTTACTCAGTTTACATCTATGGTTTATGGTCTTAGACACCATTGCTATGGGGAATAATTTCTTACTATTTACTCTGTCTATACCTTCCATCATTTTAAATATGTTTATCAGATCACCTCTCAGCACCCTCTGCTCCAAAACAAGCAAATTCAGCCTATTCAGTCTGTCCTCACAACTGAAACATTCCATCTCTGGCACTTCCAATACTTCAGGTAAGTGAGTTTCAAGGGCATTGGTTTATTATTGTTTAGTTTAGTGATACAGCGTGAAAACAGGCAGTTCGGTCCACTGTTTGGCCAACCAACGATTATCTGTACACCAGTTCTATCTTATACGTTAGGGGCAATTTACAGAAGCCAATTAACCTACAAATCAGCATGTCTTTGGAATATGGGAGGAAACCAAAGCACCCGGAGAAAACCTCTGCAGTTACAGGGAGAATGTACAAACTTCGTACAGACAGCACCCGTAGTCAGGATCAAACTCTGGCGCTGTAAGGCAGCAATTCTACTGTTTCGGTATTATATGTCCGACAATAGCTATACAGACCGTTATAGTGTTTCATCCAAAATGACATCACCTCTGAACTACTGTAAATCGGTGAGACCAAGCGCAGGCTTGGCGATCGCTTCACCCAACACCTCAGCTCAGTTCGCAATAACCAACCTGATGTCCCGGTGGCTCAGCACTTCAACTCCCCCTCCCATTCCGAATCTGACCTTTCTGTCCTGGGCCTCCGCCGTTGCCAGAGTGAGGCCCAGCGCAAATTGGAGGTAATAGCACCTCATTTTTCGCTTGGGTAGTTTACACCCCAGCGGTATGAACATTGACTTCTCCAATTTCAGTTCGTCCTTGCTTTCCCCCTCCTTCCCCTCCACTTCCCTGCTCTCCCACAAGCCTACTGTCTCCGCCTCTTCATCCCCCCCCCCAACATCAGTTTCCACACCACTCTGGAGGCATATTCCAGGCAACGATCACTGTATTAAAAAAAACATTCCCTATCGCACCTTAGAGCTATGTATTCTAGTATTTGATATTTCTATCCTGGGAAAATGACATACATTACGATTATTTACCTATGCCACTATATGCTAAAATATGCGTTGCAGCTAATATTTATGGGCACTTTTGCTCATAGGTACGCAAGAAACCACTCAAGTGTAAATTTTACAATTATTGTTCGATTTCTTTCTTTTAAAACCTACATCCATGCATGCTGTATCACAGCAAGCAGCAGTGTATTTGAGAAAGGATTACAATTGTGGTATATCCAATCCCGTAGTTTATACATATATCAGATAAATTTGTATGTAGAACTCAAGAGAAATTTATGTATATTGAGGTCCATTTAAATTCATAGCACATGGTTTTGAATATTCTTTTTAATGGCAATGGTAACTATAAGCACACACACACACACACCTGCAATATTGTACAATTTAAATGTGTACATTGCCTGTTCAGGGTTAAGGGTCCTTGAGGCTTTTCTTACTTGTTTTCCTTGATATGGAATCATAGAATTCATTTATTCTCAGTTTTTAGTTCTAGTTCTGATAAGAGAATGCCATTCTCCACCTTTCTCCAGAAATTGCTGGATAAAAGTAAAAACAGCTAAGTGACAACACTTTTGAAAATGCATCCCTTGGTATAAGGTAGGCAAGTCTCATTGACATCACTACACAAATACAGATGAAACAAATTAATGATAGATTCGCAAGTACAATCAGAAAATTAATGATAAGGCATGTTTAATAAATTACTTTCAGACCCTCCACCAAAGAAGCTCAACTCCATTCAAACCAGGTTTGATATGTCTATATTCTATTTTTAGCTCAACAGGAGAATGGAGGGGGCAAATTGCATTATTTTTTAGTCCTCAAAGCAAGAGGAGGAGGGGGGGGGGGGGGGGGGTGGGGGGTGGGAATATGCCCCTGCACAGTTGGGGGCTATGGGTGTGCTGGAATATTGGGGAACAGGCGAGTGGTAGAATATTGTGTTGGGGCACAGGTTCCCTTGGGGGACCAGGCCTCTCGTGTGACCCAGTTTGGTGGGGGGGGGGGGGGGGGGTTGGGGTGGGGGGGTGTGTGTGTGTGTGTGTGTGTGTGTGTGTGTGTGTGTGTGTGTGTGTGTGTGTGTGTGTGTGTGTGTGTGTGTGTTTTTATGACCAAACGGTACACTGTAGCGCTAAAATGTTTGCACCACCTTACTTACCTTTGTCCCGTCGTTGTTCCTATAAAGTTTCTTTTAGATTTGATATATTTCACAAGTTATTCATGATTTTTAAGTTTAAAAACTCAAGTTTAACAAGATTTTTACTGCTAAATCCGATTTCTTCCCCTCATGATTTTATACATCTCTGTAAGATCATCGCTCATCCTCCTGCGCTCCAAGGAATAGAGACCAAACATACTTAACCTCTCCCCATAGCTCAGACCCTCTAGTCCTGGCAACATCCTCATGAATCTTCTCCGAACCCTTGCAAGCTTGACAATATCTTTCCTCTAACATGGTGCCCAGAACTGCCAGAATACTCTAAATGCGGTCTCACCAATCTCTTATACAACTCCAACATTACCTCCCAGCCTCTATACTCAATACTATGACTGATGGCCAATGTGCCTAAAGCCTTTTGACCACCTTATCTACCTGCGACTTGACCTTCAAGGAACCATACACCTGCACTCCTAGATCCCTCTGTCTACAACACTCCCCAGAGACCTCCCATTCACTGTGTAGGTCCTGCCCTTATAAGATGTCCCAAAATGCAACATTGTACTAAGATGCTGTTCCTCCAATTTACATTTAGCCTCACTCTGACAATGGAGGAGGCCGAGGACAGAAAGGTCAGTGTGGGAATGGGGATTTAAGTGTTTAGCAACCTGTAGATCAGGTAAGGCCAGGCAGTCTGAGAGAAGGCATTCAGCTAAACGATCAGCCAGTCTACGTTTGGTCTCATCAATGTATAAGAGTCCATATCTTGAACAACAGATAGAGTTTGCAGGAGGTGCAAGAGAACCTCTGCCTAACCAGAATGGACTGTCGGTGTCCCTGGACAGTCGTGAGAGGAGGTATAGGGTTAGGTGTTGCATCTCCTGAGGTTGCAGAAGGTACCTAGGGAGGGGGGGGGGGGGGTGGGGGGGAAGGGAGGAGTTAACCAGGGAGTTGCGGAGGGAACAATCTCTGCGGAAGGCAGAAAGGGGTGGAGTTGGGAAGATATGACGTGGTGGGATCCCATTGGAGGTGGCGAAAATTGAAAACGTTTTTCAATGTCTTACCTCGACGGAGATGCAATTTTTTTTCTGTATTGTATCTCCATCCCCAATGTGGCCTAACATCGTGGAGTGGTGCAGCCTTTCCTGGAGACTGACCCGGCGTTTCAACCGCGGGCGTGGCGCGGACCTACCATCGTGGAGGCTGCGATCCCTTTGCCGGGGATCGGCTGTGGAGAGCTCCAGCCGCGGGCCTGTGGACTTTAACATCATGGAACCTGCGGACCCTGGTTAGGTAACTCCAATGCGGAGAGTTTCAACCGTCCCGACGCGGGAGTTTCGATCACTCCGACGAAAGGGGTTTGGATCACCGGATGCGGGAGTCTTGATTGCCCCGACTGCAAATGGTTCGACAGAATAAAGAGGGAGAAGATTGGACTTTATTACCTTCCATCACAGTGAGGAATGTGGGGAGCCGCTGTGGTGGATGTTTATGTTAACTTTTATTTTACATGTGTGTCTTGTTGCTTTTTACTTAGTATGGCTGTATGACAACTCAAATTTCATTGTACTTTAATTGGTACATGTGACAATAAATTAACCTTGAAACCTTGACTCTGTCCCTATTGCGACTAGATGGAGGGGGAGCAAAGGCGGAGCTGCGGGGAGGGCCTCATCTATGATGGAAGAGGGGAACCCCTGTTCCCTAAAGAATGAGGACATCTCGGATGTCCTGGTATGGAACACTCCTTAAAGAATGAGGACATTATGGATGTCCTGGTATGGAACACCCCTAAAGAATAACAACATCTCGGATGTCCTGCTTGCAAAGGCATCACAGGCAGATTGCCTCAATTAAACACACAAAAACATAATTATCCATAACATTTCCAAAAGACTGCAAAAAAAACAAGATGTTGGTGCAAAACACAAGTCTATGGTAATATAAAAGATGGCTTGTAGTGTTCTGTTGTCGAGGATGGGTTAAGGTTGTGCAGTTTGATGCAAGAACCTGATAGTTACAGCTGTTCCCTAACCGGCCTGTGGGACATCAGGCTTCTGTACCTCATGCCCAGTCATAACAATGAGAAAAGAGCGTAGCCTGGATGGTGGGGATTCTTGATGATAAATGCCATCTTTTTGAGGCAGAGCTTCACGCAGATGTTTTCTACATGTAGAAATTTCAAACAAATGTACTAAAACAATATTTATTACCTATTTGATGCTTAATGTATACTGAAATGGTGTAAAAAACTTGTTCAAATGAAATATGGAGGTCTGTTATTTGCACCCAAGCATTCATCTACACCTCGCCCTGTGGGCACATTGGTTCAACTGGTCCTAATTAGATAAAATGTTCTGTCAACACTTTCATGCTTTTCTTTCTTTAATTGATCATCCTGTCAAATTAATAAGACTGCAGCAGGATCGCAGTATTCCCCAAGCAACATAGCCTGTTAACTGCTGAGAGAATAAACTATTGAAATGTCACAAGGTAACTGTACTTGTCCAAGATTAGAAGCAGCACTAAAGGTTAATTACCTGCCCTGCTTAATTCTATATTGAAATGGAGTTTTGTAATTTCTTGATCTATTTATAAGTGATTGAGATTGAATGTACATGGTCTTTTTACATTGAAACACTTTGTCAGCAACTAATTATTTCCAGGGATGCAGTCAGACATTACAAAATCATTTTTTCTGCACAGCAAAATCCCACACATCAACTGAGATGACCGAGTAGTTAATCATGCATAGCTGATGTGCCTGAGAGAAGGTTGACCAAGATATCAAGATTATTAAGCTCTTCCATTAGTTAAAAGATGTTACAGCATTTCCCCAAACATATAACTTCTGCCACTTAAAAGGCCAAGGACTGTAGTTCCAAAGGAATATCACAACCCTCAATTTCCCATCCAAATGGCACATTACTTGGCTATTTATTATGCTTTTCCTGTATCAACAAGGAGTCTGCCTAAATCTTGTAATGTTTGCCTGAAATTGCTCTACAAAAGTACATTAACTATAGAAATTGCAATGTTTCAAAAACAAACATCCATGAACATAAGATAATCTGACATTCCATGTTCAGAATTATAAAATGAATGGCATAAATTGGTCAAAATGGAATTTAAGTTTAGGATAAGGAAGCAACTTCATACTCATGAGAATGAGGGACAGTAATTGTGACATTCAACACAAACCTCAGGGATTATATTGGAGTTTTCAAATGTTGCAGTGGTTAGCAGTAAATTGCTGCACTCTTGTAAGTAAATTCTTACCATATATCTAGAAATGTGTCAATATACTCTTTCAACTTAGAACTGTGGAGAATCCACAATTAAATAGGTGACTGTGTGTGTGTGTGTGTGCGTGTGTGTGCGCATGCGTATTCGCATCTTCTCGAAAAAACGACGCGCTAACGGTAAAATGTTCACATATTCCGGTAGAGATTTATCCTGTGGATTCCAAAATCGTCTTATCTGAATAATTCATGATTTTTTCTCGAATTCTTAATCAAAATATTCACAAATCTGAAGAAAATTTGAAAACAAAAATGGCTGGCTTTGGCTGATGAGATCACAATGGATCTGCCTGCCTGCCGTCCTTGCTGTGCTGCGAGTGACGTCATCCCTGCCCCACCACTCCCTCTCCCCCCATTATTCAAAAGTCAGGCTGTCGACTGAAGACCACAGCTGAAGACTGCGCTGCGAGTGAAGAGCGAGCAAGTGGGGCCCTGTACTAGAGCTCTCGGGTCAGTCTCTGGCCGGGTCGGTCGGTCTCGGGTTGGGTCCCCCGCCCCCCTCCTCCTCCTCCCCCCGTCCTCTTCCTCTCCCCCCCCCGCACCACTCTCCTCCTTCCCCCTCTCTCCCCCCATTCTCTCCCCCTCCTCCTCCTCCCCCCTCCCCCACATGGCCTCTCTCCCCCCCTCCCTCCCTCCTCCTCCTTCTTCCCCCTCCTCCTCTTCCACCCTCATTCCCTCTTCCTCCCCCCTCCTCCTCTCCCCCACTCTCTTCCCCCCTCCTCAGCCCCCATCCCCTCCCCTCTCCACTACCCCCCTCTATCCTCTCCCCCCCCCTTGTCCACTCTCCCCATGTCTAGTATACTCATAATACTCTCATTTGTTCTCTTCCGATTTGCGTTGTTTTTAAATTTGCACAAAAACGGTACCCGATAACACTACGATTTTTCGCCAATTTACTCGCCATTCCACTGTGCTGCAAGTGCATCGTTTTATTCCGATCGGTGAAATATCACAAAGGTTATTGGTTTGTAATTTGCCTGGATGGCGACGCCCCTTCCAGCACCTGCTGTCAATCACCGGCGGCGAGAATAAAGCTGAAGGAGCGGAGTGTGGGCGGGTGGCTGTGTTCCGCGGGCGGGGGCTGTGTTCGCAGACGGCAGCGACCACCACAACGAACCGGTAGCAGATGAGTACAGGCAGGCCAGGGAGCCGCTGAGTGCGACAAGCGCCAAGGATGGGAGCCGCTGAGCCAGTCCGGAGCCGGTGAATGCAGCCGGAGCCGGGGCCGTGTGCCGCTGAGCCCATACACCCCTCTCCATCACACACAACCCTCCCCCACACACACACTCCCCCCCTTCCTCACACCCCCCCCCCCACATCCCCCCCCCCCCCCACATCACCCCCCCTCCCCCACACACCCCCCCTCCCCACACCCTCCCTCCCCCCCCCCTCCCCCCCCCCGCACAAACACCCCCTCCCCCCCGCACACACACCCCCTTCCCCTGCCGCACCCCCCCCCCCCCCGCACGCACACCCTCTCCCCCCCGCACACACCCCCCTCCTGAAGCCGTCCCCTCCCGTCTGCAGGACGCTCCCAGCCTGAAGCTGTCCCCCTCCCCCGGCTACAGAACGCTCCTGCCGTTGCGTTGGGGGAACAGATGTGTGGTGGAATATTGCATTGGGGAATGGGTTGCATTGGGGGACCAGGCCTCCCATTTGACTGGGACCCAACGGGTCCCACTTAGTCGAGTAATTTTATAAAGTTATCCTATTGTTTAGAACTACAAAGCATCATGGTACAGGTTTCATCACAGATTGCAAGAGTTCAAGTGTAAAGATGATCATCCTCATCACCTTCTATGAACAACCAGGATGAGAGGATCTGCCCTTGTGCCAAAAATGTATATTTAAACATCTGTATGTTTAGGTAGACAAAAAATGCTGGAGATACTCAGCGGGTGAGGCAGCATCTAGGGTCTCGACCCAAAACATTGCCTATTTCCTTCGCTTCATAGATGCTGCCTCACCCGCTGAGTTTCTCCAGCATTTTTGTCTACCTTCGATTTTTCAGTATCTGCAGTTCCTTCTTAAACATCTGTACGTTTAGAATAATTTGCTTCAGAAATTATTTGAAAGCTGGCAGAGATAAATTCCGGTGAAGCAAGGGGATGAAAGATTATCAGGAGAAGGCTGGAATGCACAGCTGAATTCACAATCAGATCACCAAAGATCGTATTGAATAGCAGAGGAAGCTTGAATGCCTGAGTGGTCTACTCCTGCTTCCGATTTGTACAGCATTTTATGACCAGCAAATTCCCATTCTGAAACAAATGTGTTAAAAGTTCAGAACCTTTATAATAATTCAGAACATGGGGCCACAGTTTAAGAATAAGGAGTAAGCCATTTAGAGCGGAGACAAGGAAACACTTTTTCTCACAGAGAGTTGTGAGTGTGGAATTCTCTGCCTCAGAGGGCAGTGGAGGCAGGTTCTCTGGATACTTTCAAGAGAGATCTAGATAGGGCTCATAAAAATAGTGGTCATGGGATATAGGGAGAAGGCAGGAACGGGGTACAGATTGGGAATGATCAGCCATGATCACATTGAATGGCGGTGCTGGCTCGAAGGGCTGAATGGCCTACTCCTGTACCTATTGTCTATTGTTTAAAAATAGTATACATCAATAAGAATCATGTCTTCGCCAGTATGCCAAAGGAGCGTCAATTTCTAGTAGGTTATGGGTTAATCTAGAAAAATAAAACATATTAAACTAAATGTGACTCCTCACACTTAATTTGATTATCAAAATTCCCCAAACTAACACATTTTTTCCAGTTCTACATGATTCTCTATCACAAGCAGTTGCTAATTTCACAGGTTTAAACAGAAGTGAAAACACAGACCGTTAAAATTAACAGTGAAATATACATAAAAATTGTGTAAAACTGGTCCACTAGTTATCTCAATTAAAAAGTCTAGATGTTGTGGATAATACATTTATAAAACATTAACTGAAGTCAATAGCAGTCTTTGAACCAAATGAAATTGTACTCAATTGTAATGATCGAGAGCCCGCCTTATACCATTGTATCATAATTACTGGCTTTCATCAGTCCCAACCTCTTCCTCAGATATTGAACCCACTAACCTGAGGTAGAAGATTATAAATCCCATCAACTGACTTGTGTACAAAATTACAGATTAATATTTGAGTGCAGAACATAATACAGCACTGTTGAAGATCCTGTTTTTTTCTCCAAAAGAGACATTAAACCAAGGTCTTGAAGATGGACATAAAATACCACATGGCCGTATTTCAAAGAAGGGCATACAAATAGTCCCTTGTGTTTTACCTAAGTCACTAAAATAAAATTTAGATTATCTAATAAATCTACTGTTTGTCAGAGTTCACTACTTATCAATTGGCTTTTGCAATCCTCCTATTGGAAAAATATATATTCTTCAAAAAATGCTTTACTGACTAAAAAATATTTTAACTATTCTAAAAGGATTATGAAAGGACATCGGGCAAAAAGAGACCAATTTAAGAGAAACAAATCCTGGCCCCAAACAATCAAATTCCTATTGTGCGGTTGTAAACCACGTGTTTATCGCTAGTTAATTCCATGTCCATTGTTATGGATCCCATGTCTTATTTATGACCATGGAACATGCATTCCATTATCAAGAAAATGCAATGTCATTTTTTTTTAACGATTTTAATTTAGATACTCAGCTAATTTAAAAGAAAAGTAACTTTAATTAATTAATTATAATCTCCAGATTTAGAAGTGGAACATTGCCATTTAAACATGGTATTAAACTAAATGTGACTCTTCTCACAAAATTAGATTATCAAAATTCCACATCAAAATGGATAAAAATGACAATCATAGAATTGAAAATAATTAAATTAGAGTAAATTAGAGGATTATCGTTTCTTCACCTATTCAATATTCTTAAATACGTAAAGTAGATGCGGCTGTAACCTGCAATGCAAAAGGTTGAGGTGTCCAATTATACACGCAAAAAGGTACAGATGGAAGAAAATGTGTATACCACATATTGACCCATTGCTCTATCTTTCTCTGGAAGCCAACAATTATCATCTTGGTGCTTCTGTTCTCTTTCTCTGGAAGTCAGCTATTTGAGGCAGAAGTGGACAACATTGCATAGAAAGGACACCTAACGAGGTTGTTGAAACATTAAAATTAAAAAGCTTTCTGAAATAGTTACTTATTTTTGTTTAAAGTGCATTTTAGTATGTTAATACACATTTCAATAACTACCTGTATTATGCCTTATTGTCTATGAATTTGCAACCGGAAGCGTGTCTTTAATATAATCAAGAGCATGGTATTCTTTTAAACTTAATGTAGGGTGATCGCACCGATCTACATTCTGAACCCCAAGGATATCCTCTCCCAGATTTGATCTGGTGCTAAAATGTCCTTATACCCTGTACAATGATAACCTCCCCACACCAGAATTAAACTGCTGTCATGCCTAGTTCATTTCAAAACACAAAGAAATGCCAAAATAATCACGAAACAAGTCACCAACTGATCAGATCTTGCAACCAGCATCAGTAGAAGGCATATATAGTGTTTGGCATTATCACAGTGGGCAGGTTATTTCATTCCTAATCCAAGGCAGTTAATAAATTATATTCTTGGTGCATCCAAACGAGAATATTTTACCAAGATTGTAAAAGCCATAGCTGGGAATGATGTTGAAATCAATAATATCACACTACTGCCACCTAATGCCTGTGGAAGGATAATTTTTGTGATAAGATAGGCTTGTAAGACAGGCATATACCATATTTATTTGAAGGGTGAGCCTTGTCTTTAGTTACCAACCTAACTATCAATACAAGCCGTTCCAAGTAATGATCACCTGACTTATGGACACACCTATATGCAAATTAGCTCCCCTAATATCATTAAAGTCACAAGTCCAATGGACATTCAAACTTTCATTCCTATGAACAGCAAGACTAGTTTCCCATTTCTTCTCATTTAGTAATTGTTCATTATTATCAGTCTATGTGCTATAGATGTATCATACAATACTACAGAACCATGGTTACCATATCGAGTGATTTGTTTGTATTTTCAGTTACAGACAATATCAATTTATTTGTAAAAATAAAATTGGTAAAAACTTAACTTGTTTGTTACCTGTGAAAGATTTGTAATTTTAAAAAAAAGTGATTGTTCTGCCTGACCAGCTACCATCCAATTTCCCGAGATTACAGCAAGTTTCCAATGAATTTGTATTATAGTTTCCTCATATATTACACGTTATTAAATACACAAAGTAGGTATTACCATAACCTGCAGTGCAAATGTTTAAGGGGACTAGTTTACACACAAAAAGATACAGCATGAGAACAAAATTGATACACACCACCCTAGACTACTTGGCCAATGAATTATAGATGATCTCAAAGTTAAATTTCTAATCTGATTGCAGTTGGTGGCGATCATATTCAGAGATATATTTTCAGATTATTGCTAAAATCATTTTTTAGAAACAGTAAAAGTAAATATTCTGAATTTAAGGATAATCCTTATAACTATACAACTCTGATCTTGTATATGTGTGTGTGTATTTGTGTGTGTTTAATCGCATCTTCTCTAAAAAACGACGTGCTAACGGCAGCATTTTAATATATTCCAATAGAGATTTATCCCATGGTCAAAGATCGGCTTATCTGAAACTTTCATGCATTATTTCTCGAGTTATTAATCAAAACGTTCAAAAATCTGAAATAACGTTGAAAATAAACGGTCTCGCTGATGACGTCACAATGGGTCTGCTCCGCATGGCCTGCTGCTCTGCTTTTCACGCTCAGCAAGTGATGTTCCCCCCGCCCCACGTCTCCCTCCTCCCCCCGTTATTCAAAAGAGACGCACAAAGAACGAGCAAGTCGGGACCATGGACTGAAGACCGAAGATCATAGCTGAAAACTCTCTCGTTCGGGAACCAGCCCTCCCGTGATGCCGCGCCCACCCCCCCCCCACTCCTCAAACTCTACCCCCATCCCTCTCTGCCTCCTCCCCCCCCCCCGCTCCCTCTCTGCACCCCCCGCTCCCTCCCGCCCCCCCTCTGCCCCTCCCTCCCTCTGCCCCTGCCCTCTCTCTGACGCGCCTGCGAGTTGGGAGCTATGCGTGAGTGGATAGGGCGGTGGATGGGGTGAAAGGAGTGAATGAATAATATTAATATAATATCAAGGGGGATGGTTAGTGTGTGTGGGGGGTGTTTAGTGTGTGTGTGTGATGTGTGATGTCACAGGCCGCCCCCCCCCCCCCCCCCCCCCCCCCCTGCAACTGCACGTTGAGGGGACGTGACCCAACGGTCCCCCTTGGTCTAGTAACAAATAAAACTACAGCTGAAGTCAATCTTTTCATGCTGATAATTCACTGCTTTACGACTCAATCTCAACAATGTAGTAATTATTTCAGAAAAAGGAATTAGGTATTATTTTAATTTGTTACTTTCTAAAACAAAGACAATTTTTTTTTTAAACGTGATTGAAAAGTACTGATAATCTGTAAAGCACAAAGAAGATATAAAAATTGTACAAATGCAATTTCTTGCTTTCACTTGACAATAAACTAATTCCTGCCTAATTATTTAGGTGAACAGTCAAAGGACTGGGACCATTAAAAGAGGTTCAAATAGTTTCCACTTCCTAGTCAACAACCCTGCCTCTACGCCACCACCAGGAAAGAAAACTGGATTTGCATCTTATCATCATTCTTGCCGTTTGCAAATAATCTGCACTTATTATAGAACAATTCATAGCATGCAGGCACATTTACTCCAGAACTCAGGTTCCAAATAAGATACATTATAAATGGAAGTTAATTAACTCATTAGAAACTAAGTGTGGATTTTACATGCTTGGTTGTATGAAGTAGCACGGATGAATGTTGTGATCAAGAACATATAAGCTAATCCACATAAGGAACAGAACGTATATTGGTTGCATTTTAAGCTACAAGCATTTCAAAATCCCATTATGATATAGAAACGTGGTTTCAGTCTTCAGGTCTGAAGAGTCTCATTTTAACCAGGTAAACACAAAGGTTGTAGTACCACTGCTGAATAATCACATTTTGCCCCCAGTAGATATTTCTTTAGATCATAGCAATGTGAGAGCTGTACAGAGAGAGAATAGTTTGAAATTATTAAACAGCAGAAAGCTACTTAGCAAAGCTTGGGATCATTAACCAATGTTTACATTTGGCTCATTTCCTTGAACAAAACACCACAAATTAGGCACTACTATAATGCTTTAAAACAATTAACACATGAACACACTGTAGGCTTGCTAATCTGTCAACAGACAATAATGCCTGGAGTCAAGATCAAAGATATGTAAATAATATATCATACTCTCATTGGGTGCTAAATTATTCCATGCATGTTTGATTATGAGAAGAGTGACCACAGTATGCTAGAAATTTACTCAGAATTTGAAACCAGGGCCTTACATCTGAACAATGGAAACTGAAGATATGGGAGAGATGGTTCGGATTGATTGGGAAATCACGTTGCTAAGTATGGTCAAGTCAAGTCAAGTCAAGTCAAATTTATTTGTCACATACACATACGAGATGTGCAGTGAAATGAAAGTGGCAAGCTCGCGGACTTTTGTGCAAAAGACAAACAACTAAACAAACTATAAACACAATCATAACACACATATTCTTTTACATAATAAATAATGGAAGGAAAAACGTTCAGTAGAGTTAGTCGCTGGTGAGATAGGTGTTTACAGTCCGAATGGCCTCTGGGAAGAAACTCCTTCTCAACCTCTCCGTTCTCCTGACCGTAGCAGCTGGAACAGTCCATTGCAGGGGTGGAAGGGATCTCTCATGATATTGTTGGCTCTGGAGTTGCACCTCCTGATGTATAGTTCCTGCAGGGGGGCAAGTGAAGTTCCCATAGTGCGTTCGGCCGAACGCACTACTCTCTGCAGAGCCTTCTTGTCCTTGGCAGAGCAATTCCCAAACCAGATGGTAATGTTCCCGGGCAAGATGCTTTCCACCGCCGCTGCGTAGAAGCACTGGAGGATCCTCGGAGACACTCTGAATTTCCTCAATTGCCTGAGGTGGCAAAGGCGCTGCCTTGCCTTACTCACGAGTGCTGAGGCGTGTGATGCCCATGTCATATCCTCGGAGATGTGGACTCCCAGATATTTAAAACAGTTCACCCTATCCACAGGATCCCCATTTATCCTCAATGGAGTGTACGTCCTCGGATGATGTGCCCTCCTAAAGTCCATGATCAGCTCCTTCGTTTTTTTGATGTTCAAGAGGAGGCTGTTATCCTGGCACCAGAGTGCTAGACCAGCCACCTCCTCCCGGTAGGCCTTCTCGTCGTTGTCTGAGATCAGGCCCACCACCACAGTGTCATCAGCAAACTTAATTATTGAGTTGGAGCTGAACCTAGCCACACAGTCATGTGTGTACAGGGAGTACAATAGGGGACTGAGGACGCAACCCTGGGGCGATCCTGTGCTCAGGGTGAGGGACGTCGATGTATTCCCTCCCATCTTGACTACCTGGGGCCTGGCGGTGAGAAAGTCCAGGACCCAGGCACACAGGGAGGTGTTGAGCCCCAATTCCATTAGCTGGTGTGGACTATCGTGACGAAGGCTGAACTGTAGTCTATGAACAGCATCCTCACGTAGCCCCCCTTCTGGCTGTCCAGATGGGAGAGAGTGGTGTGCAAGACCTGGGAGACCGCATCGTCCGTGGACGACCTATGATGGTGGATAGGTAATAGCTGATATTGAAAGAAATAGTACATTATTTTGTTGAAAAAATATACTCCTTTAAGGGACAAAAATCTAATTGCAAAAGTGAACCATCCATGGCTGGCAGACAAAGTCACAGATAATACTAATTGCAAGAAAGAGATTTAAAGATGTCAGAAAGAACATTAGGCTTGAGAACTGGAAACATTTTAAGAACACCATTAAAAAAATCCAGGAAACTGATAATAATTAAAAATTGGCAAGGAACATAAAAACTTACCATAAGAGCTTCTGGAATTGTGTAGATAGAAAAAAAGATAAGCAAGGGCAAACGTGGGACCCTTACAGGGGCAGGAAAATTTATAATGGTGAATCGGGAATACAGGAATTAAACACTACTTTGTCCTTCTTTTGATGTAACAGAATAAACATCTAATAAGTTTAAGGTACTGAAGGAAATATGTACTAGAGAAGTTGATGAGTCTGAAAGCCGATAAATCACAAGGACCAGATATTCTGCATACCAGAGTTTTGAAAGATGTGGCTGTACAGCTACTGAATGTTCTGGTTACCCTCTTCCAAAGTTTTATTGTATCTGGATTGTTGCTGTGAATTGGAGCGCATCTTATTTGGCACTACTGTTTTTAAGAAAGGAGGGAGGGGAAAAAAAGTTGGAACTACCAGCTTGTTTGCATGATACAATTAAATAAAATATAATTAAAGGTGTCATTGCAGGCTACATTGAAAAGAATGGTTGGATTGCCAACATGAGAGTTTTGAAAGGAAAAAAATGTTTTTTACCAAACTAAGTCCAACCATCTGCCTATTAAAAAACCCTGTACACTTGTATCAATCTATTACCTGAAGTACTCTAGCACTTTGTGTCTTTTCTTGACTAATTTAAAATTGAACTCGGTTTGCTTTATTTATTGTCACATGTACGCTGAAATCCATTGAGGATGTGTCTGGTGGTTGTTATCAGAGAACAAATAAAGACTGGACCGTTGGATTTTCAATTAAGATCAGAGTAGCTTGGTCCACAAGTTAGAGCACACAAAGTTGGGTTAGTATACTCACATGGGCTGAGAACTAATTATCCAATAGAAATCAAACAAAAATGTATACATCTAATCAAAATCATGAACATCTAATTTTCATGATTTGAGATAAATGGCAGGTTTATACAACTGTTGCAAAGCAACGGCACAGACAGACAGATGTTAGTGCATCTATCAAACTGTTCCACTGTTGGATTCCATGAGAGGTCCGATGGTGTAGTATAATCATACAGGAATCTCTCAGTTTTACACTGGAGAATCTGCTTCTCTCATCCAATGCCAACTAAAATTGGCATGGATCGGAATCCCCACTAATCATTTGTTATTTATTATTCTCTAATGTTTTAAGAGGCATTCAACACAGAAGCAGGCTTTTGGCCCGTGAAATCCATGCTGTCCATCAAGCACCCAGTTACACTTATCCCATTTAATTCTATTTATATTTCCATCAACTCCCCCAGATTCCAGCACTCACCTGCACAGTCTGGGCAATTTACAGCGGCCAAATAACTTGACAATCTATATCTTTTTGGGATGTGGGAGAAAAATCGGAGGACACAGAGGCAACCTATGCTGTCACGGGAGAACGTGCAAATTGCACATCGACAGCACCAGAGATTAAGATTGAAATCAAATGACTGGAAATATGGCTGTAGCAGTACTGTTGCACCACTGTATAGTTTATGTTTTTATTTCTAACGAAAGCAAACTAAAGCCCTGAAGAAATGTCTCAACCCAAAACATCACCTATTCCTTTTCTCCAGAGATGCTGTCTGATCTGCTGAGTTACTCCAGCTTTCTATGTCTAAATCAGATTTAGAAACAGTTAAATCACTGTTCAAGGAACAAGGTTTCATTCATAGCTATACCTACTGTTAAGGCTATCAGATTGTTCCAGAACAGGACCTTAGACTGCCTGAGACCTAAACACCGCTAAGGCTTTCCTCTTTCTCTTCAGTTTGATTAACTGTCAGAATCCATGCAAGTTCTGATAGGCAAGGATCATGGTTGCTAAGCTGAATCCAGTTCAAGCTAACCAATACTTTGTAGACCAAATCCATTTAATTTGAAAATAAACAGATAATTCATATTAGATCAATTCTTTTTACTGTTACTAAATGCACAAAAAATAGACTCACCAATAGGATCAGTCTCTGGTAATTCTGTTTCAGCTCCTGTAGACTGTCTGATGGATCAGCTCCCAGAATTTTATACCACTCCTTTTGATGAATATTTGAACTCATACTGCTGTAGGTGCTTTTCACGTGCACCTATTTTGTTCCCAGGAGAAAAATAATTGTGATAATGGATTGAGGCGCTGTATATTTAGTCTGTATAATTGGTGTAGAGAAATATGAATATACCTAAAATAAATGACAAGAATGATAATGAGCAATATAATAAAGCTAAAGTAGAAAATTATCATAATTACAAAAAGTTGTTTTATGTTGAGAGAATAGAGGAAAGGTTTATGCAGAGGAAATTTATTTTCACAGCATCACAGCTCCAAGGACCCAGATTCAATCCTGACTTTGGATACAGTCGTTGAAGAATTTGTTTGGTTCCCCCAGTGACTGTGTGAGATTTTTCTAGATGCTCCATTTTATTACACATCACAAAGATGTCCTGGCAGGTTAACTGGTTATTTTAAACTACATCTTACTGTACAGAAGGTTGTGGAGGCCAAGTCACTAAGTATTTTTTAAGTGGAGATTAACAGGTTCTTGATTAGTAAGAGTGTCAAAGGTTGTGGTGAGAAGGCAGGAGAATGGGGTCGAAAGGGAAAGATAGATCAGCCATGATTGAATGGCAAAGTAGACTCGATGGGCCAAATGGCCTAATACTGCTCTTATGAATTATAAGAAGTTAACGATAAAGTGAATTAAAATTGAATTGGTGGACATCTGTGGGAGACAATAAATTGCAAGATAAGATGAGGGGGAATTGGTTAATGGACTTGTTTTCCTGGAAACCACCATGAACAGGGGGCAGAATGGCCTCCTTCTGTATCATTCTCCTTCCAAAAATGGGAAATTCCTAATTGGTATAAGGATTCTCCATATTATTGTGTAAATATCACTACTTCCTCAGCTGATTTTTGATTAAATTCTAATAGGATATCCAATGCTTGATTTGAATTTTGATTTTCTTTCAATAAAATTAATATAGCCCCCTACCCTACGAGTTCTGAAAATCAGGTCTGGTATCTTTGTAATTTTTGTTTCTCCACAAATGCTGTTTGACCTGCCGAGTATTTCCAGCATTTTCCGTTTTAAACCAGAGACACTGATGGGTTCATTTCCCACCATTGTAATTAGAGGCTTTAAATTTGAATAATTAAATGCATGTGGAATTTAAATTAAAAACTACTGGATTGTCTAATTTTCTGGAAAACATGACATTCGCATAAGAGTTCCACTTATTAGTCCCCCTACTAATGGTGAAAGTGCAATTGGAGCTTATGGGAGAAATAAGGTACTGGCATTACTTTGCAAATATGGACACAGCTAATGATTATTCTGCTCACTTTTCAGCAATCATTACTCGACTATCTTCCATGACTTTTGTTGTTACCTTTGATTTCTAAATACGCAGCAGGTACATAAAACTTGTAATTTGTTAACAAGGTATTTTCATAAGTGTCTCTTGATAAACACAAATGATACAAACAGATCCATAAAACATTTAACCTGCATAATGCAAGAAAATAGTTAACTGTAACATTTAGCAGGACATGGAAAGCAGCCATTTAGCTCATTAAGTTTCTGGTGGGTCGCAGTGCATTTTTCCCATGTACCCAATTCTCTCTCACAATATCATCAAATTCAATCTGATTTGCCTACCATATTATGGATAACTTACTGGAAATGGAGTACTCATTCAAAAATGGTTTTCCTTATCAAAGCTTCAACTTTTAATACAATGAAACATAATATGGCATAACTAAGTAAAAATTGATTCTGGACCTTTCTCTGTAATCCATTTGAACCCATTGGTATACACGTATACTTCAAAATTAAAGGTAGACAAAAGTGCTGGAGAAACTCAGCGGGTGCAGCAGCATCTATGGAGTGAAGGAAATAGGCAACGTTTCGGGCCGAAACCCTTCTTCAATATTCTGTATTCTGAAGAAGGGATTCCGCCCGAAACGTTGCCTATTTCCTTTGCTCCATAGATGCTGCTGCACCCGCTGAGTTTCTCCAGCACCTTTGTCTACCTTCGATTTTCCAGCATCTGCAGTTCCTTCTCAAATACCTCAAAATTAAGCCTTGTCAATGTATAATTTACAATAATTTATATCAAATGTAAAGTTTTTCTTGGTGCAGTTATTCTTGCTGCAGTCAGTAAACAGAATTAAATCATACTTTACGATTACAAAACATAATCTAAGGTGACATTTGAGAGCAAAACTGGGGAGGGTTGCAATGTCAGGGGAGCCACCTTTGAATGCTCAAGATCAGGATTGGATAAAAAAAATTCCTCGACAGAGTGGTTAATTGTACTGAGACAGCCAGAGTTCTGGACCTCGATCCCTACAAATGGGTTCAAATTATATTATGACAAGTTAAATTCAAGTTATTGAATAAACCAGGCATGACTTGCATAAGATGTTTGGACCGATATATGGATAGTTTGGATAGATATGGACCAAATGCAGGTACATATGGCTAGCCCGGAATGTCACCTTGGTTGGTATGGCCAAGTTGGGCGAAGGGCCTGTTACCATGTTGTATGACCAACATCCGGCATATAAAAGGGAAAACCATTCATTGGCTATTTAAAAACCTGTTCTATTCATCAGTATCCCCAGGGAAAGAAAAGCTGGCCATTTTCCCCTATGGTCTGGTCTAGCACATAACTGACCCCTAACCAGCACTCCAGGGGTAACACGACGAATGGACCATAAAGGTCGGAATCGACAGCGATATCCACGTCCAAAATACACGGTTTTAGAAAAGGAAATGGGGCTGGCACAAGAACCCCGGGTTAAGTGCCATCACGAGATTCTGCCGATGAGAAAACAGCTAGCACGTTCATGAACAGAGCGTATTTATTCGGATGCGGGTCACTTGAAATTGGTAGAGTGATATAACATGGAAACAGACCCTTCTGCCCAACTCGTCTATGCCGACCAGGTGTGGTCTCACCAAGACCCTGTACAACTTCAGTAGAACCTCCCTGCTCTTATACTCAAATGCCCCATTATCGCATTTGACCCTCTTGAAAGGCGAGAAAGGTGCATGGGTCGGTACATGTAGGGGAGATATTTTAATTTTGGTGCTTTTGATTTTCGCTCACTGTTCACTCAGCGCTCGCTTACTTCCTGATTCCTCCATGTACTCGCACACCGAACAAACGTTCGACCCTCCTTCCAAATTGACACGCAGACCAGGCCCGCTGAAAAACGCACGAGTGTTCGGAACCCACCGCCTGAGTTCAGACGCTCCGGGGGAAGCGGCTTGATCGGACAAAGGCCGGGAAAACCTAAAGCGTCAGGCGGCGTAAAGGGGCGGCCGTGGGAACCAAAGATCCTATAGCAAATCTTTGGTGGGAACTGGAACGCAGGGTGGGCCGGGCCGGGCCTGGCGTGACGTGATTGCCGGCACGCACGGCCAAAGATCCGAAAGCAGAGGATCTTTGCGCACGGCCGTTTGAAACCCAGCGGCAGAAAGGGGGACAGACACAAAATGCCGGGAGTAGCTCAGCGGGCCAGGCAGCATCAAAGATCCTCTGCTATAGGATCTTTGGGCAGCATCTCTGGAAAGAAGGGATGGGTGCCGTTTCGGGTCGAGACCTTTCTGCAGCCAACCCGGCGGCAGGAAGGCGCGCGCACGTCGGCGGACGTTGGAACGGTGCGCGCGCGCGCCCCCTTTCGTTTCCAACGACCGTCCCTCTTCTCGGCCGCCGCCGGGTTGAAGAAAAGGCCGCGCGCGCCCGGCTCGCGGCGGAAGGAACGGCCGTTGGATCCAAAGATCACAGAGCGGGACCTTTGGTTGGAACGTTGCCCGGGCGCGCGACGAGAGGGACGGCCGTTGGAACGATGCGCGCGCAGTACCGTTAGAAACAGAAAATAGGTGCAGGAGTAGGCCATTCGGCCCTTCGAGCCTGCACCGCCATTCAATATGATCATGGCTGATCATCCAACTCAGTATCCTGTACCTGCCTTCTCTCCATACCCCCTGATCCCTTTAGCCACAAGGGCCACATCTAACTCCCTCTTAAATATAGCCAATGAACTGGCCTCAACTACCTTCTGTGGCAGAGAGTTCCAGAGATTCACTACTCTCTGTATGAAAAAAGTTCTTCTCATCTCGGTCCTAAAAGATTTCCCCCTTATCCTTAAACTATGACCCCTAGTTCTGGACATCCCCAACATCGGGAATAATCTTCCTGCATCTAGCCTGTTCAACCCCTTAAGAATTTTGTAAGTTTCTATAAGATCCCCCCTCAATTTTCTAAATTCTAGAGTGTACAAGCCGAGTCTATCCAGTCTTTCTTCATATGAAAGTCCTGCCATCCCAGGAATCAGTCTGGTGAACCTTCTCTGTGTTCCCTCTATGGCAAGAATGTCTTTCCTCAGATTAGGAGACCAAAACTGTACACAATACTCCAGGTGTGGTCTCACCAAGACCCTGTACAACTTCAGTAGAACCTCCCTGCTCTTATACTCAAATCCTTTTGCTATGAATGTTAGAGCCTACCTTTCCACGCCCTGACAGGAGATGGGAGTTGAAGGGTTGACTGTGAAGGGTGGACATTAGCCAGGGTTCAAGTGATAATTGCTCGTTTTTAAGCTCCCCCCCCCCGGTCTAGTTTCAGTAAAAACACTGAATCAAGCACTTGAAACAACTACATTTTATTTTACCGAAAGTGCATCACAATTCAACTACTGTACCTATCCCACCGCGGGTTCGATCCTCGTGTCTGCCTGTTCAAGCCGTCTAGGCCTCGCTCAGACAGAGACACTCCAGAAGTTCACGTAGTCCCCAGCGTTCGCCCAGAAGATCGACGCCAAAGATACCAGAGGTATCTTTGATCGACACTGAGCTTCGTGGTAGCAGACTTTTATATGTCCCGGGACCTCGAGGGGCCGAACCTCACGGGGGGTGGTCTCTTAATAAACCAATTACAGATATCGATTAACCCCATACATAACAGGCATTCCCCTAACCTAATGATACAACAGCTTGTACAACAGACCAAATTGGATTCAAAACAGACTTCGAGAGGAAGCCAACTTAGAAACATTTACCCTGATTTACAGAAAACCAAGAAAAGGCTCAACACCTCATCCAATCAACACTTGGCAAAGTCAAACTGCAACATGATTTACAACTATTTAGAAGGTGCATGTCTGGTTTGCGGCCATCAAATTCCTTCTATGCATTTTGCACCAAATTGACAGGGTTTGCAGATTCTTTGCTTGTAAATTGTATAAGCTCCAGACACTCTGGCACCTCCATAGCTTGTCCCAGCTCTGCAGAGAGCAATTCTCTGCAGATGACCAAATCTCCCAGTAACCCTGAAACTTTACCCAATTTTGAAGTCCTAGCCTCTCCAATTTAGCCAGTGAAATAGGGACGTGACGATAGTGTCTTTGGAGCAGGCACGTGCCGTCAGGGTAGGCAAGGAAGGCACTGCCTACCCTGACTAAAATTATAAAATGGTAATTATTAAATATAAATAGTAAAGGCATGGGGGAATAATGCCTACCTAGGAGATCGATCTCTTAGGTAGGCATAATTCTCCGTGCCTTTCATCCGTAGTGCATGTAACACGCGAAGGTCTGCGCAGCTGATGTGCCGTTGACGATGCTTCAAGCCGTCAATTTCCAGGGGACTGAAGGCAGCTGAAATTCTGCCTTTGCAGTACTGCGCATGCGCAGCAGCATACTGCACATGAGCAGCGCAAGTTTCTTGGCGGGTTTTTCAAACATGGATTGCCATTATCTTAAGAATATCTTAAGAAACAAAGAGAGAAGAATGTAGTTTGTGTACAAATGATGTGGTAAGTAGATTTCTTGGTGCTATATGTTTTTAAATACCATATTTCCCGGCAATGAAGACACTATTTTTTACCCAAAAATAAGGCACAAAAATTTACATGCGTCTTGGAAGCCGAAGTTGGAAGGTTGTTAGCCAAGAAAGATAGACTTGGCTATCCCTCATTGCTGGCAGCTGATGGGAAGCGGCTGTGAAAGGACAGCGCCACTGGGGAGGAGTGAAGGAGGGGGTGAGGGATAGCCAAGTCTATCCCTCATTGCTGGCAGCTGATGGGAAGCGGCTGTGAAAGGACAGCGCCGCTGGGGAGGAGTGAAGGAGGGGGTCGGGGATCATGCCAGCAACTCACTTGCCGCGACACTCCGGGCGCGAAGCCACCGCATTGTGGCTGGGGGGAGAAATAGTTCGGGCACGGCTGCGAGCGGCCACCGTTGGACGGGACAGCAACGTTTGGCAAGGCAACTTTAATTAGCAAGGCGGCCACAACTTTACCTCAAGGCAACTTTAGCATTCCAAACCAAAGGCAACACAGCTTTAGCATTTCCAAACCAAAGGCAACACAGCTTTAGCATTTCCAAACCAAAGGCAACACAGCTTTAGCATTTCCAAACTATATTTTTAAACCACATTAAGGGCACTGACAGGTCAGTAAAACCACTCACAGATTAGTAGACATGTGTTCAGTGTTAATCACAGCTCAGACTGAGAGACGCGACCCTCTCGCTCCCCCATCTTGCAGAGACTGACAGGCACTCAACACTTCCGGATTTTATAGTCCCTCCGAAGGGATTGGCTCGGCAACATTTTTAAGCACTATTTTTATTTTTAATTGGGGAAAAAAATCCTCGCGGGAAGCAACTTTTGAGTAAGAGGCCGAAAATCACAGCCATAATTGGCAGGCAATTTTAATTAGCAAGGCAAGAACAACAGGAAGTGGTCAAGGTAACTTTAATAATATAGCAATGGACAACACTGATCTGTTTGTATTCATGCCTACTATATTCTGTTGTGCTGAAGGCAAAGCTTTATTTCATCCTATCTGGGACAAATGATAAAAACTCAACTTGACAGCTTGAACCAAGTAGCATTTCCAAAACCAAAGGCAACACAGCTGTAGCATTTCCAAACCATATAGATAAGCAAGGTGAGTGGGCACAACTTGGCAGATGAAATTTCCAACTAAATGTGAAGTCATTCACTTTGGGAAAAACATTAAGGGCACTGAGGAGGAGCTCGTTGTAATGCAACGCAAAGGGATCAGGGGTATTAGTACATGAATCACTGAAAGTGTATGCAGTTAAGCAAGCAGCTCAGAAGGAGATGAGTTTTGGCCTGACTAGGGGGATCTATAAAAACACGCTCCCCAGCTGTACACAGTATTAGTGAGAGACTGAATACTGTGTACAGTCAACACACTCCGGGGATTATAGTCCTGGAGGCAGTGAAGCGAAGGTTTACAAGATTAATTCCTGCAATGAGGGGATTGACAGGAGAGAGAATAGTGGAAACTCTACTTTTTGGAGTTTAGAAGAATGAAGCACTCTCATTGAAACCCTTTAAGATCGTGAGGGGTCTTGATCGGGTGGATGCATTTCCCAATGATGGGAAAAATCCCTCGGGACATAGTTGCAGAATAAGAGGGGCTCTTTTTAAAACTGAGATGAGTAAGATGGCACCCAGAAATTTATGGAATCACAGCCCATAGCAGTGGAAGCAGAAACTTTTATATTTAAGACTAAATAGATGTTTTTTTAGCTGCCAAGGGGATATACACGGGGAGAGGGCAACAGGTAGTGGTTAGTATATCAGACTTGAGTGATCTCCTGGACAAGTGTCGATCGCCTGGATGGGTCACTGGATCTGTTCCTGTATTGGACCTGGGTTTTTATCCGGTTTTGCCTCCCCCAGGAGATCACGAGGTTCTTGGGGTGGAGAGGGGTGATAGCGGTATAAGGGGGAGGGTAGTGTCTTGTGTTCTGTGTCTTGTGTCTACTGTTTGTGGGTAAGTGTGTCTGTTTAGTGTTCAGCCATGAGCGAATGGCGGTGCGGGCTCGACGGACCTGGTGGTCTACTCTCGCACCTACTTTCTATGTTTCTATGTTTCTATGTTTCTATGTTGGTCTGAATTATTTAATGCAGCTGTCTTTACATCAAGAACACTCTTTCGCATTTTTTTACCCAAACCCACGCTGTTAGAACAGAATATGTGGAATATTATCTTGGTTGGTGTGTATCTACTTAACTACAATGACTGCATTTCAAAGAAATTATTTATAATTTGTTTTACCAGGTTGGGTGAACATAAAGGGACTGTCCCACTTGGGCGACCTAATCTGCGAGTTCTGGCGAGTTTGTCCTTGACTCATACTCGCAGTATGGTCGACACAAGGTCTTTGTAACTCTCCTTCATGCTGGAAAGTAGTCCCCGTGTACTCGAGGCCTCAGCTAGGTCTCAGCGTATTTTTCAACATGTTGAAAAATGCCCGCAAGTAAAAAAAGTTTGCCATGGAAAAAATCAATACTTTTTTTTACTCGTAGGTTTAGTTGTAGTAGGTCGCAATAGGTCGTCATGTTAGTCGTAGGTAATCGAGGGTAGTCAAAAATAGTCAAAGGTAGTCTTCATCATAGTCGAAGGGAGGTCGAAAGAGGTTGTCTTCACTCTCCACTATTCAGTGTCCAATTTTCCCGAAGTTAAATGTAGCTAGTCGAAGCTTGTCATCAACATAGTCGAAGAAGGTCTTCTTCATAGTCGAAGGAGGTCTACAACGTGATATTTTTTCAAAATCTCCTAAACTCACCAATTAGGTTGCCCAAGTAGGACAGCCCCTTAAAGCATGGTACATCAACAGAAATTCGTGTATCTATTTATCAAACCCCATTTCTTGATAAATCATACTTAACAGTTGAAAAATAAATCTTTTATTCCGGAAATGGATAGTTACAGAATGCATTGACATGGTGTATCAATAGAATCTATTTTGGAAATCACACTAGTATTCCCAAGAATCACCGATAAATGTCTGCATCTTGCTCAGGTGAACTTTGAATAAGTTTTAGATTTGAAGTGCTAATAGAGAAATGTCATAAGCAACAGAATTTTATGTATTTTAAATAAGCTAGCAGCTTCTCCATGCTACATATCAAGGTCGGGCAAAATAGCATGTAAATCCTGTGTTTATTATTATTTAAGTTCTTATTATTTAATTGTGCGGGTATCTTTCTGCTAAAACAAAGACATACTGTGTTTTTGGCAGTAAGGGAAATGTTTAAAATCTCCAAATATGTATGTACAGTGCCCTCCATAATGTTTGGGACAAAAATCCATCATTTATTTATTTGCCTCTGTGCTCCACAATTTGAGATTTGTAATAGAAAGAATAACAAGCGGTTAGTGCACATTGTCAGATTTTAATAAAGGCCATTTTTATACATTTTAGTTTCACCATGTAGAAATTACAGCAGTGTTTATACATAGTCCCCCCATTTCAGGGCACCATCATGTTTGGGTCACATGGCTTAACGGGGGTTTGTAGTTGCTCAGGTGTGTTTAATTGCCTCCTTAATGCAGGTACAAGAGAGCTCCCAGCACCTAGTCTTTCCATCACCTTTGGAAACTTTTTTTGCTGTTTATCAACATAAGGACCACAAGTTGTGCCAATGAAAGTCAAAGAAGCTATTATGAGACTGAGAAACAAGAATAAAACTGTTAGAGACATCAGCGAAACCTCAGGTTTACCAAAATCAACTGTTTGGAACATCATTAAGAAGAAAGAGAGCATTGGTGAGCTTACTAATCACAAAGAGACTGGCAGACCATGGAAGGCCTCCACAGCTGATGACAAAATAATTCTCTCTATAATAAAGAAAAATCCCCAAACACCTACCCGACAGATCAGAAACACTTTTCAGGAGTCAGGTGTGGATTTGTCAATGACCACTGTCCGCAGAAGACTTCATGAAAAGTAATACAGAGGCTACACTGCAAGATGCAAACCACCGGTTAGAGGCAAAAATAGGATGGCCAGGTTACAGTTTGCCAATAAGTACTTAAAAGAGTAACCACGGTTATGGAAAAAGGTCTCGTGGACAGATGACGAAGATTAACTTATATCAGAGTGATGGCAAGTGCAAATTGTGCAGGAGAGAAGGAACTGCCCAAAATCCAAAGCATACCACCTCATCTGTGAAACACAGTGGTGGGGGTGTTATGGCCTGGGCATGTATGGCTGCTGAAGGTACTGGCTCACTTATCTTCATTGATGAATCAACTGCTGATGGTAGTAGCATAATGAATTCTGAAGTGTATAGACACATCTTATCTGCTCAAGTTAAAACAAATGCCTCAAAACTCATTGGCCGGCAGTTCATTCTACAGCAAGACAATCATCCCAAACATATTGCTAAAGCAACAAAGAAGTTTTTCAAAGCTAAAATATGGCCAATTCTTGAGTGGCTAAGTCAGTCACCCGATCTGAACCCAATTGAGCATGCCTTTTATATGCTGAAGAGAAAACTGAAGGGAACGAGCCCCCAAAATAAGCGTAAGCTAAAGATGTTTGCAATACAGGCCTGGCAGAGCATCACCAGAGAAGACACCCAGCAACTGGTGATGTCCATGAATCGCAGACTTCAAGCAGTCATTGCATGCAACAAAATACTAAACATGACTACTTTCATTTACATGACATTGCTGTGTCCCAAACATTATGATGCCCTGAAACGGGGGGATTGTGTATAAACACTGCTGTCATTTCTACATGGTGAAACCAAAATGTATGAAAATTGCCTTTATTAAAATCTGACAATGTGCACTTTAACTTCATGTGATTTTTTTTCTGTTACAATAGACAATAAGTACATGATTAGGCCATTCGGCCCTTCGAGCCAGCACCGCCATTTAATGTGATCATGGCTAATCATCCCGAATCAGTACCCCGTTCCTGCCTTCTCCCCATATCCCCTGACTCCGCTATCGTTAAGAGCTCTATCTAGCTCTCTTGAAAGTATCCAGAGAACCAGCCTCCACCGCCCTCTGAGGCAGAAAATTCCACAGACTCATAACTCTCTGGGAGAAAAAGTGTTTTCTCATCTCCATTCTAAATGGCTCCCCCCTTATTCTTAAACTGTGGCTCCTGGTTCTGGATTACAAATCTCAAATTATGGAGTACAGAGGCAAATAAATAAATTATGGGTCTTTGACCCAAACATTATAGAGGGCCCTGTACCTATTTGAAATCAAACTACAAAGATAAATTATGTAGCTACATTTGTCTCTCAGATTTTATTCACTTTCCTGGCTTGCAACCTTGTGACAGGTTGAGGCCATCACTTCTGACCATGATGTCACTGGAACAGAACTTTATGACATCATAGCAGATAGAGACTTCATAAAATATATGTACCCAGTTTGCCTTTAGAGAGTAGTTGAACAAAATAAACAGGCCAATAAAGAAGCACTCCAAATGCTGGTAAGTATTAAAATATATACCGTTACCGCATTTAAGATTTATCGTAAATGAGATCATTAAAGCCTGAAGAAAGTTCAGAAATGATTTCAAAGGTTAAATTAACGTTGATTCCTGAAAACATTCCTGTGGAAGTCAAAGATCCTGAAAATAACAAAAGGGGGATTCGAAACATGGAAAATAATGGGATAGGTGCAATGTCACGTGTGCATTGGTTTGTGGTAATCTCATTGTACATGGGTTTAGTGTTGGTTTTAAGCAAGCAGGGATGATGTAGACTTGCATGATCCAAACTAAATTTGGCATCAAGGATTATCCGCAGGGTGTTTGAATGCTCTGCTCATGACTGTGAGTTTCACCTCCGGCAGCTCATTCCAAATACCAGCTGCACTTTGTTGTGAAAGGTCTGGGCTTGAAGGTGCAGCCTGATCCAAACTCCGATGGACATAGACCCCAGAGACCATGGATAAATAAAAATTGACGGGCAGCTGAACATATCTAATGTACTGGCTGATTTTACAGAGAAATGGGCAGTTTATCTCAACCTTGACATTAATGTAACAGTATTCCAGGGATCTTCTTAGCATTGATTGGGTAATTCCATAAAACATTAATCATGGCCATGCAATGAACTTATGCAGACCATGGCCATAACGATGAAGACTCTAAGCACCAGCATTCTTAAATAGAGCAAGAGGGACACCTTAACCGTGGATATGTAATGCAGCACTTATCTGTGTAAATATGCTCTTCAGCAGAGAGATACTGAGATTTGACTGGCCCATGAGAGTAATGATGGAAATAGGGTACTACGAAATAGGACTTCTACTCCTGGTGTTCTCACTTGTCATCCGTCACACACCACAACCTTCAATATTTATCATCCTGCCTCCTTATAGCCAAGTGTGCATCTGCACAGGGTGAAGCAGTTTGTCGTGGCCTTCACGTGCCAGAGGTCATCAGGCAAGAGCATCAGTACAGCCAACCTAGGGATTTAAGCAGCATGCCTCCACCTTTTCTAATGTCAATGGCATTGTACTGTTTATGAGTGTTACAAGAGGAAATGTCAAAGATTAAAATGATTTAATTACCAGGACATTATACATTAAAGTAATTATAATAGAGGAAAGGTATTTATTTTCCTAGCTACATATATGTCTACATAATTACTTTATGAATAATTATGTAGATTTACACAGGTAACCAGGGAAATTGCTTCTTGCTAGCTTCCACAATCAATGATTGCCCTCAGCCCAGTGCCTGGTTACAAGTGTTTTGATCACATGGTTTTTGTGTCTAGCAACTGTTGCTAGAGGTCTCAGGCTTCAGTTCTTCTCAGTGCGGAAAAATAATTATGAGTGGAGAACTTTTGTGACAGTTGTAAAGTTGTAAAACCATCAAAGGGATGAAATCATAACTTCGTAGACTATTTATGCAGGTAATTTAGAATGTTTGTGTTAGCTCTTTGTGAAAATGCTTCTAGTTTCCTCTCAGTAATACAGAGACTGGGATATCTGAAAAGGTAAAGAACAAGAATAACTTAAAAATCTGAAAAGTAAATGTTATATTTTGCTTAAATCAAAATGTACTGCAAAATAATGGTGAGTGTGACAATACAGATTCACTTTAATAGACCTCAAACAGTTTAATTTCCAACAAACAACTGTGCATAACTATTTTACTAACTAGCAATGTAAAGCTGAATAAGAAAATGTAATTGGGGAAACAAAGTGCAAAATGTGACAATGTGTAGAATTTCCAATTCATTGGGATTACGCATCTCACTACTTAATTAAGTGCCCTTAAGCATTAACATTGAAATAAAGCAAAGCAGTTTTAAAAAAATAAGCTTTGCATTCAAATCGTGCATTTAATGAATTACATGGTTGTACTTACATGGTGGAAATATTGGCCTAAATGTACCAAATAGATATAGTTTGACTATATGTGTAGGAAATAACTGCAGATGCTGGTTTAAATTGAAGCTAGATACAAAATGCTGGAGTAACTCAGCGGGACTGGCAGCGGCTCTGGAGAGAAGAAATGAGTGATGTTTCCGGTCGAGACCCTTCTTCAGACTGATGTTAGGGGAGTGGGCAGGACAGAGATAGAATGTAGTCGGAGACAGTAAGACGTGGGAGAACTGGGAAGGGGAAGCGGATGGAGAGAGAAGGAAAGCAAGGGTTGTTTGATGTTAGAGAAGTCAATGTTCATATGCTGGGGTGTAAGCTACCCAAGCAAAATTTGAGGTGCTGTTCCTCCAATTTGCACTGGGCCTCACTCTGACAATGTAGGAGGCCCAGGACAGGAAGGTCAGATTGGGAATGGGAGGGGGAGTTAAAGTGCTGAGCAACTGGGAGATCAGGTAGGTTAAGGCAGACTGAGCAGAGGTGTTCTGTAAAACGATCGCCGAGCCTGCGCTTGGTCTTGCCAATGTACAGAAGTTGACACTTGGAACAGCGGATACAATAGATGAGGGTGGAGGAGGTGCAAGTGAACCTCTGTCTCGCCTGAAAAGGTTGTCGGGGCCCTTGGATGAAGTCGAGGGGTGAGTTAAAGGTTCAGGTGTTGCATCTCCTGCGGTTGCAAGGGAAAGTACCTGGGGAGTGGGCGGTTTGGGTGGGAAGGGACAAATTGACCAAGGAGTTGCGGAGGGAACGGTCTCTGCGGAAAACAGAAAGGGGTGGAGATGAGAAGATGTGGCCAGTAGAGGGATTCCTTTGAAGGTGGCGAAAGTCCCCCTTACTCCAACAGAGTCCCCCTTGTCCTCGCCTTCCACTCCATCAGCCGTCGCATACAGCATATAATCCTCCAAGCCCTTCGCCACCTACAACGACCAGAAACGTCACTCATTCCTTCTCTCCAGAGATGCTGCCTGTCCCGCTGAGTTACTCCAGCATTTAGTGTCTACCTATAGTTTCATTATATAATCTTCATTAAAAAATTGTACAGTGTGAATGTATGGTTTTGCAAAGTCAAATGTGTGGACAGTTAAGTATTTCACCCAAGTTTAAATTGAGAATTGGCAACAGAAAATACGAATCATAATTGGACTGGTGCAGCATGTATTGTAGACAAACAAATCACATGAATTTATAAAACCCCTCTGGAAAAATCTCCAGGTAATCAAAACTCCACTCCAGCTAATGGTAAAGTCTCACCATATTTAAAGTCAAGGATATTTAGTTTTCATATGCACCAGGATGAATCGGAAATTCCTACGGTGCAGCTTTACAGGCACATTAGAGCAACAACACAACAAATAAATATACAAGAAACAATGCTACAAAGTACCAGTTATATCAAGTAACCAGACCTCAATAGTGGAATCCAATGTACAGGCACCTCGCGTTTTACATGGACATTTAGTTGCTGAAAAACAGCGTGTTATTCAAACATGCTTAAATTTAACGTACAGTTCTACGTAAATTTGAGCGCATATTTTTAAAATACAGCACATAAATTGTTTTTTGGTATCATACAAGCACATTATTTAAAAAACACATAGATCAAACATGCATAAATGCAAGATGCCTGTACATGGTGCCTAACTATTATATCACCCAAGATAGAAGTCAAGTTTTCTAGTTTATCGTCATATGTGCAAGGATAGTGAGGGACAGATAAGATGAAATTGGTGCTTGCACAAGCACCTTTCTGGTAAGGGCATCATCCAAAGGTAGGGCTGTTTTCCCATGATAGGTGTATCAAAAGCAAATTAACATAGGTTTAAGGGAAGAGGTAAGAGTTTGAAAGGGGATCTGAGGGGTAAGTGTTCTACTCAGAGAGTGGTTGATGCCGCATCTACACTAGTCCCAGCTGCCTGCACATGGCCCATATCCCTCTAAACCTTTCCTGTCCACATACCTGTCTAAATGTATTTTATATGTTGCTTATAGTATCTGCCTCAATTACCTCCTTTGGCAGCTCATTCTATATACCCACCACCCTCTGTGTGGAAAAAGTTGCCCTTCAGATTCCTATTAAATCTTTCCCATATCAGCTTAAACCTATGTTCTCTGGTTGTTGATTCCCATACGCTGGGTAAAAATCTCTCTGCATTTACTCTATCTATTCCCTTCATGATCTTATGCACCTCTGATAGGTCACCCCTCATCATGCGCTCCAAGGAATAAAGTCCTAGTCTGCCCAACTCCCTATAGCTCAGGCCCTCAAGTCCTGGAAACATAATCGTGAATCTTGTCTGTACTCTTTTCCAGTAACAATATCTTTCCTATAGCAGATACCAACCTATCTACATGAGATGTCACTTTCAAGGAATTATGTACCTGCACTCCTCGATCCTTCTGCTCTACAACAGAGCTCTGAGCACTGTGAATGTCCTGCCCTAGTTTAACTTCCCATTAAACTCCATTAACCATTCATCAGCCCACTTGTGCAACTGATCAAGATCCTGCTGTAATTTTTGATAGTTATCTTAGCTATCTACTGTCTCACCCCCTTTAGTGTAATCTGCAACTTGCTATATATTGCTGCAAAAATCCAAAAATAAAAGCCTAATAATTTTTATTTATCCATTACCTTTCTTTCCAGACATAGTCCAAATGTAAAGCTATCTGCATGCCTGAGGAGAGGCACTGGCTGGATATCATATTCAGTAGGAATCAGGCCACAAAAATATTCAGCCAACCCAAACGTGGTAAGGGCATAAATGTGGCTACGCAGAAGTGTGTTATGTAGGTTGCGGGTGATAAACATATGTGGATGGGATAGTAGAATTTCTACAATGGAAGTCCAGTGGTTCATATTTCTTAGAGGCCTCATTGTTTCGTTTGTTTTGATTGTACTCCTCCCTCATTCCACCACTTGTCAAACTGATTGACATGGCTTTCACTCATTGCTGAGAAAGCTGTAAGAGTAGGTAGATCTGACGCACAATCCAGGGGAATAGAAGCTTCTCTACAGAAGATTAGTTGACCATCTGAGAAAAGGCAACATTTATTTTACTAACTTTTTGGCCAATGGCCCAAGGATGAGAGGGGCTTGGTATCTCAATTTGTAGTAAACTGAGCTATGACATTCTGCCAAGTAGTTTGCCTGTTTCTAGTTAGTTCTTTACTGCTGAGATCCTTTTATGTCCATGTGGAAATAAAAGTTCATTTAAAACAAAACACTGAAATATCCCAAGATTTATACATCCATACTACACAATCCTTTTTCTGAAGACAGAATTATAGAAATAGTGTAGAAAAGAACTGCAGTTGCTGGTATATACTGAAGATAGACACATAGTGCTGGATAAATCAGCAGGTCAGGCAGCATCTCTGGAGCAAAAGGATGATTGACATCTAGACCCCGACTTCCTCCAGCACTTTGTGTCCATCTTCTATTATAGAAATTATGATTGTTTTAATATTTGAGACCACATATTGCATTCAGTGGAAAATGTATTGGTTACTTATATTACTAGTTAATCATATTTTACTTTGTGGAAATTTATTTTAGGATGAACTGATGAGCGGAGGGGGACTGAGTAAGATGGCCAAAAATCACAGCCATATGTGGTAGCGTCTTTTCTAAAATCAATATAAAGTGCAAACAGGAAGTGGTCAAGATTAGTCTTTTAATTATATATAGAAGGCAAGGCAACTTTAATTAGGCAAGGCAACTTTAATTAGGCAACTTGAATTAGGCAAGGCAACAACTTTAATTGGGCAAGGCAACTTTAATTGGGCAAGGCAACTTTAATTAGGCAAGGCAACTTTAATTAGGCAAGGCAACTTTAATTAGGCAAGGCAACTTTAATTAGGAAAGGCAACTTTAATTAGGAAAGGCAACTTTAATTAGGCAAGGCAACATTAATTAGGCAAGGCAACATTAATTAGGCAAGGCAACATTAATTAGGAAAGGCAACTTTAATTAGGAAAGGCAACTTTAATTAGCCAAGGCAAATTTAATTAGCCAAGGCAACTTTAATTAGGCAACATAGCCTTAGCATTTCCAAACCAAAGGCAACACAGCTTTAGCATTTCCAAACCAAAGGCAACACCGCTTTAGCATTTCCAAACCAAAGGCAACACAGCTTTAGCATTTCCAAACTATATTTTCAAACCACATTAAGGGCACTGACAGGTCAGTAAAACCACTCACAGTTTAGTAGACATGTGTTCAGTGTTATTCACAGCTCAGACTGAGAGATATGACCCTCTCGCTTCCCCCATCTTGCAGAGACTGACTGAGGCACTCAACACTTCCGGGTTTTATAGTCCCTCCGGAAGGGGCATGGCCTTCAGGAGAGACAGAATCTCAAATTTTTTTTAAACACTAATAACTTTTTCATCAATGGAAAAAATCCTCTTGTCCTGCGCAGCGCAGGAGGACTCTGAGTAAGATGGTCAAAAGTGGCAGTGTATTTTCTAAAATCAATATACTGAACAACAGGAAGTGATCAAGATCAGACTTTTAGTAATATCGATTTATGTTTTGTGCATTGTGTCTGAATCTATGTGCCTGTGGTGCTGCTACAAGCAAGGTTTTTGTTGTATCTATATCTCACCATACTTGTGCATATGTCAACATACTCAGCTTGACTTGATTACACTTGAAATTCTTAAAAAAAGGGAACTGAAAATATGGCCAACAACATAACCAAGCAGAGCAATTGTCAATTCAAATCACGTAGCAGTGATTCTATCTGATTAAGCTTTCACCAAAATGAATGAAAGCTTCCCTCTGTTTTTATTTAATTTAGCCCAAAGATATAATATGTGTTGACTTCAATTTCTGGGTTATATTTGCTCAACTGTTGCCCATACATTCACAGAAGGGACTGTGAGTTTGCAGCAATGCCTGGAACCAAAGATCCTTGGTCACTTCTGCATTCCTCAAGGCTATGTTTTTCAACTTGAAATGTTTTATTCATACATTGTATACTAGATGCAGTTTTGGAGATTGTACAAACATGATAGGTTGTTTACAAGGGGCAAGTTTACAGCAGAGCTCTGGAAAAGATTTAAGTACTTCTATTCAGGATGTAGCCAACATTACACTATTTATAGCCTATATTTAAGAGAGTACTTAGCTATTGTATAGTTTGAACCATATTATTATGTATAAATAGACAAGTAGATGATAATGTTGCGTGCCAAATGTATTCTGTTTGATGGTACAAATTTCAAAGGGTGCTTAATGTGATGGCTGATGTCCAATTATGACCCATAATGTCTTTTATTATTGCAAACATGAATTGCGCAAGAATAGGCTGTTGTATTCAAAAATGAGATGATTTATGTTTAGCCAGATGGCTTCCTGTGGATTGTGCTTACAACTGCAAAGAATGCAAAAAATAAGCCTCTTGCCCATTTCTTAACTTCAAATTAGCATCCACACCTCCAGATTCCAAGGCCACAGGTTTTAAAATTCCTTCCTCAAACTCCAGTTAATTTCTTTGTCCCATAGTTATATAGTCATACAGCAAGGAAACAGGTCCTTTGACCCAATTTGTCCATGCTGATTAGGTTTTATAACAGTGCTAGTTCTATTTGCCTGCATTTGGTCCATATCGTTCTAAACGTTTCCTATGCATGTACACATCTAATTGCCTTATAAATGTCTGCCTTCTAGACAGATTCCTCTGGCAGATTGTTCCATATACCCACAAACCTCTTTGTGAAGAAATTGCCCCTAAAGTTTTTTTTTAAATCTTTCCCCACTCACCTTAAACCTGATTCTAGACTGCTCTACCTGGGAAAAAATTGTGACTTGATTTTGTATCCCTCTGTAAGGTCACACTCTGCTCTGCTCCAGGGGAAAAAGCCCTAGCCTATCTACCTCATTGTAACTCAAGCCCTCAAGTCCTGGTACCATCCTGGTAAATCTTTTCAGCACCCTTTCCATCTTGACATCATCCTTCCAATGGCAGAGCAACCAGAATTGCACGCTGTACTCCAATTGTGATTTAACCACCATCTTGAACTGGAAACATGTCACTGACAGCGCCCTCCATAATGTTTGGGACAAAGACCCATCATTTATTTATTTGCCTCTGTACTCCACAATTTGAGATTTGTAATAGAAAAAAAATCACATGTGGTTAAAGTGCACTTTGTCAGATTTTAAAAAAAGGCCATTTACATTTTGGTTTCACCATGTAGAAATTACAGCAGTGTTTATATATAGCCCCCCCCCCCCCTTTTCGGGGAACCATTATGTTTGGGACATAGCAATGCCGTAAATGAAAGTAGTCATGTTTAGTATTTTGTTGCATATCCTTTGCATGCAATGACTGTTGAAGTCTGCTATTCATGGACATCACTAGTAGCTGGGTGTCTTCTCTGGTGATGCTCTGCCATGCCTGTATTGCAGCCATCTTTAGTTATGCTTGTTTTGGGGGCTAGTTCCAATTTAGTTTTCTCTTCTGCACATAAAAGGCATGCTCAATTGGGTTCAGATCGGGTGATGGACTTGGCAACTCAAGAATTGATCATATTTTAGCTTTAAAAAACTCCTTTGTTGCTTTAGCAGTATGTTTGGGATCATTGTCTTGCTGTAGAATGAACCGCCAGCCAATGGGTTTTGAGGCATTTGTTTGAAATTGAGCAGATAGGATGTGTCTATGCACTTCAGAATTCATTATGCTACTACCATCAGCAGTTGTATCATCAATGAAGATAAGTGAGCCAGTACCTTCAGCAGCCATACATGCCCAGGCTATAACACCCCCACCACCGTGTTTAACAGATGTTGTGGTATGCTTTGGATCTTGGGCAGTTCCTTCGCTCCTCCATACTTTGCTCTTGCCATCACTCTGATATAAGTTAATCTTCGTCTCATCTGCCCACAAGACCTTTTTCTAGAACTGTGGTTGCTCTTTTAAGTACTTCTTGGCAAACTGTAACCTGGCCATCCTATTTTTGCCTCTAACCAGTGGTTTGTATCTTGCAATGTAACCTCTGTATTTCTGTTCATGAAGTCTTCTGCGGACAGTGGTCATTGACAAATCAACACCTGAGTCCTGAAGAGTGTTTCTGAACTGCTGGACAGGTGTTTGGGGATTTTTCTTTATTATAGAGAGAATTCTTCTGTCATCAGCTGTGGAGGTCTTCCTTGGCCTGCCAGTCCCTTTGCGATTAGTAAACTCACCAGTGCTCTCTTTCTTCTTAAAGATGTTCCAAACAGTTGATTTTGGTAAGGTTTAGCTGATGTCTCTAACATCTGGTTTCTCAGTCTCATAATGGCTTCTTTGATTTTCATTGGCACAACTTTAGACCTCGTGTGATGGAAAGACAGGAGGAAAGACTAGGTGCTGAGAGCTCTCTTATACCTACATTAAGGAGGCAATTAAACACACCTGAGCAATTACAAAGACCTGTGAAGCCATGTGTCTCGAACATTATGCTGCCCTGAAATGGGGAGACTATGTATAAATACAACTGTAATTTTTACATGGTGAAACCAAAATGTATAAAAATGGCCTTTAATAAAATCAGACAATGTGCAATTTAACCACATGTGATTTTTTTTTTCCATTACATATCTCAAATTATGGAGTACAGAGGCAAATAAATAAATGATGGGTCTTTGTCCCTAACATTATGGAGGGCACTGTACCTTCACCACCTCGCGGTCCAAACCTAGGAACTTCCTATTCATCAGCATTGCAATTGTACCTTTACTAGAAAGACTGGTAGTAGTTCAAGAAGAAATCTCACCATCACTTTTCCACTTTCTACACTCTTTCTAGTGACACCTATGTCCCAATAAATAAATAACTTTCTACTAAAGCAAAGGTAATTCAGAACAAATAAAGAGACACAAATGATTGGGGCCCAAATGTTTTAATATAAAATAACTGATAATTTGGTTACCTGCTTCTTATATTATAAGATCAGCATTCTTCAAATTTCAACAGGTTTGAACGTACAAAGCGACAACTATTGTGAGCAATAGCTATGTGAAGACAAACTGGACTTTTAATATTTTCTCAAAGATAAATTATTTTCTAGTTTAAGCGAAATTAATGTTGACTGCAGAAAAAGGAATACAAATAATGAACTGTGGAAGATAAGATTGTCTAATACATATCGTAGCTCTGCCTATACTGTTAATTGAGATGGGAATTATGTTGAAATATTCTCCTTGTTTTTAGTGCAGTGTCGGTACACTGGAAAGGCACTTTTTATACTCTTTTGTAGCTCATTAGCAACTTCTATAATGAGCTTTTTTATTTTTCTGTGATAGAAAGATAATGCAACAGACAAGTGACAGATTGTTTGCCATTAATTATTTCCATGTTTCAAACCTATTACAAAGCAATTAGAAATCTGACAGCAGATTCACTCTGCATTACTGATAATCTAAAGTGATGAGAAGTGAGAGGTGATGAATATAAATTATTTCTTTTATAATTTTCATAAATTATTACCTTGTCTTTCATGCTGCCAAAACTAAGAGTATATATAAAAACATTGCTGTGCATAGATTGTGTTTTGAGGCATTGTTATCGGATAATAACAGTCCAGAGGGGCCTAAATTGTTTTGACATACAAAACTATTCTCGGCTTACGATTGTCACAATTAAGATATCTCCAGCTATGTTCTTGCACTGAATGATTCACAGAACCTTAAATTCATTTCAACTACTCTAAACTTTTGAATTTCCATATCTCTGTACGTGTTTTAAAAAAAATCTGCACTGTAAACTAGAATGTAGAATGTAAACAGAATGTTCATTCTTAAAGAGCCTCACAATCACCCATGAATTTCCCAAGAAGGATTATTGGTAGTGATTGGTAGTGATGATAGTGATGAGGGCACAGACCGGTTGCAGCAGTTTTACCCTCACCCTAATTCATCAGTGATGGGAACAAGATCAAGGACTAGTCTGATGCACAGGACTAAAATTTTCATTGGGCATTGATAGTCGAAGCTTAGGACTGTCTCCAAAAATATTTACAGTTTAGTTTAGAGATATAGTGCGAAAACAGGCCCTTCAGCCCACCGAGTCTTCCCCGACCAGCGATCCCTGCACACTAAGATTATCCTACACACAATAGGGACAATTAATAATTACACCAAGCCAATTAACTTACAAACCTGAACGTATTTGGAGTATGAGAGGAAATCGGAGATCCTGGAGGAAATCACACAGGTCTCGGGGAGAACGTACAAATTCCATACAGACAAGCACCCATAGTCAGGATTGAACCCGGGTCCCTGGCGCTGTAAGGCAGCATCACTACCACTGCGCCACTGCTGCCCTTAGTTATGCAGAATAATTTCTGAAAAATAAGCTGATAGAAATAGTTTCTAGTGGTGGAAGGTTCAGAAATCAGATAATGAAGGTGATGAGCAAATAGCCCCCCAAAATACAGAGCAACTTTGTAAAAACAGTGAATGAGCAGAATCTGGGTGGCATTACCAGGGGTATTACCGGAGGCAGATTGAATTGTTGTATCTGAAAGGAAACTGGAAAAGTATTTGACGTGAAAATAATTGCAGGGTTATGTGGGAAGCACAGGGGAATGGCACAGCTGGGTTGCTATTGCGTAGATCTGGCGCAGAGTCCATGCACTAAATGGCCTCATCCGTTGCTATCATCTATTTTCTGATTGTGCAGTTTTACTTGTGTCGTCTGGAAGTGTTTAGTAGATTCAAAATTAGGCAAATTACTAGGTTGTGCAATAAAATAACAGATTTATTGGGCCAAAACATCGGTATAGTAGCTTCAACAAGATTCCATCGTGACACATACCTTTTCCTGCTCTCCATTTTCAGAATTTTGAAAGAAACATTACTTCATTATTATTTGACAATCATTTCCAAAATTTAACAAACCATCAGATTGTTATGAAAATCCACCTGGTTCAGTAATGCTCTATTGGGGAGGATATCTGTCATCCGTACCTGCTAGCCCAACTGGTGACTCCAGGCTCATCCCATTTGATTGATTGGAGACACAAGACACTGCAGATGCTTGAATCTTGTGCAATAAAACAAAGTATTGGAGGAACTCCTCAACTCATGCAGCATCAATGGAAATGGTCCCGATCTGAAATGTCATTCCATTTCGCTCCACAAATGCTGGCAAAACCACTGAGTTCTAACACTTTATTCATTGCCTATGTGGTTCACTCTTAATTGCCTAGTCAGCCACTCAATTCAAGGGCAATTGCACATGAGTAATATAAGCCTAGTCATGTGCAACTCCTGAAAAAGAAATATAATGTATAAAAGGTATTTAAAAAATAATAATTGGCTAGTTTTAATTGAGGCTAAAGGTAACTGGCACTTGTACACTGGGTTCTGGCAGATATGCTGTAATTTAACTTTCTTATCTCACTGAAAAACTTGCATTCATCTATAAGTTTGCAAGTTTCCATTAGGAAGAATCACCCCTTTAAAACAATGTTAAAAACTGTTTTATAATTAACAATTGATGAATAGGTTATAAATTACTGCTGCTAACTTCCATGGTTATTCTATATTTTCTGTACAGTGATGCGCTAATGTTCAGGCAAACATGGGCACTTTATACATGGGCGAATAGTCTTTGATGTGGTTAAAATATCAGGAACTGGAGTTTTTCAGGGACGTAAGCCCCTGGAGAGTAGAAGATGAAAAACTGAATAGGTGAATTAATTCTAGGGTTGAAAGTTCAGTAAAGGAGAAATAGTTATAATAGCAACTCAGATGAGGCTGGACTGGAGATTGGCATTGATGCAGCTAATCAAAATGATAGAGTGGATGTGGAGTTGAAAACTTACCTTCAGGTTAAGTTTAAGGTTAAGTAGGATGCAAAATAGTTTGGTTCAGCTTGATACATTAATCATGCGGAGGGATAAAATGGGACAGAAGAAGGGTCTCGACCCAAAACATCACCTATTCCTTTTGTCCAGAGATGCTGCCTGATCTGCAGAGGTACTCCAGCATTTTGTGTCCATCGTCATAGTAAACCAGCATCTGCGGTTCCTTCCTACACAGAGGGATAAAATTGATGTTTAAGGAACAACATTAGTGATTACAAAAAAATAGTTTAACTCTTTCCTGTATTTAATATTAGAACATTGAAGTCCATCTTGCACTGAATGGAACAGATTGACCTATTCATAAATTCTAAACGACCATAAATTATCAATGAAATTACTCCCAGAGAAGGTCAATGCGAACAATCTACTCCTGCTTATCAAGACCTTCTCCTGCTACTCTGTTATTCATATTTTACACAAACCACGCAAACATCTAACCAGAGAGCACATTAATCGTACATCAGTTGTGAAAAATTGGAAATAATCCAATGTTGTCACAGCACATCAAAGTAAGATAATATTAAATCATTGCTGACTATTGAAAATTCTATGTGCGTGTTTGTTGTCGATATTCAAGATATTAGAGGATTTTTCAGACTGGTAAAGAGTTGCCTTAATGACTATGGGGCACATTAAATGCAATGAACAGATTTTTGCAGATCTTTATCCATTATCTGCTAATATATTTGTACATCTTTTATTTTGGTCTTTCTATGTGGTCGTTTGTCTCCCTGCAGCTGGGCCCTGCTTGGTTAATAAGTTAATAAGTGATAGCAGAATTAGGCCATTTAGCCCATCAAGTCTACTCCGCCATTCAATCTATCTTTCCCTCTTAACCCCATTCTCCTGCCTTCTCCCCATAACCTCAGACACTCGGACTAATAAAGAATCTACAGTATCTATTTCTACCTTAAAAATATCCATTGACAGCCTCCACAGCCTTTTGTGGCAATGAATTCCACAGATTCACCACCATCTGACTATAAATTCTTCCTAAAGGAAGGTCCTTTAATTTTGAGGCTATGACCTCTGGACCTAGACTCTCCCACTAATGGAAACATCCTCTCCACATACACTTTATCCAGGCCTTTTGTTCTATCATTAGTCACAAACCATTGATTCATCTTGTGGTATTGGTTTGTTAACTTGCCTTCTAGATTATGTTCAACACACTCCTTGCATTCTATGTTGTGAAATGATCAAGTCGTTTCTGCATCTTCATCTATCCGTTTTCATAATGTGAACTGCACTTTCTCTGTAGCTATTGCACCATATTCTGCATTCTGTTTATTTTCTCTTTCGCACTACCCGATGTACTCATGTAGAGTATGAATTGCCAGAACAGCATTCAAAAGAAAGTTTTTCTTGCTGTATCGGTACATGTGACAATAAATCAATACCAATAGCAATTTTCTTAGCCATCACCTTAAAAAGTTCAATCAGATTTCTAAAACATGATCTCCCCCTCACAAAACCATGCTGACTCCTTCTAGTTAATCCCTGCCTTCCCAAGCTAACCGAAATCCTGCCCCTCGGAATCATCCTTGACAATATCCCACCCACTGATGGATGACTCGCTAGTCTGTATTTTCAAGATTATCTTGTTTTTTTCATTCACAGAACATGGACAAGCACAGAAACAGGCCCAAAGGCTAACAGTTTTTGCATCCATCCTGATGCCAACCCAAACTAGGGTCTTATCTTGAGGACCAATTTCCATGTTTACCTTGAAGTCTTTGTTCCCAAAGGGTTCTGCCCACAGACACTTCAATCACTTGCCTGTCCTCATTCCTGAAGCTAAGTACAGACCCTTTCTATGTAGGACTATTTACTGCTTCAGATAACACCCTTGAATGCATTTTATGAATCCCTCTCCATCTCAGATCCTTGCAATATGGTAATCTCAGGCAATATTGAGAAAGTTAAAATCCCCTACTACTGTTATTACCCTATTGCTTTTACATCCAATTTGTTTACATAATTTCTATTCTACTAATTCCTGCTGACTTTTGTGAGGCTTATGTATAACCCCATCAAATAACCTGCCCTTTCTTATTCCTAAACTCTATTCATACAGCATCATTGGCAAATCCTTCCAAGATATTGTCCCTGATTGCTGCTGTAATGCTCGCTCTGCACAGTAATGCAACCCTCCCCCCACTTTCACACCCCCCACTGCCATGCCTGAAACGTATATACCCCAGAACATTGAGCTGCCAGTCCTGTCCTTACATTGACTACTTTTCTGTGATTGCAATGATAACATTATCCCATGTGCTGAACTACACTCTCAGCTCATCCGTTTTACTTGTGTGGCCCCTTGCATTAAATGAAGATAAGCCAAAGATAGACACAAAATGCTGGAGCAACTCAGTGGGACAGGTAGCATCCCTGGATAGAATGAATGGGTGACGTTTCGGGTCAAGACCTGAGTTACTCCAGCATTTTGTGTCTATCTTTGGTGTAAACCAGCATCTGTAGTTCCTTCCTACACAATGCAGATAAGCCTACTGGCTCTCTCATGCTTCCTTTTTGTGTCTGCTTACTCTTCCCACTGGATTTGCTTACTCTTCCCACACTATTTTCTCTGTATAAATTAACCCCTCCACCTGCTACCATGTTATCTTGGGTCCCAGCCCTCTGCCTTACCAGTTTAAACCCTCTTGAGTACCACTGGCACACCTGCCTGCAAGGATATTGATCCCCTTCCGGTTCAGGTGCAACATATCTTTCTTGTATAGGCTATCCCAGTCACAGAAGAGGTCCCAAATGATCCAAAAACCTGAAAATCCCCCCTTCCTGCACCATCTCTTTGTCCACACACTCATCTGTCCTTTCATCCTATTTCTATGCTTACTAGCATGTGGCACAGGAAGTAAGCCAGAGATTACATCCGAGAGATCTTGCTTTTCAACTTTCTACCTAACTCTCAGAATTCCCTTTGCAGGCTCTCATCTCCTTACCTATGTTGTTCATACCAATATGGGTTACAATCTCTGGCTGTTCACCCATCCCTTTGAGAAGGTTCTTTACCCATTCAGAGGCATCCTTGACCCTGGCATCAGAGAGGCAACATATCATCCTGGAGCCTTGCTCGTAGCCACAGAAACGCCTATTCCTTAACTATCAAGTCCTGCGCTCAATTTACTTTTCCCTTTGCACTACCTGTTGTATGCAAGTATGGCTTGATTGTACTTATGTAATGCATGATCTACATCGTGCAAAACTAAATATTTCACTTATCTTGGTACATGTGACAATAATAATAATAACCAATACCAATATGAATAGAATGAAAAATATGCCAATCTAAATCACCAAATTCTAGAGCATGCCAAATTATTGGAGTTTTACTATAATTTCTGATGATTTTATATATCTCCATATCTTTTCTTTTCCTCTTCTGTTTTTGAAGCTAACTAAAGTGTTAGGATAAAACTGACATTCAGCCTACCATACTCCATATAAATGACTCGCTCTACATGGGGTGGCCCTAGACATAAATACAAGCTAATTTATGGTAAAGGCCATCAGTTCAATGCTGAATCCTAGCTTCATTGGAGTTTCTATGAAAGGTTTGGCAGTATCTTTACATTTTCCACACCATAATTTGCATCTTTTCAATAACCCATGGCAGCGTGGGATTGAAACATGACTTGGCTGACCACAATAACTCAGTTTCATACAGAGAAATGCTTTTTATCAATTATGTTTCAGAAGAGTGATTATTTCAATCAATAAGAATTAAATCTGAACACCAGTAAAAAATAATGGTCATTTATTGGTGATCTGTGCTCACTATTTTGAGATAGAATCTCAATGTGGAAGACCCAACCTTGAATCATTTTACTATGAAACTGGATCTTCATTTTTAACTGCTTGACTCTGTCAACAACATAGAACATTGTGTTAATTTACTCGTGTTGGCATTTTAATCTTTTTTTTTAATTTGATGCTTCTTTGCGTAAACATATAACTTATTTTATTTATTGATAAGTTTGTTAATGATATTTCAGTTTGTCTTTTTTAGTCGTATGACTTATTACTTTGTGCTCTGTAAGATGCTTCAAATGGAACTTAAAAATTGTGCTTCTGATTTCATAATTTCTGTTTGTTAAAATGATAAATGACTCTCTGTCAGGTCCAAATATCTTAATTTTATTATTCTTTTATAATTTAAATTGATCCCAAAAGTAAATATCTTGTAACAATTCATACAAAATTATGTGAAAACCATTATTATGAATAGTTTGACAGATGGATTAAAAAAATATTTGATTAAAACCCTTATGCATGTGAACAAGGATGGTACTAAATAAATGATTGTTGTTGTCTTCATTACCTGGCTATCACATAGCACTCTCCCAATTATTACACCAATGATTTAATGTTACAGAAAACGTATTTATGTAACACATTAATCATCTGCATTGCCAGTCCATAATCACTCTTCATATGATGTAGATGAGAATGGAACTCCTTGTTTTGTTATTTTTACTGAATGTTGAATTAAGACAAATAAAAGCTCTCTCTCTCTCTCTCTCTCTCTCTCTCTCTCTCGGGACACGGGCGCGGACATCAGGAGGGGCCCTAACTCACCGCACCATTACATGGAGAGAGGGAGAGACGCACAGCATGGGGGGGGGGGGGGGGGGGGGGGGGGGGAGGGGAAGGAGGGAGGGGGGGAGAGAGGATGATGAGGGAAGGAGGGGGAGCGAGAGGGATTAGGGAGGGAGAAAGGATGAGGGAGGGCGAGAGAGAAATGGATGATGGGGAGAGAGAGAGGGATGAGGGAGGTAGGGGAGAGAGAGAGGGATGAGGGAGAAGAGGGGGGGGGGCGAGGGGATGAGGGAGGAAGAAAGTGATGAGGGAGGGTGAGAGGGATGAGGGGAGAGAGGGATGAGGGAGGTAGTGGGAGAGATGGATGAGGGGGAAGAGGGATGAGGGAAGGGGGGAGAGGGATGATGAGAGGATTGGGGAGGAAGAGAGGGAGGGCGGGGGAAAGACGGAGGGAGTGGGGTACAGGGGTAGTGGAGTGCAGGGGGGTAGGGAGGGGTAGAAGAAGAGTGATGAGCAAGGTGGGATAGAGGGAGGGAGGGGGAGCAAGGGATGAGGGAGGGAGGGGGGAGAGAGAGGGATGAAGCAGGGGAGAGGGGAGGGAGAGAGGGATGTTGGAGGGAGAGTGGGAGGAAAGAGGGAGGGAGTAGGGTACAGAGGTAGTGGAGTGCAGGGGGGTAGGGAGGGGGGTAGCAGGATTCTGGGGTAATGGGCAAGGTGGGATAGAGGGGGGAGTAGAGGGAGAGGGGAACAGGGAGGGGTGGATTTGATGGGAGGGGGATAGGTGTGAGTGGTGGAATATTGGGTTGGGGGAACGGGTGAGTGGTGAAATATGGCATTGGGGAACGGATTATGTTGGGGTACCAGGCCTCCCGTGTGACAGGGACCCAACGGGTCCCACAGTCTAATAGAGCATAAATACTGACAAGGTCCTGTTGGCCTAATGGTCTGTTTCCATAGTTTAAATGCAATGTAACCAGTAAAATCAATGTTTTTCCCAAAAAACTAATGAAATTGTTGAATGCAATACCCTATAATAGGCTGTCAAATGTCAGAATATGACCCATTGTCTACCTACATTTGTATCTTCGATTATTGTGAATATCTGAATAAGAGTTTAGAAACTAGGCTACTGGATTTCCATTTTTACAGAAAAAAAACAAGATGCAATTTCTTCTGTGTACTTGACATGGGAGTTGAATTATTCAGACATCAACAACTTAATTTATATGGTGCTTTAAACATTCCTTTGTGCTTCACCGCAGTGATATCTATTAAAATCAGACAGATGGTAATGGAAATTAGTCTGAGTTCATAAGTATAGACAGGACACTGGTTTAGGGAATAACAACCTTTGTGTTTTTTGGTGGATTACTTTATTTTTGTGGAGAGTCAATTCTGGAATGAGATTCCAAGGTGCTGATTACAATCACCAAATCTCTTCCACTAAAATTGAGCGTATTATTTGGTTTTGATCAATCATCAGATTGTTCATTGGTTTGACTTCTGTACTTCACTTTAAATATAAAGCAAGTGCATCTTAATGATGTAGTGAGATAACATTGGCTGCAGAGCAGAGTCACAACATCTTTCAACAAAAATGGGTTATGTAGACCATCATGCACTGGAACTTACTTTGCGAAAGATGTATGCAAAACTACTAATTAAATGACTGCTAATTGCTAATTAGCAGCTTAAAGGAATAGAATTGTGTTAATTCTAATTAGGGAGGCATGGAGAGTTAAAAATACCCACAGAGTGTTTTAGCACCTGTGTATAAGGGACAATAACATCACTTGCTTGACTTCTCAGTGCAACATGCAATGTAATTCTGTTTTTCTAAAAAAATATATAATTGATTGAACAGTTTTTCCTTTGAACACAGAGAACTTCAAATGCCTGATTTTCCTCAGGCAGATTGGATTCAGGCAACAGTCTATAATTTCCGTAACGAGAGAAGACTAAGATGCAGTCTAAACTTTAGTAATGATAACATCTCTGTTATTTCTGTTAATACAATGGCCACTACACCTACTGCTGATTACCTACTACACCTGTAATGAGTATTTTGCTAGTTCCTCTATATCACTAACAGGCTGATATGCAAGGAATGGAGGGATATGGATCACATGCAAGCAGAGGAGATTAGTTTAACTGTGTTCGGCTTGGACTTTGTGGGCCAGAGGTCCTGTTCCTGAGTTGTACTGTTCTATGTTCCATAACTGTAATTGTTCAGATGTATTTGACCTAAATGCAAATGGTTCTGTAAATGCAAACTTTAATACCAATTTACAAATAGCCTATAACTTGCATTATTTGAGGCAAGACACATAAAATGTGCATTAATCTGTTATCAAATGCTTTGTGGGGTCAAGTTCATTTTTTATCTGCTTTGATTTGACATTATAAAACTAAATGGTTTGGCACCTAACAACAATAAGAATGCTAAAAAGAAGAGATGTAAACTGAAACATTTCGGTGAGGAATTAAAAAAATATAAAGCTTATCTGTTTACATTGTTTCTTAGTTGTTTGAGTATGTCTTTCCAATGTGCTCAGCTGTGTGTCAGATTGATGATATCAGAGCAGAAGGGGAAATGATGAGTAAAGGCTTCTTACAGATGTTTAATGTTAAACTGAAAGGTTTGGATTCCTTCAGTACTGCCAGTTTTCTTCCAATAAATCGTGAAGTTTACAAACCCTTCTTAAAAGCAAATTATAATACTTTCTTTTACATGCATGTCATAGGCATGTGTGGATATTTTTGCGCATTGTTTTCTTCCTCTGTATTTAGCTATTAATGTACAGTAATTTTAAAATAGTTATAGGAAAATGTCAAAATTGTGATTAATCTAAAACGCCAGTGAAAATAAACTCGAATGATCTATGGAGTAAATTATTTCTCACAAAAGTAACTGAATATAATGATTAATTATGATGTTTGCAGTCTATGAATGAGATTGCAAAGCACACAATCAATTGTGTATAAAACAGCAGGATCTTGAATGAGGCAAATTGTCCTTATTCATTCCGAAACTGTTCTGCATCTGCGTAACAGATAATGAAGATACTCTCAAGTGTTGGACAGCACAATTAGACTACTGCTGATGAATTGTTATAATTTAAATATAGCACAGAAACTAATTATTGCGTTATCTGGCATAGAATTGGAACATTTGTGTCTGTTTTCATGCGCATGTCGTGCAAAAATTATTTAACGTAATAGATTGTAATAGATTTATAGAGTCATAAGGAGTGGAAACAGGCCATTCAGCCCAATCTGCTTCGCCAACCAACTAGCCCCATCTTCATTAGTCCCATCTGCCTGGGTTTGACCCATATCCTTCTTGGTTCTTGGTTTCTTGGTCCTCCAAAATATTCCAAATGGAATTTAAACTGGAGGTGGTGGAGGGAGGACTTAAGCCAGAAAGGTTTATTGGGAAGAAAGAGCTACCTTAAATTTAGTTGCATCTGGTTGGGTAACTATAGTAGGGTGGAGATTATTCCATGCATTAATTGTGCGGGGTACTTCAAAATCTGCCCTATCCATTTCCTGTCCAAATGTATTTTAAAATTTGTGTTAGTGCCTGCCTCGATTAATTCCTCTGACAGCTTGTTCCATACATCTACCATCCTTTGTGTAAAAAACTTGCCCCTTAGGTTCCAATTAAATCTTTTCCACCTCACCTTAAACCTATGTCGTGTGGTTCTTGATTCATCTATTCTGGGTAAAATAATCTGTGCATTTACTCTATCTAATACCCTCATGATCTGATACATCTCTACCCTCCTGCGCTCCACGGAATAAAGTCCTGGACTGCTCAACCTCTCCCTATAGTTCAGGCCCTCTAATCCTGGCAACATCCTCATAAATCTTCTATGTACTCTGTCCAACTTACAAACACCTTTCAAAACTGAACACAATACTGCAAATATGGCCCCACCAATGTCTTGTACACCTATAACATAACCTCCCAGCTTCGATTATCTATACTCTGATTGATGAAAGCCAATGTGCCAAAAGCCTTCTTGACCACCATATCTACATGTGACACCACTTTCAAGGAATTATGTACCTGCACTCCTAGATACCACTGCTCTACAGCACTCCCTGAAGCCTTGCCATTCACTGTGACAGTCCTGCCTTGGTTTGAGTTCCCAACATCCAACACCTCACACTATGTTCTATATGAAACTCCATTAACCATTCCTCAGCCCACCTGCCCAATTGATCAAAATCCTGCAGCAATGTTTGATAACCTTCTTCACTCTCAATTATGCCACCCAATGCCATCTGCAAACTTGCTAATTAAGCCTTGTACATTCTCATTCAAATAATTGATTTATGCCTGCTGGTTCCACAACCGTGATGAACCAAAGTACTGAAAAGAGATTGACAACCAAGTCTTCATGTCAGCAAGACAAAAAGATTTGGTATTCACCTTTCACTTGCCAGGCTTTGTTACATCCCCCACCTCTCTCCCAGCTTTCACCCCCCATTACATTCAATCTGAAGAAGTCACAACCTGAAATGTGTCTATCCATGTTCTCTCGAGATGTTGTCAGACTGCCTGTGTTACTCCAGCATTTTGAGTCTTCTTTTGTAAACCATCTGCAGTTTGTTGTGTATATAAAATAGTTAGTTATTGACCCAAGGAAGCTAGAGGATAATTACAACCATGTCCTAATGAACAGAGCTTCATTTTCATAGACATCATATTATGGCTGAGGATAAGGGGGAAATCCTTTAAAACCGAGATGAGGAGAACGTTTTTCACACAGAGAGTGGTGAATCTCTGGAACTCTCTGCCACAGAGGGTAGTTGAGGCCAGTTCATTGGCTATATTTAAGAGGGAGTTAGATGTGGCCCTTGTAGCCAAGGGGATCAGAGGGTATGGAGAGAAGGCAGGTACGGGATACTGAGTTGGATGATCAGCCATGATCATATTGAATGGCGGTGCAGGCTCGAAGGGCCGAATGGCCTACTCCTGCACCTAATTTCTATGTTTCTATGTGGAAACACTTCTGTTGACAGCAATGTTTTAGGGCCAGCAACCAAGGTTCATTTCTGACCTCTGTTGAAGATGATGGGATAGAATAGGTGGTGGTGGCCAGTCCATCAGTCTTCAGGATCATTCATAGTATGGGGACCCAGGGCAGTGAGTGGCTGTTGGGCTGGAGGTGAAAACATTCTAGACATGGCTCTAGAAAATAATGAAATCCCATGAGGACACACAAAATTCTGCTGCTGCTTGACAGTAAATACAGCAATGGTTATGCCACCTCCAGCTAGAGGTCGGTGTCTCTAAATAATGGACTACCCTTTCAAGACTGCAAAGGAAGAAATTTCATCACAAAAATGTGTGGATGATCAGTTGCAGAATATATTCAAAATAGAAAGGGCAGGCATTGTCTTCTTGAAATATGTAGGAGCCTTTCATCGAGAAACATTCCCATAATGTTTCTGACTCAAAGTTAAATGTTACCAACTGAGCTTGGGCTAACACAATAATGCCATTACAATCCATTGGTATGACAAAGTTTAAGTATATGATTTTAAAATCTCATTTGTTATCAATTCATCTTAAAATTGGAATTCAAGCAGAATTACATGCATTATAAGTGCCATTAATTTAAAACAAATTAGCACATGGAATTGGAATTTATGTATCGCAGACACTGCACAATTTTCCATGTAGCTTTTTTCACCTCAGCTAAGAGATATTTCCCCCAGCTCTCAAAATGTTGAAACAAGGGACTACAGATGCTGGTCTACAAACGAAAGACACAAAATGCTGGGTTAGGCAGCATCCCTGGAGAAGATGGATAGGTGATGCTTTGGGTTCCGATCCAAAACATTACCTACCCATGTTTTCCAAGGATGCTGCCTGACCTGTTGAGTTACTTCAGCATTTTATGTATTTCCTTGCCCCTGACCTATCACTTTGTCTCGGGTGCAGAGAATTAAAAATAAGCACCTCTGCATTCGGACTTGGACAAAACATTTGAGTTTATCTCCATAAAAGTTTCATTATTTTTCAGATACTTGATATTTTGGATACTTATTGAGAAACTACTTGATCAGTTATTTCTTCTATGACCAAGAATGGAGCAGACGTGATGAACTAAGTAGCCTATATTTCTTACATTTTTCAAAAAAATTGCAGTTGTGGAAATTTGAAATGCTAAAAATAAATAGTTAAGCTTGTTGTGTTAAAACCATGTTTCAGATGCTTCAAATTTGCAATAGCTTTCTAACCTTTTCTATTTACGCTTAAATGACTGCCAATTTTCATATCATTTGACTAAAGCTTAGAATTAAATATTGAAATTAAGACTTGTTAAATCATCTGTTAAACAATCCCAAAATATACACATGAACATGAATGGAAGTGCCAAGAAGGGTTTGCATTTAGAGCCTCATTGTTCCTGTGTTTGTTGGTGCAATGTCTTTGGAGTATGTCAACTTTTATTTTTCCCTTCTAGATACAAGATGGGTAAAACTCAGAGGCCAAAGAGTACAAGTACATCCAGCAGCAAGACATCTGGGACCACAGCCAGTGGCAGTGTGCCATACACAGATTCTCTGAGATCACAGTGCAGCAGTCTAGAGGATGCTTTAGTGCAAGAATACATTAAAGAGATCAATAGAGGTTCCCCATCTACATCACAGCGATTGCCGAGGTAATCAGATATGAATAAATTATGAGTACATTTAAAAGCATGTGTTATATGTCTAGAATTTTAGTTTCTGAAGTTATTACAAGAATAATAAATGCAAGGGTTGACACCTTGTATGTTTTTGTAGCCTTTTTAATTTCTCCCATTAAAAACTGCAAAAAAGCTGTAGAGGGGATAGGGCAGAGCAAAACAGATCTGCTTATTTCCATTCAAAATTAACTGCAATGCAATGTGCATCCAGGACTGGAAGAGCCTGAACCTTCTTCAGTCTGAAGAAGGGTCCTGATCAGAAAATGTGTCTGGCCATTTGCTCCACAGATGCTACCTGACCTGTTGAATTCCTCCAGCACTTTGTGTTTTGCTCAAGATTCCAGCATCTGCAGTTCCTTGTGTCTCTAGTGAGAACCTGGTGCGCATACTTGGCTATGGATCAACTGACAAAGGAGCAACTGTTAATAACAATGCTGTGTGAACACAAATTAACACTGCTAGGTATCTGCAAAAAGAAAGAGGTTAATATTAATACCTGGAGTGTCAGCGTTGTCAAATTTACAAAACAAATAACTAGAAGTTGAAGAGGACAGAAACATGTATTAACATTACCATGTATAAACATATATTAACAGCCTAGATATTGTGCTCAGGTCACTGGGTTGGAATAAAATCAGATGATACAGTAAAATCTCAGCAGATTGGGCAGCATCTGTGGAGAGGTAAACAATGAAGGTTCCAGCTGATGCCCTTTTATCAGGACATGCTGGAAATACAGAGGGTGAACAAAATGAAAGAGCCAAATGGAACCCTGTCAGGGAGAGGTACAGAACCTCTTCAAGAGAAATGGCAATGATATAAACATTAATCAAAAAGCAAAAAAACTTGGGATGTTGGATGCGTACTGTAGGAAGGAACTGCAAGTGCTGGTTTGCACTGAAGATAGACACAAAATGCTGGAGTAACTCAGCGGGACAGACAGTATCTTTGGAGAGAAGGAATGGGTGACGAGAAGGGTCCCGACCTGAAACTCCACCCATTCCTCTCCAGAGATGCTGCCTGTCCCACTGATTTGCTTCAGCATTTTGTGTTTATTTTAGGATGTTGGATGCTTGAAGTAAAAACAATTTATTGGAAATGCCTAGCAAATCAAGCAGCATTTGTGTTGAGAGAAAAATAGTTTGAACATAAACAGGGCTTGAAATTAACGGTTGCCCGGGTGCCAATGGCCACCTAACGTCCTTCCGGGCAACCTAAAAGTCGTGAAATTTTGCCCGGCTTGGCAAGCATCCAGGCCACCTGCCGTTCAACTCTGAATGGGCCCCCTCTCTATCTCTCTCTCTCTGTCACTCTCCTCCGCCCGCCTTCCATATCCGTGTCTGGGTCGTCAGTTCTCCGCTCTCCGCTGCTCCTCACCCGCCGGCACGGCCGGCCGCCTTGCACATTCGCACTGCCACGGCCAGCACATCCTACCCCTGCACATGCACACAACTATGGCCAGCACATCATCGGCCGCCCTGCACATGCACACTGCCACGGCGACTGGTCGGCACCGGGCACTTTCTTTCTCCCTTTGCATTGTGTGAGATCTGGCAGCCATTGCTGTCCAGTCGCCGCCTCGCTGGTTTAATCTGAAGGTAGACACAAAAAGCTGGAGTAACTCAACAGGTCAGATAGAATCTCGGGACAAAAGGGAAATATTACGTTTTGGCTTGGGTCTGAAATAGGTTGCTGCACACCTTTGGAATGTGGAAGGAAACAAGAGCACCCGGAGAAAACCCATGCGATCAAAAGGAAAAGAAGCAAACTCCATACAGACAGCACCCATATTCAGGATCAATTCCGGGTCTCTGGCACTTTTAGGCAGCAACTTTATGGCCAATGTACTGCCCCATAGTCTTGAACTGAATTAAAACATACAGTAGCTGTAAACGGGGACATAGTGTCACTTAGAGATTTAAGACTGAAAATGGATAGTTTCTTGTTTTTAGTAATGAAAGTTATCAACGTATATTTTTTTGTGTGTTGGAAAACAAAATATAGTGGCACAGCTGGTAGACTTGCTGCCACACACGCCAGAGATCTGTGTTCGATCCTGTCCTCGGGCACTGCCAGTGTTGTATTTGCACATTCTCCCTGCAAGCGTATAGGTTTCCTCCCACATCCCAAAGACGCATTGGATTTGTAGGTTACCTTGTCTCTGTAAAATTGCCCCTAATGTGTAGGGAGTGGGTGAGCAAAGTGGGATAACAGAACTTGTGGTAAATGGGTAGACAAAAATGCTGGAGAAACTCAGCGGGTGAGGTAACATCTATGGAGCGAAGGAAATAGGCGATGTTTCGGTTCGAGACCCTTCTTCACACTGATGTGAGGGGGGGGGGGGGGGGGGGGGGGGGGGATAGAAGGAGAAAGGAAGAAGCGGAGACAGTGGCCTGAGGGAGAGCTGGGAAGGGGAGGAGAAAGCAGGGACTATCTGAAATTGGAGAAGTCATTGTTCATACTGCTGGGGTGTAAACTGCCCATGCAAAATATGAAGTGTTGCTCCTCCAATTTACGATGGGCCTAACTGGCCATGGAGGAGGCTCAGGACAGAAAGGTCGGATTTGGAATGGGAGGGGGAATTGAAGTGCTGAGCCACTGGGAGATCAGGTTGGTTATTGCGAACTGAGTGGAGGTGTTGTGCGAAGCGATCGCCAAGCCTGCGCTTGGTCTCACCGAGGTTGATCATACGCTGAATAATCCAACGACATTTTTGTTTGGAAGTGGAAAGAAATAATAGAAATTGCATTCAGTGCAACGTGTAAAAAGAGTTGAGATACTGTATTATAATTTTGCTGCATGTCATTGTGGTATATGTCATGTCTTGAATGGTGAATATGTTTAGTTTGACTTTATTTGAAGCGGAAATAATATGTGAAGGCTTCTTTGAGCATAATTCCTATTGGTAACTACGCACTTCGTCCGAGTACATTATTGCACACGTCATGCAAGCCGTCTTAAATGACCACCTAAACTGTAATTTGGCAACCTAAAAAGCTGCCAAGATTGTCCGGCTGACAACAGAGAAAATAAGTTAAGTGAGAGCCCTGTAATACCTTCTAATTCAGTCACAAAAACGCTATATTGAACTGACTGAAGCATAATTGAAGTAATTTGAAATCATTTAAGGTACATTTTGTGCTTGATAGGTCATTTTGCAGAAAATCTGCATTCATGCACTATGCATTCATACACCTAGGTCTCTTATCACAGTAACTGTATATTACTCAATCTGATCTTACTCTGGGAGACTTTGGAAGCTGACTCGTGTGCATTGCTGTCTTGCAATCCAACCTAAACTTATGTCAAAAATTTAGCTCCTTTTTTTCCTTACCAATAAATTACTAATTATATTTCCTTGATGGTATGCCATTGATAACTAGTCAGTGATTGTTGCAGTAAAACACAAAGTGCTAGAAAAACTCAGCAGGTCCGACAGCACCTCTGGAGGGAATGGCGACATCTCTGGAGGGAATGGCGACATCTCTGGTGGGAATGCATAGGCAACGTTTTGGGTAGGGACCCTTGCTTAGTCTTCTTCTGTGATTCTTACAACTCAAATAAGAATGGGTTCAGCCTGCATATACATTGTAATCACAAGCAATTTGTCTTGTTGTAGAAGCATAATCATGGAAACTTACAACAGTGCTAAATCTACATTTGATCATAGATGTTCATTCATGTTTCTGGAGATGTTTATTTTTCTATATTGATTCCCTAGCAATTAAATGAAATCCTTTCTATTAGTGTAACATCATATTTAAAGAAAATGCATTATTTGCTTTGAGCGTGAAAGCTCAGACATCAAAATAAGCAATGGTGGATCTGTCTGCCATAGAAAGTAGACACATAAACCTGGTACTTGGGCCAATGCAATGGCAACCTGACTGATTCAATTGGACGTTGATGACTGGCAGATGCCTGTGCAGGCCTCCCAACAGGGTGATGAGCAATGAAATTGGAGTCAGCAGTCAGCCTCTGTGCTGCCAGCAATGCTCTGCATGAACTTAATGCACCCTTCAAGGTTACAGAACAATGCTACAATGCTAACTCAACATTTGATTTTCCTAGCTCGTTGCAGTGGCTTATGCAGTGACTATTACAATCAATACAATTAAATTTTGGTTGCATTTTCAAATATGTTACTTTTATATCTTTGCAAACATTTCTCTACCCCACCCCTTCTTTTGAGGTGCTTGTGACATATCAAATCTTCGCAAATAAGATGCAAATAAGGAAGCAGCTAAGTTATATTCCAATTCCAATCTAAATTCTGAATGTATTTAAATGATCTTCTAGAAATCACTTGACAAAGCTCTTTAATACGGCTAAATTAAAGAGCTAATTTAATCGATGGGTATTTCCTGATTAGGAAATTGACTGAGTGACAGGAGACAGAGTGTGAATACGGGGCAGGTAGTGAAATTAGCAGATGAATAGTGGTGACCTACAATTATTTGTGTTGGAGCCTCGCTATTCACTGTATCATACAAGATTCTACATTGGAACCATGCTATTCACTGTATTTATTAATCATTTGGATGATGGGATAAAAATCCATGCATTCAGTGTTAAAATTGGCAGCTAATTAAGTACTGTAGATGATAGAAATCAGATGATAGTAATAGGATAATGAATTGGAAATTGTAGCAAATGGATTCAGTGCAGGTAAACTTGTGTAATCAACTTGATGGTCAGCAGGAATAGAACAAAATTATCACAGAATCATAGATAAGTTACAACACCAAAGGTGGCTATTCGGTCCTTAGAGATGGAGCTACCCAACCTAATCCCACTCCTGCAGGCTACAGCACTTCAAGTACTCAAGCAAAGAGTTGTTTAAATGTGATGAGCGTTTCTGCCTCTGCCACTGCCAGACAGTGAGTTTCAGAACTCTTCTACTCTCTGCGTGAAAAGGAAATCTCCAAACCCCTCCCCCGTATAATCCTTCTAGCAATTACTTTAAATCTGTCTCCTGCTTTTGACCCCTCTGCTAAGTGAAATTGGCCCTTCCTATTTACTCCAGGTCCTCATAATTGTACACACATCAAGTCTTTCAGGCTATACACATCAAGTCTCTCTATTCTAATGAAAACACCTTTAACTAATCCTCCAATTTTTCCTCTTGGTTACAATTAACTAGTATCCTCTGCATCCATGTCAATATGATCACATCTTTTCTGTAATATAGTGAGAAATCATAGAAACATAAAAAACATAGAAAATAGGTGCAGGATTAGGCTATTCGGCCCTTCGAGCCTGCACTGCCATTCAATATGATCATGGCTAATCATATGCAGTACTCAAATTATGCCTACTTCCTAAATTATAAAATGCCCCAAACAGTAGAAATCCAAAGAGAGATCTGGCTTTTTGCTATGTAGATCATTAAAGTGCATTATACAGGTAGCCAAAATAATAAAACAAGGTCATTGTAATGAAAAGCATGATCTTGGTATCTAGAAACCTACAGCACACAGGAATAAAGGTTACTATCGCTGAACTAAATGTATGGTAATGGCACAGCTGGAATACTGTATTTGGTTCTGAAATCCATGCCTTAAGAGGGTCTATTATCCTGGGAGAAAATAGAGGATCAGTTTATTAGAACGGTGCTCGGATTGCAAGGGTGAAAATATATATGTGTAAATTCAGAACTCTAGAGAATGATCTTAAAAAAAAAATTTGAGCCAAGCCATTCAATAGACAACTTAGAAAATTCTTCAATATGCAATAACTGTAGTTAAAATCTGGAACTTCTTCTATAATGGGCAGTTGATATCAGGTCATAGTATTATAAGGTTGTACTGCACAGAAAACGGTTCTTTAGCCCACCACATCCATTCTAACCTTTCAGGCCATCTACACAAATCCCATTGACCCACATTAGGTCCATATCCTTCAGTACTGTATCTATTTAAATGCCTATTTAAATTTATCTTGAACATAATGAATATGACTTCACCACCAACTCTGGCAGTGAGTTCCAGATATCACCCACACTCTGTGTAAATAAAAACTTTCTACAAATCTTCTTTAAAACTCCTTTCTCTCACTTTAAATCAATGTGTTCTTGTTTTTCATATCGCTGCTCTGGGATAAAGATTCTGACTATCTACCCTATCTATGCCTCTTAGAATTTTATATACCTCTATCAGGTTACCTCTCAGCTACCACTCCAAGGAACAAAACCCACCCTCGCACTTGTTGGATTAAATTTATCTCCCAACATTCCACCCAGCTTTCTATCTTTTCTATATTCTGATACATTGGTCTAGCTTTCCCTGGAATAAAGAAGGCCGAGGGGGGGTGATCTGATAAAGACATATAAAATGATAGAAGGTATAGAGAGAGTAAAAAGCCAGAACTAGGGCAGGGGAATCAAGAACTGGGTGCGGGACATGTTTAAGGTGAGAAGAAAGACATGTAAAGGAAGATCTAAAGGGTACATTTTTCATACTGAAGTTGGTGAATATCAGGAACAAGCTTTCAGAGGTGGAGGTGGAAACGAATACAATCCTTCTGTTTCAGAAACATTTAATCAGACACTTAAATAGGCAAGGATTCCGACCAAAAGAAAGATATAGCTAATACAGGTACTTGGGATTAGTGTAGAAGGGTAGAAAGATTGGCATGAACATGGTGGTCTGAAGGGCTAGTTTCTGTTGTACAACTCTCTGACTCTGACTTTTCTGTCTGACAATGGCATTGCAGCAATGGAAATGCTGGCTGACATGGCAAGTGGGTCTTTCCCACCCCCTGTGTGTCTCCAGGCAACAAAGGCTGGCAATATGATGACCAAGTAACCATGCCACTCCTCAGCTGGATAATTGGATTTAGAGTAAATTGTTATGAGGTCTATGTCTCTGCAAGAGCTGCCAGACTTGAACTGTAACTCATTCAAGATTCACTCCTGATACTACTTCAAATGCTGCTTTTGTTCCTGCACCATTTAACATAATTATGTTCTAAAATGGAACACCACTTTTTCATAAAGAATATTCTAGGTATAATTAATTGTGAAAATTATAAATCTAGACTTTACAGATTTTTTTAATTTATTGTTTTAAAAAAAAAAGTGTTTTCCCCTGCTATTCAATACCATGCAGTTTTACTGTTAGTTGTTTGACCCTACATCATTCTTAAGGTACCTGTGTAGTTATCTGTTTGCAGACATATGAAAACACATACACTGCACAATGCTGCAGTGTTAACGGCATTGTGCAGTGTGACATTTCTACAGTGCAGATTAAACCAAGAAGGCAAGGTAAATCTGAAAGTTAAATGGGATTTAACTAAACCACACAAGTGCATTGTGTCAGTTAGAAAGTCAAGAATACTAACACATGGTAATGGATTCAAAGTTTTTTTTTGTCTGGGGGTAGTAGATGGTATATACAAGCAATGCCTGCCCATGTGAATCCTCACAAATAGTTGTTGTGTTGGAAGAAAAAAGACTATTTGACATGCATGTAATACTTTGGCAACAAGCCGCTGCAAGTCTAAAACCCTGCCAACTGTCATTATCCTTCTGGTAAATTCAGTTCTTATAAACTGTGTGATAGCATAGGACTGCATAGTTCCCATTGAACCAAAGCTTGTCTGAGTAGCAGCATTTTCCACTCTTGAATGGGACTGTTGGCCTCATGGGGATTTGTGTCTTAGAATGTGGTAAGTGATTAGATTGTCCCACATTTTAAAATGATCCACTGTTCTGCTGCTGCTGAAAGACATTTTCTACTCTTCCCAGCCAGCTTTGTCAAAGCAGTGGATTATCTCTGTGGTTTTCTTTGTGATATGTATTCTAACCTAATGTCAATTTACTCAAGACCTGCAATATATAAGAAAACACTGTCCCTCTTTATGTTTCCATAATTTAAAAATCACATTGTTAGAATTTAAAAAAAGTTATTACTTTTTGCCCCAATTGCCTCTGCATCGTTGGGATAAACAAGAATTAATTAATCAGTTTTCTTTAACTGAAGCATATATAAAATAACAGTGTCAGCACTGTTAAGGGAATCTGAACTAACACTGCAAAATCTTGTAAAATTAGTTCACGGGGATCCTTTGAATCACTGAGACAAGGATAGTTTTTTAATTCTATTTTAAATGTGGTTCCAAATGACTTGGCAATATTAGTGAAATAACACAAAATCTTCTTATGCCTTATACTTTTGCTTCATTTTGTTTTTAAATGGACTGATGCATCTGTCAGAATCCCAGATGAGTGAATGATGTTCCCGTGAACCATAAAGTACCAGTTATAAAATACAGATGAGCTATTTGTTTCACCAACTCACATCCAAGTGTCACATAGTCAATCCTCAGCTTACACTTTATCCATATTCTTCATTGTTACTTTTCAAGTAGCCATGTAATTAACCTTTGGATTTACATACTCTGATTGGCAAATGCAGACATAGCGAATATCACAATCTATCACATGTGCAATAATTTTGTTTTAACTTTGCATATTGCTTTTGAATATTTTAAATATATGATCTCTCACTAATTAATGTTTATTGTTTGTTACTATTTTCTCTCAGTGAGTGTTCTTAAACTTTTTCAGTTCATCCCTTAAACTCTGCTAATGGTAATTTCTCAGCTGAAGTGAAGTCCTATATGCCATTGACCCAAATAAATAAGTCTGAGATAATTCTAAACAATCTAACAATGTTTTCTAGTTAAATTCCATTGGCATAGTGATGTATCAGTGCCTGCAGAAACACAGCTGATGGACCTATCTGCGGCTCGAGAGCCATTGCATTTAGTATTATAGGATGCAACTTACAAACTGGGAGGTTGGGACCTAATCTTGATCCATGTGGTTGTGGAGGGGAGAAATTCTGGTAGTTGGGGGTCAGGTTATTGAATCAAGGTGAGAGGATGCCACATCAGAGAACAGAACTTGGGAAGGATTCACATTAGTGGTACAGAACTGAGAGAAATGTACAATGGTTTGCTATTCAGTACAATTAGGGGTATGTTGGGAGCTTAAGATGAACAGGAAAATAAATAAATAACATATAGTCAAATGAATACAGTCCCTAAAGCTGGTCTGGGATCTGTTCACTGAACCCCCCTTTAAAATCATAATGCTATGAAATAATTTATGTCAAAAAGAATCTTGCACAGAAAATGATGTTATTGGATATGTGGTCTGCTTATGTCAAGTGAGTTTCATCATTGTAATTTATCTGGTGGATTTCTAGAGTGGTGTGTTATAGTCTTGAAAAAATTACAGCTATGGTCCATCGTGGATAAGAATAATTTTCATGTGTATGGTATTGATAATTCTTGATGCTTCAAAGTATTGCAATGAACATTAATTTGTTTGAAATGATACATTGCTAACAAAGTCTGGAATGTTAGTTTGTAAAGTTTATGCTACTTGTGAGAAATTGTGCCATCAGTACACATTGGGAAATTAGGGTCTCGACCTGAAACGTCACCTAATCTTTTCTCCAGAGATGCTGTCTGAACTGCTGAGTTGCTCTGGCTTTTTGTGTCAATCTTCGGTTCAAACCAGCATCAGCAGTTTGTCCCAACACACAATTCACTTCTGTACATATGTTCCATTCTGGGGATAAGGTAGAGAAAAAAAAATATTCTGTTTGTTTTGTAATTATGAAACCTAAAACACTTTACTGTCTCTCTTTGTATTTAGAAAATGTAGATCGCCATATAAAATGGGAAACCGTATGCGTATGCAAAGTGGAAAACCATCTTTCCGATCTACAGTTGGATTTCATACTTGCCCACAGAGCAGACGAGCAAGATTTCAAAACTCATTTGAAAGCTGCAGCAAGATTTCAGCCTGTAAAAGCAATATTTCAACTCATAAAATGAAATGCAGACTTCGGCTCCCAAGGATCAAAAGATGCTTGAGTGCTCCCCCTGGAACAATTAGGTAATTACATCCAGGACTTGGGAACATTTGAATTGTCTTATATGGCTGAGAAATATTACAAAATAGTTGATGTTTTACATTTAAATGAAATTACTATAGCATTATGTGCCAAGCGGATAATCAATTTCCACATTAAGAAAGATTCCACAAACAGCAATGTGATGAATGATCATTGAAACATTTTTGGTAGTACAGTAGTGGCTGAATGAATTTAAATGCTGTTGCCCGAGTAAATAATTATCTGTAAAACATTTGTTATACTTATCCAATCTATTTTTCAGCCAGTTACTAGCAAAATCATATTATTGCAGACTGACTTATTTTCTGGTCTGCTAACCTGGAAGGATCAAGACTTGTGATTGGGGCAGTGGGGAGAGCTTTAAATGAAAGGTTTTCACTGTACCTCGATACATGTGACAATAAATTAAACTCAAACTCAAATGATCGGGAACTGTAGGATTGAGGGAGAGGGGAAACGCCGAATTTCAGCAACATTTCTGATGATAGCTGGATATTGCTTTCAGTGGTTTGCTCAAATAACTGGGTTTTTTAAGGCATGCCCGGCTGACAGTAGGATGGAAATATTTCAAGAGAGTGGATTATGCACAATGATAGGAGGTTGTACAGAAATTGCTTTGCCCATTCATTGCAAATGAGCAAGGTATTTAGGCAAGTATGTTTTTTCCTTAAACTGTATGTTTTAAAATATTTTAAGTAATTATAAGTGATACATTTATTACATTTTTATTATAACTTTGAATAGTTTTAATAGTTGTTAATTGGTTTAATTTATTTTTATGAATGTTTTTCAATGTCAGAAGCATTCACTTTGAAGTTTCCATCTAAGTCAGGAGATATGGCTTAAAAGCAGAACATGCTGGAAACACTCAGCAGGTCAAGAGGTGCAGCTTAAATGGTTGTCATTATGTTTAAAGATTGGCGTTATTGTGGTTGCCTCATGTGATCCTGTTACATCATTGCATCAGGCCAGCTTCCCCCCAGCTAATTCCTGCTGGGAGGATCACCCGATTAAATAATGGATTTATTTTAGAAATTTGGTCATTTCTGCTGCTGTATTGTGGTCTTTATCGCAATGCTGTTTGTGGGGATTTTACTGTTAAAAAAATTACATCTATGCCCTCTCGAAGAAAACGATTCCACCATCTATCCATTTTACACCTCGTATTATTTTATATACCTCTTTCAGGTTACCACTATCCCCTTCTGCAGTAAAAAACACCCTCCTCTCTCTCTCTTTCTCTCTCTATAACTAACATTCTCCAAACTAGGCAACATCCTGGTGAATTTCATCTGCAGTCACTCCAGCACCAATCATATTCATCCAATATTGAGGCACTCAGAACTGCATACATTACTCTGAACAAGTGTGGTCTAATAAGTCTTTTGTAAAGTTGCAACATAATCACCCAACTTTTATTTCTATGCCCCGACCTATGAAGGCAAGTTTGCCATGTATCTTTGTCACATCGACCTGGTTTCCTACTATCAAGTAACAATGGATTTGAACTCAAAGAATCCTCAGCTCATCAGCATTTCTTCATCCTCTATTATTTATTGTATCTGTCTTATTCCTTTTTGATTTCTTGAAACTACATCCGACACTCTTGTCAGAATTAACTTGCAACAGTCAACGCTTCACCCAACTTTGCTCATTATCCACAACACTATCAATTTTCAAAACACCCACAAACTTATTGATCAAACCTCCCACATTCACATCCAATTGTTAATATATATCACAAACCACAAAGGTCGCAGCACCAAGCCTGTGGTACACCGCTGGTCACAGATTTACAATTAGAAAAGTACTTCTGAGCATGCACAGCCAACCACACGACTTGAAAGTCAGATGGTGATACTTCTGGCTGTTCCCTCTTCTCTTGATTGTAGCGGCAGGATAGTGACTCAGTGAGGAGAGGGTTGGGCACACACTGCATTTGCTTCTCACTGTTATGTCAGGGAAAACAAGTCGAGGTACAGCTGTCCCTCTGAACACACGTAGTGGAGATACCTGTTTTATGATATTTTACTTGATATTTTAATTAATTGTTGGTATTTTAATGCATTTTTATCACATTTATTGCTTCCTTTTTTAATTAATAGTCATAGTCATACAGCGTGGAAATAGGCCGTTCAGCCTAACTTGCCCAGACTGACCAGCATGCCCCATCTACACTAGTCCCATCAGCCTGCATTTGGCCCATATCCCTCTAAACTTGTCCTATCCATGTACCTGCCTAATATATATTTTTAAATTAGTTAAATAGTTTTAATAATCATAGATGTTTATAAATGTTGACAGCCAGCGAGATGTCAAAAGCCTTCCTAGATCATAGATATTGAGGAATGTTGCTTCAAGATCCACAGCCTGAAATGTACTCACTGCCTGTAACCTGTTCCCAATTGAGGAATGCTTATTGGATTTGGTGGATCAGCTTGTTCAGTCCTGCGAATGACGAAGAAGTAACCATGGGTAAGACGGTGATGCCAGGCGGCAGCAAGCCTGGGCAGGACCAAGAATCTAGTCTGGCAATTTAAAGCTGTTATCATTGGTTCTATTGGAAAATGGAAAAAAAAAAATCAGTTTGGCTCTGAAGGTACACACTGAAGGCAATGTTCTTTGTGACAGATACTAAATAATCTTTATGCTTGATACTGAGCTGATGTCTGTACAAACATGTTAACAATTGCCCTCAGATTTTATCTCAATGGTTGATAAATGGCTTTTCTGAAATTGGCAGGCTAGATTAGTGATGATGGGACCAAACATGAGCATTGCTGGTCACGGCCTCAATGACTGGTAAAATAGCTTGACTGGTAAAATACCTATTAGCATACTCCCGATTTTATGTTCTTAATCACCGACATAATCTACTCAATTTTTTTCTGTTCACAGTCATGCATTTGCTTAACATTTTAAATGCATCACTATTATTTTAGCTTGCTTATTGTTACTTGATTCACGCACTGAATTCATTTCATTTTACACAGGAAGGTACATTCTTCATTTTCTTCAAGGATGCTGACAGCTCATAGAGATGGCAAACAAAAGCCACTCTTTAAACGTCAGGAGTGGATCATAAAAGTGACAGCCTTCAAGAATGGGACACATAATAACCCTACAAAAATTGCAGTTCCTAGCATCAAAATGGTAATGGCTTATATGAAGAAATTCTTTTTAGCACTAGGTACAATAACAGTTCTAAGATAGATATGCCAGCTATTGCTCATGAATAATTTAATTTTTCGATCTTGTATTTCTCTGCAATTTATTATTTTTAGGCTGATAATCTTTGTGAAGGCTGAACATTCCTGGGGTATTATTCACGGGAGGCATCCGCAACATGTTACATTGTAGAAATTGGAGCTTATAATAATTATTTTAGGAGCATAAAAGGACAGTGAAGCACAGTTTAGAAGCTCAATGTTCGGTGCTTTAAGAACCTGCAACATATATCTGACTCAAAATTAGGTCAAGCATGTCAATGGAGGCAAAAGATTTGTATGGACAGGGAGGCGAAGGAAGTTTTTGGCAGGCTTGCCTTCATTGGGAAGGTTATAGAGTACAAAAGCTGGGACATCATGATAGAAACATAGAAACATAGAAATTAGGTGCAGGAGTAGGCCATTCGGCCCTTCGAGCCTGCACGGCCATTCAATAGGATCATGGCTGATCATCCAACTCAGTATCCCGTACCTGCCTTCTCTCCATACCCTCTGATCCCCTTAGCCACAAGGGCCACATCTAACTCCCTCTTAAATATAGCCAATGAACTGGCCTCGACTACCCTCTGCAGCAGAGAGTTCCAGAGATTCACCACTCTCTGTGTGAAAAAAGTTCTCCTCATCTCGGTTTTAAAGGATTTCCCCCTTATCCTTAAGTTGTGACCCCTTGTCCTGGACTTCCCCAACATCGGGAGCAATCTTCCTGCATCTAGCCTGTCCAACCCCTTAAGAATTTTGTAAGTTTCTATAAGATCCCCTCTCAATCTCCTAAATTCTAGAGAGTATAAACCAAGTCTATCCAGTCTTTCTTCATAAGATAGTCCTGACATCCCAGGAATCAGTCTGGTGAACCTTCTCTGCACTCCCTCTATGGCAGTAATGTCCTTTCTCAGATTTGGAGACCAAAACTGTACACAATACTCCAGGTGTGGTCTCACCAAGACCCTGTACAACTGCAGTAGAACCTCCCTGCTCCTATACTCAAATCCTTTTGCTATGAAAGCTAACATACCATTCGCTTTCTTCACTGCCTGCTGCACCTGCATGCCTACTTTCAATGACTGGTGTACCATGACACCCAGGTCTCGCTGCATCTCCCCTTTTCATAGTCGGCCTAGTGCAGCTGTACAAGTCGTTGGTGTGACTACACTTGGAGTACTGGTTGTGCAGTTCTGGTTGCCCAGCTTTAGAAAGGAGGAAAGTTGGAAAAGACTGGATTCACCAGGCTGTTAGCTAGACTTATTGAAGTATATGAAAATCACGAGAGGCATGAATAAAGTGATCAGATCACCCACAGATCACCCACATTCATTTTCCCAGGGTAGAAGACTAGGAGCACGGACTTAAGATGAGAGGGAAGAGGGGAGACCTTAGTTGAGACCTTAGGGGCAACCTATCATTCAGAAAGTAGTACCAGCTGCCAAACAAAGCTGTAAAAACGGATACAATTCCAACTTTGAAAAGCCATTTGGACATATATGGATAGGAATGTTTTAGACAGATATGGACCAAATGCAGGCAAATGATATTAGCCCAGAATGCCTGTATAGCTCAATGGCACTATGGCGAGGTGTAAGTCGCCATTTGGGGCTGATCAGGACTGGGAGGAAAGTAGATATATTGTCAATACAGGTAGCTCACGGATTAAGAAAGTATTCAATTCGTAGTAACTGTTCATACCTGAATTCTTTGCAAATTGGAAATAAACAGGGTCACAGAAACAGCTATGCCACGAGAGCAAGAAGACAAGGGAAGAGTGGCCACTAGCTGGCCTTCCCGATTAAGTGAGTGAGTCTGGTTGGCACTCTCACACTCACTGGGCAGAAGATGTCTGCAACCCTGCAGCATCTGGCAAAACCATCCCCATGAAGACCTTTGAACAGCCAGCACAGTGGCTCAAATCACTGATACCCACTGAAAATATTACCTCCACCTCAATAGCATTCAGCTACATGGCAAGGCTCCAACCACACTGGCTAACTCCATATCACTTGATTCACCTCACAGTCACCAGTGAAGCTCGAGAAAGTTAGGGAACAAAAAATGGTTTAGAAATTTATTGGAAAATGTTCGTGAAGTCAAAAATGTGTAGGTCGGCTTATGTAACCCTGGGACTGGCCGTATATAGCAGTATAAGAGGAGGGGTGAAAAAGTGGCTGGTCGATGATAGATGGGAAGAGATGGGTGGATGATGGGCAGGTGGAACTAGTTGGGGCGAAAGTACAGGAAACAAGTGAAGAAAATGAGGTGGATAGTGATGTGCATGGGAGGAGAACACAGGGGGTATCCCATTGGGTATAAGCTACCCAAGTGGAATATGGGGTGTTCTTCCATTTGTGTTTGGCAATTCTGCAGCAATGGGGAAATTGAAGGACTGAGAGGGTGTTGCAGGAGTGGGAAGGAGAGCTAAAATAACATCCAACCAACAGTTTCAACCAACCTTTTCCACAGTTTCAGGTTTTCCTGTTGTGTTCAGTTCAATCTGTTTATCATCCCCTCCCCAACCTGTTCCAACCATCATCTTCCAGCCTCTGCATGACTCCTCTTCCCCACTCAGTATCATCTTACCATAATCTCCTCACCATCCAGTTCCACCTATTACCTATAAGCCTCTATTGTACCATTTCCCCTAACCTTCCATCTTGTACTGCTATATACTGGCCATCCTTTCTCTTCCCCCTCAGTTCTGATGCAGGGTCTTAGCCGCTTTGGTCTCCACAAGCTTGACTTGTTAAGTTTCTCCAGCATTCTGTTTTAATGTTTCAGATTTGCAGCATCTACAGATTCTGTTGCCTTCATACAAATTTTATGCACAGAATAGTGCTATTTTAGCAAATTATGTTGTTAAAATGACATTAAATAACTTTGTATCTATCAACAGTTGCAGCATTTGCTTAATAATATTTTCCTTGTTAAGAAGGAATAACATCAGGATTCTTTATATTCTGCAACATGGCATCAGAAACAAATGTACTGTATGCATTGATCGAAAACTAAGATCATGAAAAAACGCCTAATGGCTGTTGGATTAGTGAAATTAACACTTACCTTTCCAGTGTCACATATGAGATCAACCTGTCAGAGTTCAGCAGTAAGTTTGGTGACAGTGATGATGGGGCAGATGGTGTTGGGTGGGCTGGGCGAGGAAGAGAAATGGTTGTTTCTCCACTGCAACAATATCCTCAACTGTAATAATATGAGTAATAATTTGAGGTTCATACAATTAACCTGGCGCATGAATTCTTGAACTCAGAATTGAAGAGTATGGTGATAGCATTTAGTGTACAAAAATATATGTATATTTCTGTATAATTTTAGTTTGTACCATCTGTGATAGCAAAAACTAGAAAAACTATCATTATAATGGGAGCTGTAGTCTTAATCTCAATCTTTTTTGCTGCTTTGGAATCAAAAAAGACTATCTGCGTATTTAAAGAATTTTGCTTTTTCATAGTCTTCCATTTTGTCAATTTTACTTTATTATTTTTCAGAAAGTGTTTGGTGATAGCATTTAGTACAAAACTAAGAATGAAACTAGTTTGATTATTACTGATATCACAAATGAAAAATAATTCATTTAATTATTTATAGTTTTACTATAATTTCAAAACTATATTTGAAAATAGTTTTATTGTATTAATGGTTGATTATTTCTTTCATTCTCAGTTACTGGAGGAGTGCACAATAAAACTCGACCTGAACTCAGCTGCACGGAGAGTATTTCTTTCAAATGGCCGAGAAGCATTTGAGTCAAAGGACATTCCTCATAACGTTGACGTTTATATTTCAAATGGCGAACCGTTTATGGATCCATTTAAAAACATGAAAGGTATAATGCTGGGCACATGTAGAAAGTCTTTCAGCATTGATAAAGATAACGAGAAAAGCAGGGAACAAAGTTCTCTTTGTGGGAATGTATCTTTTATTTTGCTGAATTCCATCAGGCCCTACGTCTTTCTATTGCTTACCTGATGTTACTTCAGATCTTCCAGATTTATATGTTCTTTCTTATCATTACGTAATATGTACAGGAGACCAAGTTTAAACCACAGGGCAAATCTCTAATTCCTCTTCTTATCAGACTTTGTCCATAATTTAGAGAATGACCACCAATGAGTATGATGGCTGTTGTGAAATAGAATATGGAGGTACTCTGGATCTTAGTCTATAAAGGTATTGTAGAGGATATCAAATCTTAATGCTGGATTTATGTGGCACAGCCTCAGAGGAATTGTGAGAATCATATGTACACACAATTAAACTGTGAACATGCTTTATGAAAAAAAACACATGTACCTACACTGGTGATTTGTTTTTTAGCTGCGCTTCTTTAATTCCAATTGCAGATTAACACTTTAAAAAATGATATTGACAAGGATTTTAATTGGAAGTTGAAAACTATATTTTTCTGGTTTACATTACTGAGCTGAAAATGCCTGTCCTCCTTTTACTCCTGTTTATTGTGAACAAAGATCAACATTTTAATTTTTTTATTTTATGTACAGAGATGCTGTTGCATTTATTAATCTTATTTTAACCGACACAATGGAAGTATTCCTTGGAACCATTATGTTCATTTTAATGATATATAGTATTTTATTCTCCAGAATATCCCCAGTCACAATTTTAATGCTGAAAGGATCACTGTTCATTGGCCATTTAAATGAGAACATCCCTTTTAAAATATACTAGCAAAATGTTTTGTTCACATATATAATCGTGTCCAGAGCTAACAGGCTGATTGACTGTCACTTACAATTCTAAGTACATTATGACTCGTATTGTTCAGTTTAATTTTACTATGCAGATGTCACTGCAACTTATATTTAAAAATATAAATTATCATCAAATAGACCCACTTCTAATATTAAACATAATCTACCTACGGAAGCATAATTGAGATTTCTTGACTGAGGTACAATTAGTCATCACGGAGTTGAGAAGATAAAAGCTGAAAATAAAGTCTAGAGTTGATAGTCTTTATGACAGCTATTGCAAGTGTTCCAGCTGCACTTTCCCTTTTAATAGGCTAAACTGGGAGGACAGACTTTATGCTTTGTGTTTCTTTTGGCTGTATTTCATGGCGACATGCACTGCTGTTCTTTCAGCACCAAAATGTTGGCACGCAGCACTGAAATTTCATACCAACTCTTGCTGGATCAGCAAGCTTAACCCACAGAAATCTGGTGCACTGTTATTGCTTTTGACTGATAATCAATCTTGGTGCTGCTCGACAGTTGTCGCTGGGACACAGACCAGAGCAGGTGGCAGATGGGCCTTGTCACCAGAGAACAGGGATAGTACATACACTAAGGCAGAACAAAATGTGCAGTGTCCCCATAACTTCAATAGGGCATGTTAAGAAGATAGAAAGGAGCACTGTATTAAAAAATGACACTTACCATTGTGGTATCAATATTCTACAATATCAAGTGGAAAATAAGTGTATGCTATTTAAAGTGAAAGCTTATCTGTACTAAAAGATTAGTGATTTCAAATAAATAAATAAGGAAAATATTCTCAAATCATGGCAATAATCCAACTACCTGACGTAATACTGTTGCAATTGAAGAGCTGCTTTTGAAGTTATTCAAATAATTGATAATTCTGTTACCCTACATTATCTTCCCAGCATTTCCTACAGGCACCATAGTCAGGGTCAATCTTCATTCATTATTTCCGCAGGAATTTGTGAAAGCTGTAATATTTTGAAATATCACTTTCCAGGTTTAGCTGATTGAAAAATAATCTTAAAAAAAATGTAACAGCACAGGGTTATGTTTCTCCAAATGACATGCCATGACTGTAAGGGTTATTGACTTATACCCACAGTGCCATCAGTGCAAGTACCTAAAACAAGCCAACTAACAAGCTGTTGATAAACGGCTGCACCTCTGTAATAAAAAAGTTGTTAAAATACTTGATTGTGTTTATATTTAAATATTTAATTAACCCACCCAAGGCTACAGGCACTACTTCTCTTTCCGCTTGCCTGATACTGTTCTATCTCTTTTCTCTGACCTCAGAATGCTATTCCCTCTTCCCATTTGATCTTAATTCATCTAAGGATTGATATTTGCTGTCAATAACTACTGACTCTGTAGAATGAATCAATATGATTGTCAACATCCTTGGGCTCATTGGAAACTGGAAACTCACTTGGAACAATAATATAAATACTGTGGCTACACAAGCAGGTCAGAGACTAGGTATCTTGCGATGAGTAACTCACTACCCTGACACTACAAAGCACTTTCATTATTTACAAGGCCCGTGTCAGAAGCATGGTGGAATGCTCTCTAGTTGCCTGGAATAGTACATCTCCAACAACTCTTGTGGAGTCTGACACCATCTAGAACAATGCAGCCCATTTGACAGGCATGTATCAGCTCTCCTAAACATTAATTTTATCCACCATTATAAACACTGAAGAAATGTAATGTTTTGCTGACACAATTACCTGATGAGACGTATTGTTACCCATAAGCTTGTAACAGAGAGATTTGACTGGTGTAATTAAAGTTATCCATTTACAAAAGCCACTTAACTCAATGTAACTGGAGTTCAGACAAGAAATAATGGTATTAGTTATCATTTGTGTATTTAGTGTACGGTGAACTATGTCATTGAGCAACTAGTCACTTGGGGAGATTTAAAAATAATATATTTTGCACGAAGCAGGTTTCACTTGCAATCAAATAGCTCAAAATGGCGAAGTATAGAGGTATCTAACATAAGTCCCCTTTTAATGGCATGGGATTGATATCTGATGGCATCTCTGAGGTTGATCTACGTCAATTTTCCTGCCCATCTTTTTTGTGCAATTTTCCAAGAAGCACTCTGTTTCATTCCTCAAAATCAAGCACTCAAACAAATGAATTGGGCATTTGTCTTGATTGCTACTTGTAGAAATTCACAGCACATAAATTGGTACCATGTTTTCCAACAAACCATATTTCAAAATTAAGTGAATTTTGGTATTCTGAAAGATTGCAGATATTTTTGTATATGGTAGTTCTTTGTTTATGCTGATCATAAACAAAGTATGTAAAGGTGAGATCCTTCAGCATGGACTGTTGGCATTATTAGGAGAAAGGCGCTGATGCTCCTCAGTAAAAAAAAACGTTGGACGCACTCTACAGGTCAGGCAATATCTGTGAAGACAAAAAGAGTTCTCAGGGTCATGTTTTTTTTCATTTTTTTCTGTGGTATTTCTTTGGTTATTGCTTCAGATTCAGATTCAGATTCAAATTTTATTGTCATTGTGTAGTGTACAGCACAGAGACAACGAAATGCAGTTAGCATCTCACCAGAAGAGCGATGGCTCAATAAAAACATTAACTTTTTCAAATATACAAATGCCTCTACTGAAATAATGACTAGACCAATTTCTCTTGTAAGTGTTTGTTGGTTAATATCCTCAATAGAACATTTTCAGATAATTTCCCCAAACACATGGCGCCACACCACATGATGATTTTCTGTCCAACTAATTTCCACTTTATTGATCAAGTTGAAAGGGTCACGTTCAACCAGTTAAGGAGATGATGTTTGTTTGAAATTTAGTTTTATTTTCCAGTGATTTTTTAAAAATAAACTCTTAGTAGCTCTTCAGTTTTGTTGCATGTCAGTATTCTGCAAGTTCACCATTTTTTCAGATGCAGTGTTAATTCAAATTCCAAGGAGAGAATAGATGTTGATTATGTATTGCTTATTAATTATAAATACACTTCATTTGTATTTTCTCCTTTGCAAATGCTATTTACGCTGCAATGCCTTGTCATTTATAATATCCTTTAAGAAGGGAAGTAGTTATAAGAGTAGTGCGAAAAACTTCTCAGACATTCAGTTCATGCCAAAATGATCTGACATGACAAGTCCTGATTGACAGAATATGTGTGAGCTCTGTATAATAGAATACGTGTTTGCTGTAGGTGCATGTGTCAGAAAAATGATGGATTTAAATCAGCTTAATTGCGATCTAATTTGGTAATACTAGACACCAGATAGGATTTCAGGTAACAAGTTAACACGTCTACCTTTAGGCATCCAGGAACTTGAACATCCTGTCAATTTCAGTATTTCAAAACGTGCAGAAATCCATCAGTTTAATGAACCTGAACTTCTCAGTAATATCACAAATGTTTTCCAGAATGTTTGTTAATTTCCATCCAGCAAGCCTGCCAAAACAGGAGATTTACATTTACAGCAAATTCTCTTCCACGTTATGGGTGGGGATAGTCAGAAAAAAAGTTGTATCAAATTGAACAAACAAGGAACTGCAGATGCTGGTTTATGAAAAAAGACACAAAGTTCTAGAATCTCAGCAGGCCAGGCAACATCTCTGGAGAACATGGATAGTTAACGTTTCTAGTTGGGACTCTTCCACAGACTCTTGTTCACTCACTCCATGCACTATCATCTAACCATGTTCTCTGGGGATGATGCCCAACACGTGAGTTACTCCAGCACTTCATGCTTTTTTTCACCATCTTGTTGAACAACCAAAAAAAAAAGAAAACTATATTGTTACTGGCCATTATAATAAAAGCCGTGAAATGGTTTGAGTAAACAAGTTTGTTCTCACATGATGTCCCACTATGAGTAAACACATTTTAACTGTGCTCATAAAAAGGTCAATATTTAACTGCATTCAAGGTTGGGCAACCAAGATCTTGATAGTTATAGGAAGGTGAATGGCTGGGGAATAGGGCATTTTAGCAAACAGGGATTCCAGTCCAGGTTTCTTAGGTGTGCTGCCAAGCTTAATGGTGGCATCTTGTTACCATTTGTAGATTCTCTTTCTCAGTTACAGCCAGCTAAGTTAAGGTTGCCTGACAAACAAGCCAGTGTCCTTGGATGGATAGCAGTCTGTGAAATTATGAGAACTGGAGAGATAAAGAATCAGGTGTTCGTAATTGTATCAAGTGAAGGCATTGGATGTTTGTGACGGGGCCTATGCAGATCTTAGGGATGCCTTGTATAACAATATATCTTTGGAGTGTGAACAAGGAGTGAAAAGTGCCAAGGGCACAGATAGTGAGTGCTCAGTTGCAGGTTGCAGGATAGCTAGTTGGATGCCTGAGTAATTGAGTCCTATTTGTCCTATACCTCAATGACATTGAAGTAATCACTTTTCTCCAGTTGTAAGATTTCCATATCTGGAAAAGCTGGTTGACCAGTATTAAAACTATAACAGGACACGAGATTAGGCATGCAAGTTAATTAAAATATGTAACTTATTGAATTCTAACAATTCATTCTCAAACATCAATGTAATAATCTTTCAGTGCAATTACCAATTTGCAATTCGGAATGACCTTTCTGCTGCACCACTGCAAAATAGAAATATGATCCACATCTCTGTTCCACTCAGGAACATGTTAATCCTTTGTTCTTTCTCTTTTCACTTGCCAAATTATCAAATTCCAGTCAAGGGAGAGGTAGAAACAGGCTTCCTCCAACTTTCAGGTTCTGAAATTGGAACAAACAGAGGAGTTTTCTGATCATATCTCTGTGTTTTCACGGATGGTGTAAAAAAAAAATCTGTCTGTCATTCTGGTTAAATAAAATGGAAGTGAGGTGGAAATATACTCAAGCAAATCTACAAATGGCGACTTGAAGTCATAAACTGATTTTTTGATATTATGTAATGGTGCAAATTTTGATTCTGAGATTCCAAGTGAAAACGTAACCTTCATAAACCTATGCCCAGATATTTTTTTTACACAGTCCGAATATTATTAATTTTTTATTCTCATGTCAAAATTCTATGATCTACAGATGATGGTTCTTTTTTTTTGCACTACTTTAGATTGCACTGCAATGTTAGCACCTGTTTTGTTGTATTTAAATATTGTTGTATTTATCAGTGCCATGTACACTGTTGATACTATAATCTTCAAGCAATCAAGGAATTCCATGACACCCTAGTATGTATGACAATAAACTGATGTAATCATATCAGCAAATGTCCATCCCGTATTTGTAGACACATGAGACTATAAATGCTGGAATATTGAGCAACAACAAACTGCTGGAAGAGATCAGCAGGTCAGGCAGCGTCTATGGAGGGAAGTGGACAGACAACGTTTTGGGTCGGGATCTTTCTTCAGACAGATGGAGTCATTTCTCCCTCCATTTCCAGCAGCCTAAAGAAAGGTCCTGAACCGAAACACGTTTGTCAATTCCCTGCACAGATGCTGCATGACCCGCTCCGCTCCTCCAGCAGTTGTTTGCTCATATTTGTGTCTTATTTGAATTTGAATTTTGTTTATTATCATAAATTATAGCAGTACTTGGTATCATACTCAGCATTAATACTGACCAATTAACCTGATATAAATATCCAGTTTTATTTCTTTAATAGCTTTTACTTCATTTTTATGTTTTATTTATATTTATATTATCTTGTAGGGAAGCAGGTCATCAAGTCCATGCTAATTTTGGGCGGCACAATGGCCAGCTGCCATAGCTGCTGACTCACAGTTCCAGCTAACTATGTTCTCACAGTTCCAGCTAACTGGGCTGTTGGCTGTATGGGGTTTGTACTTTTTTTTACACATGCCAAAGCCATGTGGGTAGATATGTTAATTGGCCACAGTAAATTGCCCCTGGTGTAGGTGTGTGGTTGAACTGATGCAAATGTAAGGAGAATAGGTCACTAGAAAAATGAGCAGAGAAATAGGATTTTCATATGAACCAGCATTGACTCAATGGATTAAATAGTTTCCTTCTTTAACATAAGGAAACATGTAATTCCCATCAATTATCTCCCTATTATTTGTTCCCAGCTGATTTATTCTCTCACATATGCCCACCAACTTCAACTTGATTTCTCTAATGCAACTGAACCATCCTACCAACAACTAGTGAGTAGTCCTGAGATACCATCTACCTCAGTGGAGACCGTCAGACTATCTTTGGTTGGACTTTACTGGATTTTATCTTGCATTAAATGTTATTCACGTTATTCCCTTTATCATGTATCTATATACTGGGGATAGCTCGATTGTAATCATGTATTGTTTTACCACTGACTAGTTTGCACGCAACAAAAGTTTTCATTGTGTCGGGGTGCACGTGACAATAAACTAAACTCAATTACAAATAATGGGGATAATTTACAATAACCAATTAAATTAGCAACCAGCACATCTTTGGGATATGGAAGGAAACTAGACATGTGAACACCCAGAGGAAATCCATGGGATTGCCAGATGAATATGTAAAGTCCACACAGAAAGCACTGGAGATCAGGGTTGAACCTAGATACTTGGATCTGTGAGGCAGTAGCATCATCATGTAACAGTAATTCAGTTAATATGTTTTTCTGCTGTTGCTTGAGTTGTAAATGTTCGCCAATGGTTATAACTCCTCGGTGTTCTTTTAATATTGCTATGAGGACAGTTACGCTCACATGAGAGCAGCTAAAAGCTTAGTTTAGCATTTCATCTAAAATACAGTGGTTCCAATAGCACAGCATTCCAGTACTGAGTGGGAGTGTCAGTATAGATTATGCACTCAGCTTTCTGCAACAAATTTTGATTCCATGACTTTCTTATTTGAGGTGAGAGACATAAGAGGGCATTCTACTGAGGTTTATACCTATCGATGTAATGTAATGTTTTTAATTGCCTTTTCATGAAATTACACTAAATTGAATGCTGATGTCACTGATGTATGTGTGTCATTTTCCAGCAACAATTGTTATTTGGATCCATTTGCCTATCTTCATCCCTGATATGTTGCAATTGATCATCTTAGCTACATCAAGGGGTTTTGGTGTGAAGTCTAATTACCTATCACAGTCCAAAGAACGCGTGTTCAGGCAGAAGAAAAGGCGATAATTCTAGTTAGATTGTGACCGGCCTCGTACATGGCTCCCTGCTATAAAGTCCAGTTCCACCTACCATTTAGCCTTGACACCCTCCATTGGGGAAAAAAATAGCCCAACTACTTTGGCAGGTCTTAGATTTGAAACCAAGTTATGGCCTCAGGGGTTGTGCAATGGATGTCTAAGAAGGTGCTGGCAATTTTACGTTGGGCTTTTCTTTAGATGTGGCTTTTTAATTGATTTTCATGCAGCGAGATATCGTGCAGGCTAGGACTATATTCACTAGAGCATTGGAGACCTTATAGAGGTGTATAAAAGTATGAGGGGCATAGATAGGGTGAATACACACTCTTCTTCCAGGGTTGGTTATCAAGAACTAGAGAGTATAGGTTTGAGATGAGTGGGCAAAAAATTAAAAGGGGCCTGAGGGGCAGCTTCTTCACACAGAAGGGAGATACCTATGTGAAGTGATGTTCCAGAGAAAATGGTAGAGGCAGTTACAATAACAACTTTAGTTTTAGTTTAGTTTGCTTTTTTGTATTGTCACGTGTACCGAGATACAGTGAAAAGCGTTTGTTGCATGCTATTCAGTCAGCAAAAGACTGTACATGATTGCCATTAAACTATCTACAGTATATGGATACAAGATAAAGGGTATATTGTTTAGTGCACGATGAAGTCCAATAAGTCCGATTAAAGGTAGTTCGGAGGTCTCATATGAGATAGATGGGAGGTCAGGACTGTTCCCAAGTTGGTGACAAGATGGGTCAGTTACCAGAATACAGGTGGGAAGAAATCACCTGCTGGCACTGGACTTGACTGAAGTGGAAACAATGAAAGGTGGAGGTATGGCCAAGAACAGGGAGCAGCAAAAGCGCAGCGGTAGAGCTGCTGCCTCATAGTGCCAGAGACCCGGGTTTGATCTTGACCACGGGTGCTGTCTGTACGGAGTTTGCACATTGTCCCTGTGACCTGCATGGGTTTTCTCTGGGTGGTCCGGTTTCCTCCCACACTCCAAAGACATGCGGGTTTGTAGGTTGATTGGCTTCTGTAAAAATTGTAAATTGTCCCCTGGTGTGTATAGGATAGCGTTGGTGTGCCGGTGGGCCGAAGGGCCTGTTTCCGCACTGTATCTCTAAACTAAAAAAAACCTATACTTTTACCTCTTATCACTCTTTCTAGGGGCTTTAACTTGAAGCATTGGATGTGATTTTTATACATGAATAATAACTAATGAATGCGGGTAGACTACTTTATCTGGTCTGAAATGAATGAACCGTGTCCGGTCACATGTATACATCCAATAAAGAGTGAATTAGAGCAGAAACCACACGTGATGAAACCGCCTTATCCCGAGGCAGTATCATTGAATTATAGCTTCCATCCCTTTTACCCCAGGGCGATCAAGTAAATGCACGCACACCATGGAATTAAACTTCATTAATTTCCACAACTCTACTGTTTGTTGGATAAATCTACTAAACTGCCAAGAGAATAAGTTTTTATATTTTTAAGAAGGGAGTGAAGAAGTAGATTTTACAAACCTCAGGAATTGTTGTAATTGTCCAAAGTTACAAAGATAGGAATAAGCACACATAGTATTGTTCCTTGCAACACAGAATAGCAACATGCGTTTATATAGGACTTTTGATATAAAAAATAATGTTTCAAAGTGCTTTGCAGAGACTTAATGGTAAGAGGGCACAATTTTATGGGATTACAAGGAGAGAGGCACAAAGGTGAAAATGAAAGGTGTTCTTAAATCCTTGAAGGTGGTAGGACAGGTTGACACAGTTGTTCAGATAAAGGTGATCCTAGTCCTTTATCAATTGATTTAAAACAAGCAAGTGAAAAGTCATGATGTATTTTGGGTGCCATGCTTCAGCAAGAATTTTGTGGTTAAAGAGAAGGTGTAGAATTGTACAGAGGACGAGGGGCATTGAATGAGGAAAGACTACAGAAGTTGTGGCTCTGCTCCCTGTGAGGAATATATCTTACTTGATGAACCTTGTTCAGTGCTTTAGCCATCCAATTGCAGTATATTGTGTTATAACTGATATTTGAGTTGTTGTCTAGCATTGCTTCCATCCCAATGCCGTGTATAATGTGACCTGTCTTTCTAACCGGTGAGGTTATGCTCCTGGCAGGAGTGTTGCGTCAGGTGACCTGTACACGACCTGTTTTCTTGCCCAGTGTTGTTTCACTCAAGGGTTGTGCTGTGTGATTTATCTACAACTTCGTATTCCTGTCCAGCGAGATTGTACTACTAGCAGGAGAATTGTACTATGTGACCTATCTGTGACCGGTGTTCCTGTCCAGTGTTGCTCTGGACATCATAAGGATTATAATGTTCCATGGCGGATTATAATTTACATAGTGCATCTGATGTTTAATGAATCATGTTGTAAATTGGGTTTTGGAGAAGTCACCATAATAATGTATTACATTACCCTAAAATGAGCTGGGAAACCAGACATAAGATCAAGCTTTTGGGATACGCAATGTACTAAACCACTTTTAAACACCCATTTTGATAAATGAAGAAACTGATTGTATAAAATATCATCAGGTAGGTTTTTGACATCTTTACTTTTATTGATTTAAGTGATCTTTCATTCAACATAAGCTCAATTTAGCTTATTATTTGAATTCAGGTTTAACAGATTTCAAATGAGATTAAGGCACATTAATTAAGCTTTTATATATCTCATTAAATGTGAGAAAGCAAAGTGACTTTTTTCTGGTAAAATAAAGATGCTATAAACGTAATATTGTTGATCTATTACAATGATCTACAGATTATTCAAGGAGGCATGCTAAGGTGAATTTTAATTATGACTAAATTGTGATATTACTCTTTCATACCCTGAACATCTGTTCCCTTCAGGAACAATGATTTATGCCCATTATCAGCATGGCCAGCTTGCTACAGCTTATGTCATGCTTAGTGGGAAGTGAAAGAGATTTTAAAAGTAGGCGCAGCAAAGTGGAGTAAAGCCAATATGTGTTAAAGTGATAAGGTGATGGGGCACCTGATTAGATGGAACCAAATGCTAACTTTAGCTTTTCTTACAGACCATCTGCTCTTGACCAAAAGGGTGAGTTGGACTATGAAAGGGGTAGTGCTTCCTGTTGACAAGCAGCATGGCAAGACAAAGCCTATTCTCTCAAACCGTCTGAAGAAACTCACTGAAAATGGTTCTGTCAGAATCCTGGTTTTTAGAAATGGCACAGGGCAGGATGGGTATGAAATCATCACACCACTGGACGAAAAACAACAGGTAAAGATACATTATTTTGGTAAGAATCTTCTTTCTGCTTTCCTGCAGAGATCCCATTTCTTTCCAGAAGTGTGGTTAAAAGTTCTGGCGATGAGTTCTTGACAGCAATCATTTTTTAATACACCACATTTATTTAGTAGAAAACAATAATTTTACTTAAAAAATAAACAAAATGTTGAAATTTGCTGTATTGAACATAGCTGATAATTCTAGAACATACTATGATCATATTGAATGGCGGTGCAGGCTCGAAGGGCTAAATGGCCTACTCCTGCACCTATTTTCTATGTTTCTATGTTTCTATGCTAATATTTGAAAACAAGCGAACTAGACATTGGGCAGCAAAGGTAATCTTGAAACATGGAGAATTGTCTTTTTGTTTGGATGTCTGCCTGTAAAACTAGTAACAATGAACTCAGACAGTTAACATTTGCAGAACTTCTCATGCCATGAACGTTTCTAAAATTCCACTTCAAAATTGTGATATATTTTGATATTCTAATGATATTTAAGGATTAGGCACAAAATGCTGGAGTAGCTCAGCAGGACAGGCAGCATCTCTGGAGAGAAAAAATGGGTGACGTTTCGGGTTGAGACCCTTCTTCAGACTAGGGGTACTTGCCTTGCATCCGTACTCTGAATGTATAATATATACTTGCCCTTGTTTTATTATTATATCTTAGATATTAAGTTGGATCAGAGTTATGTTAAGAGTTTTTGCCAGTCTTGGTAACAACTAGGCAATGAATCAATATAGGTGTTTCTGACTATTATTTAATGTACTATAACAGTACAGGAATTAGAATCTAACAGAAAATTCACAACCGCTCTGAAGTGGAGGTATCATACCTTACATAAATTATGTCATCTATTTAGATTTTTAAGATTAAAATCTGAGTTTGGAATCGCTATAAACAAAAAGGATGGATTTAGGAATACATAAATAATTATATAATGCTATCTGGCAACCAAAGGAAAATCATTTTGAATGTAAGTGAAAAGTCTAAATTCGGACACAGATTCAAGGGGGAAACTCACAGGTAAATTTACAGAACATGAATGATGGTGTTGAGATCAGAAGCACTCACAGAAACAAACAAGACAGGATCAGATACAGCATTAAAGTACTAAATCATATCGGAATCGTCAAACAGATTAGCATAAATATGCTTGTGTACAATATATTTATTTAAAAGAAAAACATAATATTTGTTTTGAAAAGGCACACTCTCCACTTCATTGTGTGCCCCTCAAATGAGTTGAATGTAAATAACAGTTGATGATATTTTTTGTGGTGTTCATAGCAGTTCTACGCATTGATTTTAACGAGGAAATTAGTGATGCATTAACAGGAAAGCATTGAGATATCTCACCTTTCTCAGTACTCATTCCATGTTTCCCAGTCAATTTTCAGATTTAACACTGCTTGTGCCTCAGGGGCAGTTTCAATCTCAGCGTTGAGGAGCGCGTTAGATACATAGATGCAGAATGAATGCAAAAATAGAAAATACAAAGCAGTGCGCGCATAACCTACAGTTCAACCTGTAGAGAAGTCAAACTGAATTTTGATATTGATAGAGCCTCATTGCAAAGATTAAGCAGCCAATAATCTTATATTGATTAATAATCTTGACCTTATAGAGGTGTATAAAATGATGAGAGGAATAGATCAGGTAGACACACAGAGTCTTTTGCCCAGTGTAGGGGAATTGAGAACCAGAAGACATAGGTTTATGGTGAAGGGGGAAAGATTTAATAGGAATCTGAGGAGTAACCTTTTCACAAAAAGGGTGGTGGGTGTATGGAACAAGCTGCCAGAGGAGGTTGTTGAGGCAGGGACTATTGCAACATTTAAGGAACAATTAGACATGTACATGGATAGGACAGATTTAGAGGGATACGGGCAGGAAGGATTAATGTACACGGGACATGTTGGTCAGTGTGGGTAAGTTGGGTCGAAGGGCCTGTTTCCACACAGTATGAATCTATGGCTCTATAATAAACTGCAGACTCTTGGTTAGATATCATTTCGTTGTTTGATCAGAATCTTTTCCATGTGGACTCCGCTCTCCATTTTAGCTGATTAACTGGTCCATAGATCCTTGCAAAACTTTCATGGAGGGGCTTCTTGTATTTAGAACAATTGCACTAATTACGAATAGTTTTTAAAATATTTTTATTGTGCAATAGCTACAAGAAATTTTACATAATGAGCACTGCACTTTACACATTTGATAACGTGTGACGGCTTCAGCACAGTACAGTCCCTTTGCTGTAATAACAGAAATGTTGATGAAAATCAAGTTAAATCCTGTGGTTAAATACTCCATAAAATAATTAAATAACCAATTGAACACAGTGATTAATCTTGCATCAATATTTATATAATCTCAGTTGAAAGACATCCATATGATTATTAATTGAACGTTAAGTATATATATATATTTATTTCCAAATCTATCTAGGTACATTTTTACATAATACATTGATTATTATTTGTTTTTTACGGCAAGGATCTCAACTACTTGTGGACTGATAAGCAGAGAACATTGAAACACTGGAATTTCTCTGGAGTAGAGGCTGAGAAGGTGTGGTTGGGAAATGGCAGTAGTCGCTATTTTTGGAGAGAAAAGTTGGGGCTAGAGTTCTATAATGCTATTAGAGCTGAGGGTTGAAATCACAATGTGACAAATATGCATAAACACCATAGTAAACATAGTCATAGAAAATGCACAAGAACAAAAGATACTTACAGTGAGAAAAGACATTTTGGCCACTTATTTCATCTAGCCAGATATCAGGCTGCACTGTCAGGAAATATTGATCATTAAGCCGTTCAATAAAACATCTAAGGGACACTGTGCCCATTTTATGTGGCATGAAAGGATTTTCTTCATTACAACCTAAACATGTGATGTTGGATATCCTTACGATTGTAATTGGGCATTAAAAATGTATGTAACAAATTGCGATATCATCCCTGATCACTGTTTAACTCTCCTTTTTATTGAATTGAATTGAACATTTTATTGTCACGTGACAATTTACAGTGAAATTCTTTGTTATTTACCCATAAATAGTCACCCATAAAGGGCGCTTACAAAGTTACAAATCCCCCCCCCCGCTTCATCACTTCCCCTTTTCTTCTTCACCCCTCCACCCTCCCTTACAGCAGTCCCCCCACACTGGGTCCTCTATTGTCCATTATTCTTCCACCTCCCTCACAATGATCCCCCCTCACCGGGTCCCCATTGTCCATTGTTCTTCCCTGTAGCAGCAATAGTAAACGATCAGTCTAATACATGATTATACAATGATATAATTATCGCAGTAAATCAAAACACTTTGTACAATAAACTATTCTTGGAAAGACATAAAATACTCAGTAACTCAATGGGTCGTCAGGCAGCATCCCTGGAGAACAAGGATCGGTGATGTTTTTGGCCATATCAGGTTTGTGTCCCGAAACTTCACCTATCCATGTTCTCAAGGGATGCTGCCTGACTTGCTGAGTTACTTCAGCATTTTGTGTCTTTCCTTGATAAACCAGCATCTGCAGTTCCTTGTTTGTAAATTTGGGGGGAAATTTAGTGACTTGCTTTGTAACTATACCAACTATTTTGGACCATTAACATTTAACATCTCTCAAATAATAGTAGTCTGAATAGCAGTTACATTAAAACTGGCACCCATGGGACTTTTAGATGGTGACGGGTTATCCAACTATGGGATATCACTCCTATTCATACACCAGCGCAATTTAATTTCAGTTTTATTATATTTTATAATAAACTTTACAGTGAGTATGGGAAGTTTTAAGGGAATGGGAAACTGAACATGGTGAGTTTAAAAGGAATTGATAACAGAAACTAGCTAGTTTGAGCTGTTCAACTTCAGTTCGTGTATTCCAGGTTGTCAAAGCCTTGACACATCATTACTTCCTCTTATATTGAAAGCACCCACTCTGGTCCACACACTGGGTCCACACTTGGGACCTTCGCTGCAAAGCAGACCACCACCCCTATTGATAAATAGAGTTTTACTGTCATTTATTATTTTGGTGGTGAGGGTTCAATGTTGATCAGGAGATTGGGGCCTTTTTTTTCTTGATGTGAACCATTACAATGGTTGGAAACCTGCTCAATTGAACATCTAATCTACCTTACATATGATAATTAGAATTGAAGATCTTGCTAAAATTCAGAAGAGATTGGTTTTGGATATTAGTATAAAATGGATGACAGGAAAACAGGAATCCATTTTACATCTCGTTCTTTTTGTCAATGGAAACGTGAATTATGTAGTTGTAGAATTGACTGTGGAATTGTTATTGATCATTTTGCTCTACCAGAGCTGATGAACACTGATTTCTTCTTCACACTCTCCCAACCGATATCATCCCTCTCATCTCCACACTCCCCTACCCCTCCTAACCCCATCCCCACCATTATCCATGTGTGACCAGTGCATTTCTCATATTTCGATTGGTGTTATGGCACATCAATTTGCCTTCTTTGACAACTCCCATAAAGAATTGATTCATGATTGTGAAGTATTTCTATGCCTCCATTCTAAGATATAAAATAGAGCCATACAAAATACTTGTTGATTGATCTCTATTTGAGTAATAGTTGATTATTTTTCTTTGTGTTTCTTTTTATTTCTGCTTGTAGTTTTTAGACCAATGCACTCTAAAGATCAAATTAGCATCCCCAGCAAGGATGTTGTATGACTGGCAAGGAAATCGAATCTCTGACCTCAGAACAGGTATGCAATTGTTAGAATTCAGGACACTGAGAAATTCTTGTTTTGAACATTCCTGGATTATTTGCACAATATATAACGTTTTTAGATTCCCTATGTCTAGATCATAGGTAGTAGTTAAAAGTTGTTTGGGTAATGAGGCCACAAGCATAATAATCTTATGTCCAACTTTGAGAAAGATTCACTTTGACATTGAATCAAATGGGCAGCAGATTCTTGGGATTAAATATATAATCCATTTCACGTGTAGCTCCTAAATCCACTAAATTGGCCAATAGAATTTTATTTTTTCTAATATTTGTTTCTGTGTTTGTGAATGAACACAATCCAATGGTTTTCTTAAGTCTGCTTTCATACTTTTGGTCCCAGTCCATGTGTTAGACATAGTCCAATGTTTCCATTAATGTAGAAGGTACAGAAAATGGCACAGGAAAATACACAAATTACACATAAATTCTGCACATTCACCCTTTCTTTGCCAGGTTGACAAGCTGAAACACATCCAAGGACAGCTAACAGTAAATGTAGTAAATCTACACCAATGCTATTATGGATTCTGCTATTAACTCTATACTTTCTCCTTCTGTTTGATCTTCCAATGTGTCACACCACACTTGCTCAGATTAAATTCCACCTGCCATTTTTCTACCTATATCTGTCACTGATATCCCGAATCCTTCTATATCTTCTGAAGGCTGCCCTCACTGTCTGCAAATACATGACATTTTTATGTTGTCTGCAAACTTGCTAACCAACCCCATCTACATTTATGTCCAAGTCATTAATGTATATCTCAAACAACAGAAGTCCCAGCGCAGATGCCTGCAGAACACCACTGGCCATCGCTTTCTGGCCAAAATGACGATTACCTTCTGTCATATGTGGGTCAGCCAGACTAATGCAAACTACCAAGTCATCATGGATCTCAAGCATCTTAAGTTTCTGGATCAGGATACCATGAGGGAACTTGTCAAATGTCTTACTGAGGTTCATGTGGACAACATTCACAGTCTTATCCTCATTAATCACCTTCATCACCTCCTAAGAGATCTGAGTTGTTTGTTAAACATAATCTGCCTTTCTGACTTTACCTAATGAGCTCATTCTCTTCCAAATGTGAGTAAATCCTCTTCAATAGTTTCCTTAACACTGACGTTTACCAGACTGTAATTTCCTTTTTGCTTTTTAAAGGGACAATGGCTACTCTCCAGTCCTCCAGAACCTTACCTGTGGCTAGGCAGGATATAAAAATATTTGTTGAGGGCCCTGCAATCTCCTCTTTTGCCCATTTCAATAACATGGGATAGATCCTAGTAGGCCCTGGGGACTTGTATACCTTAATGCTCTTCAAGGGACCCAATATTACCTTCTTCTTGTTTTAAAATGGCCTAGCAAATTAGTATAGCAACACTGATCTCACTGTCCTCCATGTTCTTCTTGGTGAATACTGTTGCAAAATACTCATTCAGTATCTCCCCCACATCCTCTGACTCCAAGTATAAAATCATTTCATTATCCTTGAGTGTTTCTAGCTTCTCCCTGGTCCCTCTTGTTTCTAATGTTTGTATAAAATGCCTTGTGATTCTCTGTAAACACCATGTCATGTCCCCTTCTGGCTCTTGTAATATCCTGTTTGAGGTATTTCTTGCTTTCTTTATTTTTATCTGGTTAGCTTCCTTAACTTTACATTTGTTTCCTTTTTCATTTTGACCAAATCCACTACTCTCATTATCCAGGATTCCCTTACTTTGCCACCCTTGTTCCTCCTCCTTACTGAAACATGCCAGAATTGAACTTTGATCAGCTGGTCTTGAAGTAATTCCCACATGTCAGATGTGAATTTACCCAATAGCAGCTGCTCGCCTCGGCTCCTGCCTAATTATTTTGTAATCTGCCTTTCTCCAATTTAGCATTTTCTCCCCAAGGTCCAGATTTATCCTTATTCACAACTAACTTAAAACATAAGGAGCTGTCATCACTGTTCCTGAAATGCTCTCCCACTGAAATTCTAGTCACTTGGTCTGGGTCATTTCACATCCAAGGTCCAATATGGTCCCTTCTCTAGTTGGACTATCCATGTACTGTTTAAGAAAGCCTCTCAGATATATCTAACAAATTCTGCCCCATTCAAGCCTCTCACACTCAGGGATTCCCAGTCAATACAGAGGAAGTGAAACAAGCTTGCTGCTTTTGCGTCTTTCCATGATCTGTTTATATTTTGATGTTTTGTCTTTTCCAGTCAAGTCACGTTGTGGCTATTGTCATATGCACATATGGTGAGGTGTAGGCACAAGTGAAAAATCTTGCTTGCTGCATCATCACAGGCACATGGACTCAGACAACACACAAAAATATAAATTATATATAAATTATACACAAATTACACATAAATACTGCACATTCACTCTTTCTTTGAAACTATTGAGTGTAAATCTTTTATCAGCTGTTTTCAAACACTATGCTTTTTATAAAATATTGCGTTTCTGATTATGCAACAACATAGAAGTTATCAGTTTGATTTTGAGATCGACTCTTCAAAATGTTTCACTAACAGCTGCATGGGGCATGACTATATCTTGCCGACTGTATTGGACTGGATCCAGTAGCATACAATAGTTGAAGATCCTCTGGGAGCGAACCTAGGCACTGCTGTGTTCACCCACCTTAAGTAGACAGCCAATGTCTGATAGCTGAAATGCAAAGCATCAAAACATCAAAGTCCTTTTTGATCTGGAACTTAGGTAGGCAGAGACAAACTTCCAAATGGTTTAGTTTAGTTACAATGTGGAAAGGGGCCCTTCGGCCCACTGAATCCGCGCCAATCAACAATCACCCGTACACTAGTCTGAACTATATGTAGAAGTGTCTGAAGCGTAGAAACCAGGCATCAGTTAGAAGTGGCAATAGATATTTTTCCACCTTTTCTGAATCATACTGACTGGAATGAGACAGATATCAAAGATCAAACGGAAGTTGCATGTAAGTGATGACTCAGCCTAATAGATGCAACTGGCCCTTCAGCGTCAGTTCAACAGAAATCATATCCATTCCGCCTGTACAGTTTGAGGTTCCCTGACACGGTAAACGATTATATCATTCAATGTGAAGCGGAGCTTTTACAAACAATCTACCACATCTGATGTTGTGCTTTAATTTGACAATCAAATCGGACTTCAGACATCACTCAGTGTAATGTAATCTGTATGTGGCAATTGCACGACTTTGCCATGTGGTAGCATCGTCGAGGACATCTATGGTCTGGCAAAGAGCAGATAATATACAGATATGTATAAATAATGCAAAGCATATTTCACAATAAAGAAGGTAGACAAAAATGCTGGAGGAACTCAACAGGTGAGGCAGCATCAATGGAGTGAAGGAATAGGTGATGTTTCAGGGTTGAGACCCTTCTTCAGATTGATGTGGGGGGGGGGGGGGGGGGGGGGGGGGGGGGGGGGTGGGCAGGATGAAGAAAGGAAGTAGCGGAGACAGTAGGCTGTGGGGGAGCTGAGAAGGGTAGGGGAAGGAGGGAGAAAGCAAGGACTACATAAAATTGTAGAAGTCAATGTTCGTACCGCTGGGGTATAAACTGCCCAAGCGAAATATGAGGTGCTGCTCCTCCAATTTGCGGTGGGACTCACTCTGGCCATGGAGGAGGCCCAGGACAGAAATGTCGGATTCGGAATGGGAGGGGGAATTGAAGTGCTGAACCATGGGAGATCAGGTTGGTTAAGGCGAACTGAGCGGAGCTGTTAGGCGAAGAGATTGCCAAGCTTGATATTGGTCTCACCGATGTAGAGCAGTTGACACCTAGAACAGCGGATGCAATAGATGAAGTTGGAGGAGGTGCAGATGAACCTCTGCCGCACCTGGAAAGACTGCTTGGGTCCTTGGATGGAGTCGAGGAGGGAGGTAAAGTGACAAGCGTAGCATTTCCTGCGGTTGCAAGAGAAAGTACCAGGGGAGGGGGTGGTTTGGGTGGGAAGGGACAAATTGTCCAGGGAGTTCTGTGAGTGGTCTCTGCAGAAAGACGAAAGGGGAGGAGATGGGAAGATGTGGCCAGTGGTGGGATCACGTTGGAGGTGGCAAAAATGTCAGAGGATTATCTGTTGTATGTGACGGCTGGTAGGATGGAAGGTGAGGACAAGGGAGACTCTGTCCTTGTTACGAGTGTGAGGATGGGGAGTGAGAGCGGTGCTACGGGATATAGAGGAGACCCTGGTGAGAGCCTCATCTATAGTCGAAGAGAGGAACCCCCAAATTGTTCGCTTAATTGTCCTACTTTGCTTGTTGTAAAAACTGGTTATTCCATTATAAACCAATGACACAAGGGACAAAAATTGATAAACATTGGACTAATTTTCAACACGTAAAATGGCCACAAAGTGTACCAGTTTAACACTAGGTTGGATCATGTGCAGTGTTGGTCCCACTCATAAATTTGTGAACCCTTTCTGTATGTTCAGGGCCATTGCCTGGTAAAGGATTTCTGATATATTGCGTAACAATGACTAGGATAGAACAATTCAAGCAAAGGTACTTTGTCTGCTAATCAAAACTAACCCCCTTATTTTAGACAGAGGAGCAATGATTACAAACTCCTCCACTGCTTGGTTTAATTTTCTCCCAAGACTAAGTTGAAGTGCGGCAATTGACCCCAGCTGTTGTGTGAAGAGCCTTTGAAGACGCAACCTTCATAGCCATCTTGCACCAATCATTCACATAAAGCACAAGAACATTAGTCATCTGGCCGCTTCTTTGTATTTGTACAATACAACTTGTATAAAGAAGATTCATATTGATTTGTATCCCCAAAAAGCCGAAAGGCATGCACATTCCTCAGTGTTTTGTGTAAAGTACTTTCTGAAGCGTTAGTGAAAGCATATAAAAATTGAAATGCCTAAACTTTCACACAGATCAAGCTCTGACAATGCCTTACACCTTAATATAATCAAGAAAAACCATACCAAAGATATCATAAACAATCTGGTGGAGGAACTCAGCAGCATCTGTGGGTAGAAAGAATGGTTAGCAACTGGGTCAAAACACAACATCAGTTCTGAGAGTTGAGAGGGAAGACGGCGAGGATAAAGTAAAGAGAAGAAAGGTTAAGACGGAAGCAAGAGGTGGTAGGTGGACCAGGTTAAATGTGGTCCTCATTTCTTAAACAAGTTAGTGTGGGAAAGTTGGGCTGAAGGGCCAGTTTCCACACTGTATAACTCTATGATTCTATAGCTTCCACTTTCCTTACTCCATCAGTAGTGGAAATACTTACATCAATCTTTCCTCACCATTGATAACTTTCAGAATATGAAGTGCACATATTTTAATTATTTAGCCACTATTCCTACATCATTAGTATGTCGCTGAAAAATATAACACCAATGTATTATTAGATCTTTCTGCACAGGAGCAGATTAATTGGCATTTTCTTATTACATTTTGACACACTGGGTACAATGACCTCATAATTTAGGTCAGTTAAGACTCTAAATTGTTATGCTATATGCCAACGGTAGTTAAGAGATGAGGAATCCGGGTGGTGGAATAAGTAAGAGAGATAAAGAACATTGTAAAAACCCCAGCACTTACTATCCCTGAGCCCATTCAGAACCAGCAAGCGTATGATGAGTGTAGTGGTTTTGAATATCGGCCTTAGATCCCATGCTGTTTTGAGGCAGGCCTGGAACATGGCATCTCTCTTTTACAGACATACAGCCTCATCACTCTCAATTTAACCCTACATCTGATGAACCCATTACTCCAAACTTGATTTCATGGAACAGGGAGTGGATATAGTTACAAATGATCAATGACAATCCTTGAACTGAAGCAGCAAGGCATGAACGATTTACACATTTTGCTTCACTTGCTCAAGCAAAAGATCTGCCAACATACAGTATTTAATGCATAACTGCTTCAACAATTTACGAAGGGGGAAAAAAATGCACGACTCATGCTACGTTCCCTAAAGTAGTGAAGAATTACTTGATTGCGTGCCTACTGCCCATTTATTGGCAGGCAGCAAACCCGCTGATTCGCAAAAAGCTAAAGAACCCAGGTGCTGAACAGAGACTGCTGCGAGAGACGTTTGAATTTTCTTTATGGTTGTACAAATTTATTACCTTAAGTACTGTTTTTTTTTTGTTATTTTCTCATGGATAAAGCCATGTTCCATTAGGTGCACAAAGCAACAAAAATAAAATCAGCATTGTGCTCCACAACTGTAATGCTTTAAACGCTGCAGGCTGAGCCTGTCAATTTAATGGGATCACTGGAAACCAAAGCAGCTGTAAAAAATTGCTTTAAGTACAGCAATCGTGCCCTTGTCATTCCATTCAGTGGTTAATAAAAAAATACAAATTCAGATAGGCATCAATATTTAAGAAAAATGATTGCTTAACCATTTCTCGTCAGCACCTGAGGGAGAATAAATGTGACGGCAAACATATAAACAAAAAGTCACAGCAGCTGTTGGCTTAATTTTGGCTGAGAAAGAGTGATCAGGATGACATATATCAGCATTCAGACAGCTATCTGAAAGCTTGTTGTGGTAAACCAGGGCTGCCGCATCCATCCCAAAACACCCAAAAAAGAGAATAAAAAGCAGAAAAGTAATGTTAAAATATTTATTTACCATCAAAAACAGATTCATGAACAATTGTACATTGTGTTATCAAAGTATTGCGAATTAAAGCGGGCTCACACAATCTGTTTGGAAATTTTATGAGTTTTGAATTGCAAAATCAGTGGCTATTAATTAAACATTAAACTGTAATTTATGTGCTTAATATAAATAGTTTCATATTGGTGATTTAAAAATGAATTATCTTCAGTTTTACCGTTTAAGTGCAACTTCATCATGAGTTTTTAAATATTCACGTAGATTGAATGAAAATAGCTGTGGAAGTTAATTTCTGAAGATTCACAGTATAATTCAATGCATTTGTAATTCTGTTGCACTTTATAAAGGTCAGTAGGATATGTCTAGCATTTTGCTGGAAATCATCTATGACCATTGTAATTGCACACATCTGCTCCTCCAGGCTGGAAATCAGTTTTTTTTTTTTTAAAACAGGCCTAATGCAAGTCTCAGAACAATATAAGTTTTGTTTCAGCAAGGTTTGCTTCAACCCAACTGTGATAAATGAGAAGATAAGGCAATCAGTGCACACCATGACACCGTGTGCAGTTAGTTAGGCGCAGTTCAAATCTATTCAGGTGTACTTGAGAAGCTTCATGACTCTACAGTTGGGGGCTCAACACACATGTATAAATATCTATACTCTTGATGGTGACCACTAGTAATCCAGGATTTGCTCTTGTCAGTGCTTCTTCAGGACATATATAAATAATAGGCATGAAGAGTTAGGTCCAGTGCTGTTTGTATAGACTCTGATTTATGGTTCAAGTTGGTGCAACAGAGTGGATGTAAAATCCTTGATTTCTTTTTAATGCTGCTTTCTTCTACAGTTCCATTGCTCGACAAATGCCTGCAGAATTCCTTCACACCTCTGCGTGGACCTGTCTGGGTCTCCAAAGGGGAAGGGTTCATTCCGTCAGGAGCTAAGGCATACATCCAGGGAATCATATGGGCTATAAATCAAAAGCTGAAGCCTGCATGGAATTACAGTAAGCAGGTGAGATGCAACACTTTTAAAGAGGCTACTTTTCAGTTGTGTCTATTATAGACAGTGATTGGCACTTATGTCATTAAATAAATGTGACATGTATTACATGTGTTCCAGTACCCAGTGGAGGCCAGAATACTTTCACTGTGATCTCTGAGCCAACAATAATGATGCTAATTGTATCTGTCTTTCAGTGTAAGATGTCATGTGCCTAATCTTTCTGTGACACACTGTGAAATGTTACAGCAATTCACACACTTGGGAATGCTGTGAATGCAAATATGTCATTCACGAAAAATGACAGACCACCCTCTTCCTTTCCTTCTCAGCTACTTTTTAAGCTACAGGATGTATACAGATCTTTTAAAGTACTATTTCAAAATCTCTATACCATGTTTCAAACAGTGATATAATTCACTAAATAATATGATGAGCAAAACCTGTTAAAAGTAAATAGCTAGTGAAGCGGAATAAACAGTTAACATTTGCGGTTTGCATTGAAATTGTATGAGGAGCAATATTCTGAATCTTAAAATCAAATTAGTTCTTTTAAAATTGTTTTGGTAGTGCAAACAATAAATTGGTGAAGAATTGGTTTAGTTGAAGGAGTGGTAATTCTAAGTGCAAATTGACATTAGAAGATCGGCTACTTTGATTTTTATCATGAAGCTGTCTCAGCTAAATTACCGAGTAATCAAATCCATCCTGTGTCTGTTTAATATATTCAATGCCTACAAATCACTTATAAGCCCAGACGTATTCCTTCATACTTCAACCTTGCTTTATTTCCTAAAAATTCAGTTTAATAGCTGAGAAAACTTTTAACACTTTCAGTCATTCTGGGTACTGGCATCTAATTAGCATTCCCATTACATGGTTGTTTTGGTGGCAGAGATGCTGCAGCTGGAATGCTATTGTGCTCTATTCCTCTGTTTGGGGACAAACACTGCTGGGGAAGGAACGTGTGAAAAAGCCACACCATAGTGACTGAAAGAGGGAGGCAGTGTTTTCTGTAGGCTTCAAGCTGGGTAGCTGTCATTCATGGCCTCCGTACAGCTAAACAGATCAAAAAAGAGAAGACAGAACCACCTTTCAATTTAAAGTCTATTCCTGCCTTTAGGAATAGACTCTAAATTATTTAATTTAGGCATTTTATTTTGCCTATATTTTCTTAAAATCAATCACATAAATGTTCCACCATGGTGGAATGTACATTTTTGCCTCTTGAATGAGATGTGATCATATGCATTTTGAATTAATAAAAGTATTCTGTGAAATGTACAACTGTTACTGATCATTGAATAGACATGCCATTCAACAGTGATACTGGGAAAGGTCCCCTTGAGTGCTATAGTATGCCAGTTTCTCTGCAGGAGTATAACTCAACAGGTTCTGTACATTCGCAGTCCATTCAATTGCTCATAGGGCTTAATATGTCATATTAGACTACACTGTTTATTTTCTTTATAAAATGTAAATGAAAAGTGTGCTTTATACTTCTGTATTTCTAACAAAATCTCAGAATGTGATTTTTTTTAATGCATGACATCATGTCTCGGTTTTATTTCTAAACTTGCCTTTCCTTCAATTTACTGGGTCCGTACAATGCCCAATATTTGTTGATCATCTGTTTGAGGTTTTCTTTTTTGTTGTATCAAATTGTCTGCAACTCACGCTCTGTGTTGATGTTTGACCTTTCAAGCTGGGGAATGATAGACATTTTGTGTCTATGCGTTATGCACGTTTATTCCTCATATTGATTTTTACCTCAAAACAATGATTTTTTTTGCAGCACCTAAGTGTACAATAGATCTAACTATACAAAATAATAGAGAAATAGGAGATGCACTGGAGAATTTGTGTGCCAATTATTATAAAGTATCAAAGACAAAGGTTTCCTTGTAATTAAAATTGGGAAGATTCTGATTATTTCTTGAAGACCAGGGTAATTACACAAGGAGAGTGTTCTGAATTATATTAAATTATTCCCTTACTGCTATCGTCTGAAATGATTTTTATTTTTGAATAACGATGCACTTCTAACACTAACCATAAAATGAGACACAATTGATATTTATTGAGATGGATCGCATTGAAGTGACAAAATGTGGTTTAGTTTATTTGCAGTAAAATGGTAGATTTTACATATTAGGATTATAGCCATATGTAAAATGAACATAAAAAATATTATAATTTTGCTGATTAAAAATTACATAAGAAAAAGTCAAGAATATTTATTGTTTGCATCTGGATGGTGAACTTTCTAGCTTATCTATGTAAAATGCATTTATGCCATGAAATCATTCCAAATATTTATTTATTTAAAAAAATAATTTATTTGAACCAGCCATATATTTTTAAAATATGTTCATATGTTATAATATATTAATTAATAAAAAATAGATTTTGTATGTTTTTATAAGTTTTTGAATATTATTAATTTCTCTCAATATATATTACATTTTATAAATGTTCCTGCCATATAGTAGATTATTAATTTTGGCTAATTTATATTCAACATTTAAATTTTGTTACCAACTTTCACTATAAAAATATACAACCTGTACTTTCAACATTGGAAGTCTTATTTGGGGGAAACTTGTCAATTTTTACTTTTTGGCTTTATTGAAGGCAAATCGTTTAACTCTAACAACATGAATTTAAATAAGTATTAAGTTTAATTTGTACAGAATGCTATACATTCTTAGGAAGAATTTGAAAAATATTTACTTTTCTCTCTTACAATGCATTGTCAGTCTTACTGCAGCAAACATGTAGCATAATTAAAAGAAAATATAACTGTCTGGTGTTAAGATGTCTTGGAGCTTTGCCTTCACGGGCCATAGAAATGCTGCCTATAATGGGGACTGTTAATGGAACGATCTTTGTTAGACTTGTAAAAGCAGTTTGTGACTTTATCTACAGTATTTGAGGGTGGTTGTTAGGAAGGTGGAAATTTATTGATGCTAATTATTTATTTTTGCATATGGAGCTATCAAAGCCATTTATCATTCTGTTCTCATTTACTATTTTTAAGCGATGCAACACCGCCTGCCTTCAATGTCACGTTGAATTCTGATTAAAAATGCTGGAATGCAACATTGTACTGCAGCGTGACCCCTCCTCTCCCCGCCCTGCCAGTACTCCTCCCCCACCTCACCCATCCCTGCTGTCTGGATACACATTTTATGCCCTTGAACATATTCAGTGAAGTTTCACAATTAAAATGATTTTGAGCAATGCCCTGGGATATCTTTACAATTCTACAGCTGCAGAGGTAGTGATAAAAATCTATGTTTCTATGTTTCTAATCACTTCTGTGTAAGGAACAAGGAAGAAGTGAAATTACTCTCTGACTCAACAACTACGATTTCCAAGGAAGACTGGTACATATGACATTGTCCACTGACTAAACTTTGCTTGGCTGCACCTAGTGAAAATCTGCCAAAAATCCTACATGATAAAATGCTTTTTAGAATGAGGAACCACAGGAATTATTGAGTTCCAAGTCAACTAGCCTGCCTCTGATGTTACAGGAAGAGGAGAATTTGGAAAGAACATTTAATAGTTCATCAAAAGAATAATATCAATGAAGAAAATTTTATATCATTTTTATGTGCAGTACTATTTACGACACCCGTTCAGAAATTTAAACCTGAAGGACTCTATCATATGTAAAGTGTTCAGGGACTTATTTTTAAGAGTTATGATTCGATGGTATACAAATTATTCTTTGGAGATGACATTAAAAAATGTGTTAGGATTTTAATACACAATCAACCATGTTCATTTGACCCAGTGCTAAAATTCAACCTGAGACCTCATTAACATGATTAATGTCACCGGTCAATGCTAACTCCAAGTTTAGTGCACAATCAATGGGCCTGATTTCATGAATGGGTGACATTAAGTGAAGCTATCTAGCACTGATTGAAAACGCCTGTTACAGGGGAATTGCTTTATGGCTGCAGCTGGTGTGCTAGTTATTTCAAGGGTTTAAAGAGTTTGTTGGAAATTCAGCTGCAAAGCTTTGAGATTGATTGTCTAAGATAGTTGTTTAGGCTTAGGTTGACGAGAAGCTGAGAAAGGGAGAACCTTTTGTTTTTCATAGAATGTCACGATTTCCTTCAGGTCAAACGTTAGTGAGAGGAAGCACCAAAGTAGGTCAATGTCAGGAGTCAAATTCCCAAGACATTGTTCAATATCCAAAAAACTAGTGATCTCATGGGCATGGCCAAGGTTGGTGTACCATCAATTATGGTAATACAGATAGTGGTGGAATAAGCCACAGCAGAATGGTATAATGAAACTTTGGTAGTATTTTCCTATTTATATTTTAATGAGGTAGAGATAATCTCTTGTTGGATTCAGTTATTATTTTGCCACTTGTGTGGTACCGATGTTCCTGGTATTTTATTAGTATATAAGAAACAAAGTGTGCAGGTTAGGTTATATTATAGACATTCTGAAGTCCAACAGACACAAGTTTATTCTGTCCAACCCATCCACACAAGACAACCTGGCAATTCCAGGTTGAAATCGAACATTCTCCAAATTTCTTCCAATGTGTTTGGAGACAAATATCTGCATGATATTCCAGATGTAGCCTTAATCTTCTTCTTTCATATGGCGTGCCTAAAGTTGTAAGACAACTTGTTCTGTTTGGTCTTCTGTTTGTGCACGCCAGGTTGATTGCATTCGTCGAAACAGGGTGGACCACGTGAAGGTTGCAATCTCCACCCCTGTAGCCTTTATAATGCCTTATAATACAGAAGCATAACTTTAGTGGTATCCTGTTCCTTTTGTGCAGTTTATTCGCTGATCCTCATATCTTGATTAGCTGAATGCTCAAAAATTTATTGTAGAGAAACACAAGGGTTTGCAATTCTTTCCTAAATACCCGACTCCTCGTACTGTTGCTATGCCCAGAATTTATAGTTTCTCTGCCTTGATGTTTCAGCATCCACTGAGCTCTGCACTCTCAGAATTCTGTATGTCTCAATGAGATCAGTTCGTATTCTTCTAAACTTCAGTAAATTTAGGCCATTTTTCTGCAATCTGTCCTCCTTGGCCTACACCCTCATTCTAGAGATCATTCTACTGAATCTACATTCCATTGACTCTGGGGAAAGTATCCTTCCTTTGGCATGGAGGCCAAATCTCCCCACAAATTTCTATTTTCATGTTGTTCAGATTTTACTGCATGCAAGCACAGTTTACTGCATTTCCGGAGTACACAAAGTTCTGGAGTAACTCAGCAGGTCAAGCAGCATCTCTGGAGAGCATGGATAGATGATGTTTCGGGTCAAGACCTTTCTTCAGAAACATCAGAGATTTAGCTCTTAGGACTAAAGGAATCAAGGGATATGGGGAAAAAGCAGGAACGGGGTACTGATTTTGGATGATCAGCCATGATCATATTGAATGGCGGTGCTGGCTCGAAGGGCCGAATGGCCTACTCCTGCACCTGCACCTATTTTCTATGGTTTCTATCCACATTCTCCAGATATGCTGCCTGACCTGCTGAGTTACTCCAGTATTTTGTGCCCTATTGTGCATCAAGCAACATCCACAGTTCTTTGTTTCTGCATGACTAGAGAAACTGCATGTTGAATTAAATATTTTGCAATCACACTTGAAGCTTTTGATTGATTGAAAGGTACAATATGGAAACAAGCCCTTCAGTGCTCTGAGTCCATGCCGACCATCGATCATCCATTGACATTAGTTCTGTGTTATTCCACTTTTGCATGCATTCCCTACCCACTAGGGGTAATTATCCTATAATCCCTCATGTATTCTGACTTTACAATGGAAGAAGGATCATTGACATGTAAAGGAAGATTCTGCATAAATTAAAATGGATTTTGCAAGGGGAAATATTAATAAGATCTTGTTTTTCTCATTCAATTCAAGGTGTTGATTAATAAATATGCTAAGATCACACAAGATCCCCTTTTCCCTTTTGTAAAAGTTGTTTGTAAAATAGCTGGGGTTTTTTAGACAAGTTTTACCAATATTAGCTTTTATTTTAAATTGAATTCAAAATCACATAGCGATAGATGAACTTACACTTCAAGTTTACTAGTCCAGTAACATGATGGGTCACTACAATTGATAGAAGTCATTACTTAAAGTGTGGGAAAGAACTGCAGATGCTGGTTTAAATCGAAGGCAGACACAAAATGCTGGAGTAATTCAGCCAATCAGGCAGCATCTCTGGAGCGAAGGAATGGGTTGGAGAGAAGAAATGGGTGACGTTTCGGGTCGAGACCCTTAAGAAGGGTCACCCATTTCCTCTCTTCAACCTGTTCCTTTGCTCCAGAGATGCTGCCTGACCGGCTGAGTTACTCCAGGATTTTGCATCTACCAGTCATTACTTAAATATTTGTTAAGGATGAAAATAGGCCAATGTGTGAGGAAGCAAACAAACCAGTGGATGAAGGTAGACAAAAATGCTGGAGAAACTCAGTGGGTGCAGCAGCATCTATGGAGCGAAGGAAATAGCAACGTTTCGGGCCGAAACCCGTCTCAGGGATGAGTCTGACGTTACTCCTTACGCCCCTGCATCCATAACCCACAATCACTCCCAATCTGATTTAAGTTCCTCTCCTGACTTGTTTATTCTTCAATTCAGGAAGCCAATGGAAGATATTTTGGCCTTTGATGTGTGCCCAGACATAATAGGCTCTGCAAAGATGTGTTCAATGTCCTGAGTGAGAGAGAGTGGAAGAAGAGTTGATCTTTGGAATATTTCTGTTTGGTTTCTGTTGAATTTGTCTCTCAGTTTTCAATCGAAGCACTTTAGAATCCCTCATGCTTTTATAAGGCCACTGATTATTTAGATCCATAAATCTGCCACACTGGAGCAGGAGAGAATAATATTAATACTGGTACTTTGTGGACATATGATTATTACAACCAAATTAAAATAATATACAGTAGATATTTAAACACTATACTTTTCGTTTTAATTCGTTTTTGATTTTTTACTTTGAATAATGGTAATTTCTTTGCAAAAGATTTTTACTGCCCATGGCTTAAAACATACAGTAACTAAAACAGATCACTTGGTTTAGGTTTAGAGATGCAGCGTGGAAACAGGCCCTTCAGCCCACCTAGTCTGCGTAGACCAGCAATCCCTGTACATTAACACTATCCTACTCACACTTGGAAGAATTTACATTTATACTGAGCCAATTAACCTACAAACCTGTACATCTTTGGAGTGTGTGAGGAAACGGAAGATCTCAGAGAAATCTCATGCAGTCGCAGGCAGAACCTATAAACACCGTACAGACAGCACCCATAGTCAGGATCTGACGCTGGAAGGCAGGAACTATACCGCCGAGCCAATGTGTCGCCCCTTACAACCACATACATACAGTCAGAACTTAATGTCATCTCTGAATAATGTGTGAATGGAACTATTGCTGAATGATTCTTGAAAACCTCTTTTCTATTGCAAAGTTAAGTTGCTTGTGAAATTGACAAAATAACCATTCCAAGGTATCAGCGTAACTTCATCAGGGTGACCTCTTCAGCAAATGATTGTTACCCACTCTGTTGAGACTCAATCTTAAAGGCAGAATTACCAGGTGTCTACGTTGTGATCTGTCTAATAAAACTGAGGAAATGAATAACGGCAAGAATGCATCATTGCAAAGATAAGGGGAGGCGTACAGAAAGATTGTTTAGTCAGCTTTATATATATGATATAATGGTCACGAAATTGACAGAATTAAACTGAGAAACCTGCATTAATCAAATATCAAATTCATTCCTGCTGGGCAATTCTTGCTTGGTACTCGGATATTAGCACTGCCATCTAAATAATTTGGAGTGGCACAGCGGTAGAGTTGCCACCTTACAGCGCCAGAGACCCGGGTTGCTTTGTGTACGGAGTTTGTACATTCTCTCTTTGACCACATATGTTTTCTCCGGGTGCTCCAGTTTCCTCCCACATTCCAAAGACGTACAGGTTTGTAGGTTAATTGTCCCTAAGGGGATTGCGTCCAATCAGACACTCTCCGAGGGGCGTTGCGGCCAATCACCGACCAGCTTCCCTTACTGAAGCAGAAGATGGCTGCCCCCAACACTCTGTCTGCTGTTTGCACACAGTGCTAGGCAAAGAGAAATTTCAGGTGTAGGTGTAGGAGTGTGTGTAGAGGGAGGGTAGGGAGAGAGGGGAGGGAGAGAGAGAGAGAGAGTGGGGGAGAGAGAGGGAGAGAGAGAGAGAGAGAGAGGGAGAGAGGAGAGAGAGAGAGAAAGAGAGAGAGAGAGGGAGAGAGAGAGAGGAGAGAGAGAGAGGGGAGAGAGAGAGGGAGAGGGAGAGAGAGGATAGAGGGAGGGAGAGAGAGAGAGGGGGGGAGAGAGAGAGAGATTCCTTCCTTTCTTTCCTCCTTCTCTCCTTCCTTCCATCCAGCCCCTCAATGTTTCCCCAGGCCATGGGGAAACGTTGCAACCAAATGACTTTCAATGATAAACTTCTGGACAAATGCAAGAAAGCAGCTATGACATATAATACACAATAAACGGTATTACAAATACACAATAAACAAGTTATGCATTCTTGTACTCTTACATGGGTATGACTGCACATTAAAAAAAAAAAAATTCAGCAAAAGGGCACCGCGTAAAAATACTGATTTCCTCAGCAAAATACTGATTTTCAGGTACTAGAATACTGAAATGCTCTGACAAAACTTGGCAGCTCTGAATATATCGTGATATCGGCAAACTACAAAAAAAACCCTAAAAATCCAGGAGCTAAGGCGGGCCCCTGGCTCGTACTCCGTCAGCCAGAGTAAGATTTTTCATTTTCAAATGTTGGCAGGTATGACATATGTTCATGGCAGAAAAGAGCTGTTATGGTGTCAGAGAAGTTAGGACCAACCCATCACCACTATCCAACCAACCCCAGTCACATCAAGGTCAGCCAAATTTGAACCAAGTTTTCCCTAAAACAGTAAAATCCATTTAAATCTCTGATTGCTATTTGCATTGTGGTTTAGAGATTAATGTGACTGCAAGATCAGTGCAGAAGTGTATAATCAACGCTTTAGTTGCTAAATCTGGACTGTGAGCAATCTCCATAATTTCTATGATCCTAACTCCATGTTACATTGATATAGGATCACAGATTCATGCAGAGTGGAAACAGGCCCTTTGGCCCACTGAGTCCACACAGACCATCGATCACCCATTCACACTGGTTCTATGTTATCCCACTTTCTCATCTAGTCCCTACACGTCAGGGGCAATTTACAGCAGCCAATTAACCTATAAACCTGCATGTGTTTGTGATGTGGGAGGAACCCCAAGCGGTCAAGGGAAATTGTGCAAACCTCATACATAGAGCACTCGAGGTCAGTTTCAAACCCAGATCTCTCTGCGCTATGAGGCAGCGACTCCACCAGCTGCTCCACTGCGTTACCCCTCACTCCCTTGTATTTTGGCATCAGACCAGAGGAAGTTTGGCTTTGGAGATGGTACAGTGTAGATTCATCAGGATGATGCAAGAGTGTAGAGTGTTAAATGGTGAGAGCAAAGACTTGGTTTGCATTCTTGAGTTTAGAAGGTTGAGTACCGAACTAATCAAATGTATAAAAATGATCAAGGAATCATTCAGGTGGCACATTGGTGCAGCGGTAGAGTTACTGCCTTACAGCGCCAGAGACCTGGGTTCAATCCTGACTATGCGTGCTGTCTGCACGGAGTTTGTTTACCTGTGACCACGTGTGTTTTCTCCGGGTGCTCCAGTTTCCTCCCACATTCCAAAGACATACAGGTTTGTAGGTTAATTGGCTTTGGCAAGTTGTAAGATTGACCCTGGTGTGTAGGATAGTGTTATTCTACGCGGTGATCGCTAGTCAGTATGGACTTGGTGCGCCGAGGGGCCTGTTTCTGCACTGTATCTCTAAAGTCTAAAGAATTTAACTGGAAAAATGCAGAACAGTGATTTGTTCTGGGGATAGTCCAACATAAGAGTGTACGATCAAGACATTATTTTCACCACATTTAGACGTGAAGGGGTCTAGGAAATTTGATACTTGCTATTCTTGAATTCAATGGTGATGAAGCAATTTAAAGTTTTATGATTCAGGTTGTTAGATTTTTAAGGTGCAAGGATTTCAAGGAAGTAAGACAAAAATGCTGGAGAAACTCAGTGGGTGAGGCAGCATCTGTGGAGCGAAGGAAATAGGCAACGTTTCGGGCCAAAAACATTCTTTCAAAGAAGTAAAATGTGTTTTGGTTCATATCAGCTACAATCTAATTAAAAAGTTGAAGGGTCTTAAAGGGGCTGAATCGCCTAGTCCTATTTCTAATTCCCATGCTAATGGATCTCAGAGCAGTGAACTCTTCAATAACCTTTTACCAGTCAATATCTCTTTAAACTGCATGCCTCCTATTTGGGAGCAGAGAAGTCTGCATCTGTGTAATCAGGCAAACACTCTCCTACAACCAGTTAATCCTTTATTAAGTAGAACTGAAGAGGGAATCTCCACTCTCCAAACATTTAAGTTTGGAAACAGCTTCATAGTGACCTCCTAACTTGAAGTATAATGCACTCTCACAGAGAGAAAGTAGGTTTCAGTAGTAATTGTGGTTCCCCACTTGAGTCCCATTGTTAACACCTCACTCATTATCATTATTCTTCCCTTCAGCTGAATAGATAGGATATTTACTTATGAGTATGCCTAAAGAATTAAATGCTTCTATTAACTCTGCTTTTTGATGCAATTTGAATATTTAAACTAAACTAGACATGACTTTGAATCACATGTAATTTAACCCTACTTGCTTTAGTTACCCAAGCTTTTTATTTTTTCTTCGAATATGAGATATAAGAGAAGAAATAAACTATACAACTTCTTAAGCCTACCACACCTTTCATTACGATGCAAGAATGGATTTGTCTCTTCTTTTACGCCTGTGCCTATTATTCTTGATTCTTTCGTAACTCCTAAATCTTTTGGTTCAATCCTGCTTGACTCAGCATATTGCACCTCTGCAATCCCTTTATCAAACCACTTAAAGGATAAATTGACCTTGACTGTGGTACACTGTAGATTCATCAGGATGATGTAAGGACATGTACAACTAAATGGCGAGGACAGGTCGCAAAAGTTTGGTTTACTTTCTTGACTTTAGAGCTTGGAGGCTGATCTAACTGGAATATACAAAAATTATTAAGGTATTCAATTAGGAAGAAATTATGGGAGCTGAGAGTCTAACTGCTGTGGCTGTCCTGCAAGACAAACTGCCCCGTAAGCAATGGCAAGGTCTTGTGCCATATTGTCAAAGATCTTTCAATTGTTTCTAAATGTACCTGTTAAAGACATTTAAAAATAGGTGAGATAGATATAAATAATTGAAAATTAATGCTTGGAAATTAAAAGTAATTTCATTTAAAACTTACTTAAATTAAAAATTAATTAAACCATTAAAATAAGGAAAGAAAAATGGCATGCAGTTACATTCTACATCCAGGTTGGTGACCCCGTTTTAATGGAATGAGGTTGCTAGGGCAAATAGCTTTTTTGCTCAATAGTAGTGGCGCAGCAGTAGTGTTGCTGCCTTCCAGTGACCCGGGTTCGATCCTGACTAAGGGTGCTGTCTGTATGGAGTTAGTACGTTCTCTCTGTGACCTGTGTGGGTTTTCTCCTGGAGCTCCGGTTTCCTCCCACACTCCAAAAACGTACAGATTTGTAGGCCAATTGGCTTGGTAAAATTGTAACTTGTCCCTAGTGTGTTGGATAGTGTAAGTATGCAGAGATCGCCAGTCGGCGCAGACTGTGTGTTAAAGGGCTTATTTATGCTCTGTATCTCTAAACTAAACTTAACTTTGATTCTATTTGTTTAAATAGGAGGGTATCTCCTTTTGAAACGATAGGCAAGGGCAAGTAGTCTTTTACTATTTTAACAATTTTAATGTTTCTAAATCACTTTTAAGTTTTCTGCTATTTAATCTATTTCAATAGCCTTTGAATGTTTCTGATGAGCTGTAATATATTATCAGGTGTTGGATCTCACACTCCAAAGCTGCAGCTTCCACAATGTATGGAGCATGTTCTGCATTGAGGGAGGCCTCAGCTGCCCAGCCTTCCCCAGCAACTGTGTGAGCTGTTGGCCCACTGTTTCAGCAACCACATTGACTGTGCATGCAGGTTGATGTTACTGTTGTGTGACCAGAGCCCTCTGTTCCATGGTGCAAAGGCACACGGTTCAAGTTGGATATTGTACGCTACCTATGCTCAGAAGTGTCCAACTGTGGTAGAGCCGTTAATTGCCTCTGTAAATCGCCCCAGGTGTGCTGGGAGTGGATAGCATAGAACTAGTGTGAATGGGTGATAAATGGTCGGCATGAACATGGTAGGTCGTAGGGCCTGTTTCGATGCTGTGTCTCTAAAATTTATAAATAAATAATATTGCACTTCAATTCGGTTGCGTGCCATGTAAATGCTGCGATAGATTTTCAAGGCTTGTTATAAATGTCTCTTCCGATTCAGCGTAGCATCAGATCTCATAACTGGAATAAAGGTCACTTAAAAAAAATAACAATCATGTGATAATTATTGAGCAAAAACACAAAATGGCAGAGATACTCAGTGGATCAGCCAGCATCTGTGGTGGAATTGACTGGTGAGCATTTCTTGATTAGTAAGAGTGTCAACGGTTACTGGGAGAAGGTAGGAGAATGGGGTTAAGAGAGAAAGATAGATCGTAGAAAATAGAAACATAGAAAATAGGTAGGCCATTCGGCCTTTCTAGCCTGCATGAATGAATGGTGGAGTAAACTTGATGGGCTGAATGGCCTACTTCTGCTCCTATGTCATGATCTTATGATGGTGTTTTGGGTTGGGGCCCTTCTTTAGACTCCCAAGAATTTAGCAGGATCCCTACCTGAAATACAGTGTGCCCATTCCCTCCACAGATGTTACCTGAACCACTCAGTTCCTCCAGGTCATTATTTATGCTCAAGATTTCAGCATCAGTATTTCCTTGTGTCTCCATGTGATTATTATTGGTCAGATAGTGAAAATAAAAGTCTACTGCTCTCTCATTAAATACCCTAATATTACCATCACCGTGTTCTAGAAATCTGAAATGAGACCAGACAAGGTCAGTAGCATCATGGAAAGAGCAACAGTTAACATTTCGGTTCTGGAATACTTCATCAGAAAATAAAAAAATATCAGTGTCGGAGTAGGTGGTAATAGGAAGGGTAGAACAAAGGAATGATCTCTTCTAAGGTTACAAGCTCATCATTCTACTTATTGTGCGAAATGATGGGGCTTGAGGACCATGGATGGTGAGGTTGTGGGACATGCCCAGCAAGACAGTTGAAATGAATAGAAACAGAAAAATTGAATCAAAATGATCAGGCAGAATTTAGACCAATTCTATTGCAAGTGGAAAAATAGTTCCCTAAAGTTGGAGAATTCAATATCAGGTCCGGGAGGCTGCAACATGCTCAGATGGAAGATGACTCTTTATTCCTCAAGCTTACATTGGATCACATTGTAACAGTGCAGGATGCTAGTGACAGAAAGGTCAGTCTGGGATGGAAAATTATAGAGGTAGGCAAGTGAAAGCTCTGGGTCACTCCTGCAGACTGCCATAGGTGCATGACAAAGGTGATCCTTAATTGGAATTATGTGTTTCAACAATTTCTTGTAACGATCACCAACTTTGAAACCAAGATCATTCTATTAGTGAAGGTTACTCATTCCTTGTAGTGTACATTATATTTGGATCATTATAACGAGGACCTGGGCCTCAGATTTGCAGAGCCCCAGTTATCCCAATTTTGATATTACCTAAAAGTCATCATTAGGCACTGTGCAGGCATAATCTGGCAAGTTGCTATTACCTGATTCCTTAAATGTATTAACATAATTATATTGTAACTCTTTACAGTTGTAATTTCTTTATTTCAAAGATGTGGAATCCACATTACCATTGTTCCAGTAAAGTTAAAAAATTATGTTGCTGCTGACAGACTGGGGAGTAAAAGTTTGATTGACAATGTAGGCAGGCATTCATCTGAATTTCAAAGTAGTTTTTTTTTTTTTAGTTTTTGTTTTTTTTTAAATACAATTTTATTGAGCCATTAAAAAATGGGTACAGATTAGGTTGCCATATCCAAACTCTTTTTTCCAAATGTACATATCGAAAACAGAACTTTTGAGTATTATACAAAAAATATGGACGGGCATGTTTATAGAAACAGCATCAAATAAATAAATAAATAAACAGATAAATAAATAAATAGATAAATAGATAGATAAAATACATAAATAAATAGATAAATAGATAGATAGATAAATAAATAAATAAATAAATGGATAGGCAGGCAGATAAATAAATAAAAATAAATAAATAAATAGATGGATGGTCAGACTCCTTTTCAGGGGTCCCCGGCGAGGTACCCCACTCCTGATGGTAAGTCCCCGACGCACCCGCAGTAGAAGTTGGCCGCGGGCCGGCGGTCGGAGCTCTTCTCCT